>NC_058083.1:87168787-87486287 GCF_014858855.1 Bufo gargarizans
GGGTAGGCCGGTTACAGGGAAACACAGATGCCCTGTCCCGGCATGTGTTCAACCCTCAGGGCTGAACAAAGTGGGGGGGGGGGGAATATGTGACACAGTGAGAGGTGTTGCAAAACAGGTATATTTCATGTGCTGCTGGGCTGATTTACAGCCATGAGAGGTCAAATACCGGACCAGATTTTAAATGCCGGTCTGGGTTTTGGCAGCACCTGGCTGTCCTTAAATAGGCAGCTGGGTTCAGAAGCCATGTCTCTGTGTTGGGATCTGGGAGCCTTGTTTGGCGTGAAAACAGGTTGGTGATGCTATCAGAAAGGACTCTATGAGGCAGAATTACCACCAACACCGCAAGGTGACTTTTTGTTTGAATAGGTTTTGTCACTTGCCTAAAGTGTGAATACAACACTGAACTGTTTGATCCAAAGAACTTGTTTTTGCCTCAATACTGCATACGCTAATCCTGTCTACCAGAGCGAGTCCCCACTATATATATATATATATATATATATATATATATCTCAGTCCCTGAATTGGTGTATTTCGTTGTACAATTCTACAATTCACCTTCTCCACCATCACAAGATATAGCATGCCTTCTGAAGCACTTAAAGCCAAAATCCAGCCATTAACATCGATGTAATCCTTCTAAAAGTAGAATAAAAGCTTAATATTATAATTAAAATAACCAATCACATCCCCTACCCACTTAAAATCAAAGGATAAATTAGGGGTACTTTTAATTAAATGTCGTGATTTATAGGTCTACATATATATAATATGTCTATCGATCCTGTGATTTCCATAATTCCATGACTTTTAATTCTTGGTGTTGCAATTTTAATGTTGAGCTATATAAATGTATATCTTAGAGCCTACGCGAATGTCCCCAATCCAGACATTGATCCTTTCTTTTATCAACTTCTGTAAAGTTTTTAGTTTAATTACTTTCTCATAGTTGGGTGTACATAACATGACTTGTCTCCATCTATTATTCATGAATTGAAATGTTTTCTGGCTCGAGTATTTAAATGTGACCATAATCTATATAGCACTACAGGACATGTGTCCCCCCCCACCTCCAAATAATCAATGCGCTCCTTCATAGCCACATTATTCCATAAGAAATTAGATCCTAGACTTTGCCTTGTTGAGGAGACAATAAAATGGCAGAAGGTGCCTGCAGGTTTCAGAACTTAGCCCTGGTATCTGATAAAGTTAATAGAGCGGTTGAATTTTTCCACTCATTAGATATATGTTGGGAATCCTGCTGGAGGCTTTGGTTAATCCAACTCTGAATATGTTAATCAGAAGAATCAGTAACCTATCCTCCAAGACACGAAAGCCTCAGGCTGGGCCCCTGCATCTGCTCTTATTGCCTTTCCTCTCTTCTGTTCTCTGACTGAGTTATCTGTATGGTAGTGCTCATCTTTGCAGGTCGTAATAGAAAGGGACTGATAAAATTGAGAGGCTTAATGTCAGCCATATACTGGTTCTTGCTGGGCTTTATTCGATGCACATTCCAGCTTAGGAGCTCTTCCTGCATCCTGCTCTAAGGCCGGATTAATGTGGTTACTTTAATAAGACACAAGTAAAATCTGTACTCATTTGTAATTAACTCTCACTTCCAGCCTCTCATATGATTAGAATAATTTAGCTATTATTTAAACTCCAGTGCTTCTCTGAGTGCTAAATACAAGACTTATCTCTGGAAACCGAGCGCTCTTCAGTGCAATTATATACATTAAACGTGCATAGGAATGAGCACCTATTACAAGCACATAAATGCATGTACAGTGATATGAAAAGATCCTATAATTGGAGATTGGCCACATGCATTGCTATCTGATATTTTATAGAATGGATAATAGTGGAGAAAGAAAACCTGAAGAAGCACATTTTCTTTAGAATTATTTCACATTTCATCTATACATCAGTTGGACCCAACCTCTGTGCCTCTTCAAAACTTTGGTGGAACCACCTCCAGCTTAGGTCTTTATTAAAGGGGTTAGCCAAGGCTGGACAAGTCCCTCCATATGCCCGGGCCTCTCACACTGATTCTACTTATCTGGCTCCCTACGCCGCTCCTGGTGAATGTACGGTCCCAGCTGCTTCTCCCCGTGCACGGATAAAAACATCTGGTGTCGGGAGCGACCAATGGCAGGCGGTGACGGGGGAGCCTCCCTAGCATTGCGGGTGACGCTAGGAAGGCTTGTCCCAGTCACCGTTTGCCATTGGCCCATTGACACAGAATGTTTTCATCCGCGCGCACGGCAAAAGGCAGCTGCAGCCGTGCGAGGACCAGGAGCGGCGTGGGGAGCCAGGTAAGTAATATCAGGGGCCTGAGTGTATGGGGGGCCATTTCCAGCCTTGGATAACCCCTTTAAGATTGACATCTAAAACGCCAGTCTTAATAAATGTGCCCCAAGGTTTGTCATACGCACATAAAAAAAGCCAGCAGCGAGCACTTCCGGCATTAAAACAATAAACGCTACATCAATTCCAATATGTCCCAACCAGTTTTGGCATTCCACTTTCTTAGAGGCTCTTTTAATCGCAGGTGTTATGCAAAGTTTTCCGTGCATTTCCTCCTATAGTATCAGGACAGAGGACAGGGCCTGACTGGCCATAGACCCCACTGGGAAGGTCCCTGGTGGGCCAATGCCAAGGGGGCCACCTGAGCCCTTCTTATGGCTGCTGACCAAGTACATAATGATCTGGCGCTCCCAACATTAATTAACACTTGGAAGGAGTGCCAGCTGTAGGCACCCCCCTCCTGAAATCAACTCTATTGCGATCCTACTTACTAGGCCTGAGGCCTACAAGGGTAAATGGCAGGGCAGGGAACCATCAGCTTTATCCTCATAGGTATCAGGCTTATGAAGCAGTAAATTGGTGCAGACGGCCGTGGTCCCAGTTTTGCTAGAACAGTATATCGTGCTGCACTGTGGTATTTGGTTCCACTGGGGACGTATATTGTGTTGCACTGAAGTATTTGGTTCTGCTATGGCAGTATATTGTGCTACACTTTGGTATTTGGTTCTGCTGGGATAATATATTGTGCTACACTTTGACATTTGGTATTGGTTTTGTTGCAAAGCCAAATACCCCAGTGCAGAACAATATACTGCTCCAGTGGAACCAAATACCACAGTGCAGCACAATACACTGCTCCAGCAGAACCAAATACCACAGTGCAGCACAATATACTGCCCCAGGAGATCCAAATACCACAGTGTAGTACCATATACTGCCCCCATCAGAACCCAATACTAAAGTGCAGTACAAAATACCACCCTAGTGGAACAAAATACTGCAGAGCAGAGCAAAATATTGTCTGAGCAGAACCAAATACCACAGAACTTCTGCTGGGGGAGTATATTGTGTTGCACTGTGATATTTCCTTATTTTGTTGAGGCAATATATTGAGCTGCACTGTACAGGGTGGGCCATTTATATGGATACACCTTAATAAAATGGGAATGGTTGGTGATATTAACTTCCTGTTTGTGGCACATTAGTATATGTGAGGGGGGAAACTTTTCAAGATGGCTGGTGACCATGGCTGGTGACCATTTTGAATCAAACTTTTGTTTTTTCAATAGGAAGAGGGTCATGTGACACATCAAACTTATTGGGAATTTCACAAGAAAAACAATGGTGTGCTTGGTTTTAACATAACTTTATTCTTTCATGAGTTATTTACAAGTTTTTGACCACTTATAAAATGTGTTCAATGTGCTGCCCACTGTGTTGGATTTTCAATGCAACCCTCTTCTCCCACTCTTCACACACTGATAGCAACACAGCATATGTTGTAAAGATACGAGATGTGCAGCGCCTGAAACTACGGACACTGGAAGCCTGTGCTAGCATTTCTCCTGCGGTGCTATCAGTGTGTGAAGAGTGGGAGAAGAGGGTTGCATTGACAATCCAACACAATGGGCAGCACATTGAACACATTTTATAAGTGGTCAAAAACTCATGAAAGAATAAAGTTACGTTAAAACCAAGAACACCATTGTTTTTCTTGTGAAATTCACAATAAGTTTGATGTGTCACATGACCCTCTTCCTATTGAAAAAACAAAAGTTGGATTCAAAATGGCCGACTTCAAAATGGCCACCATGGTCACCAGCCATCTTTAAAAGTTTCCCTCCTCACATATACTAATGTGCCACAAACAGGAAGTTAATATCACCAACCATTCCCATTTTATTAAGGTGTATCCATATAAATGGCCCACCCTGTAGTATTTCGTTCTGCTGGGACAGTATATTGAACTGCACTTTAGTATTTTGTTCTGTTGGGGTAGGATATTGTGATACATGGTAGTATTTAGGTCCACTGTCACAGTATGTTATGCAGCACTTTGGTAATTGTTTTTGCTAGAAAACGAAATGTCCCTGTACTATATGTTTGGTCGTGACTCTTTGTGCCCCATGCAGTTGTCAGCGGTCTGCTTGTTGTCTATCGCAGGTCAGGGCAGTTAGTATGTTGTCTCACGTGTGGTTTCCGCTGGCAACATGATGTTTGTTGGCAGTGTAGCAGCCTGAGCTGGTTGCTAGGCAGCTCGCTGTCAAGGCATGCGGTTGCATCTGCAACGTGTGTTTGTATGTGTTCACTTTCTATGTTTGGCGTGCACGGGATGTAGTTGTGTGTGCATTTCCCCTTTAAGTGACACTTACCTTGTCTGGTGTTGGAAGGGTTAACTCCTTTCCTAGTATGCAGGTGTGGGTGTGGCTGTTTGGGCTATTTAGCTCCTGATGGATGCCTGTAGCTGAGGGGTACTCCAGCCATGCTCTATGCTGGAGTCATCCTCCTGGTCTTATATGCCATCTATCCAGTGAGGGCCAGAAGATGTTTTATGCTCTCTATGTTGTTTGCAGCTATGGGTGTCCTGGATACCTGTGTGAGTTGTGTGTGTGCTGTGTCCTTAATGTTTGTGTGGACATCAGTACTTGTGCACGGGTTCCAGTCAGCATGTCTGTAGAAGGTAGGTGTAGTTCTGGTTTAACTCACCTGCCATATCGATATGCTTTATATGTTTCCCCTCTCCTTGCTCCTTGGCCAGTGAGACTCCTGTTCGTCCATGTCTAGGAGGAACAGGTCGTCTTACACTGCTCCTAGTCCAGGGATTTCCTGAGGGCTAGTAGGGACCCTAGGTTACAGAGTATGAGCCCTCCTACCATCTGGATTGGCTCATACGGTTAGGAGTCAGGGTCAGAATTCGGGACGCGCTAGGAGGTGACCTGCTCCCTGATCCTGTCGTCTTGGCCTAGCAGCTACCCTTATCCTATTGACATCGCACGGTTGAGGGTTTCCCCCACTCTCAGCCGTGACAGTATGACCACAAAGGCTCCTTGCTTGGATACCTTCGAAAGAGGGTGTAGCATGTATCGCCATCTGTTTTTGGGGTGCATGCGCGTTCTCCAGAGGGCGAGCGTTATGGGGGTTACACCGTTAACGGCGCGGTGAGTGGCTTTTCTCCGCCATTCGATTCTCACCTTGTCTGTATTGGTGCCCCCTTACTTGTCATTCCCCACCCCTCCTCCCATTGTTGTTATGCCCCACCAACTTTCCCCTTTTGTGGTTGGGGGGGCTTTGAGGGGTGGGAGTGTACCGCCTTCGGAAGAGGGCGCAGCATGTGGCGCCAGCCGTTTTCTGGCACGCATGCTTATCCTCCGGAGGGAGGGTGAAAGGGGAACCCTGATACAGTGTAGTTCTCTGTAGCAGTTGTTACAGTGTGTGTAAACTGGCACTTGTGGTTGGGTCTCCCCTCGTCCACGTCTCAGTGGTTCTCTCACTTGTGTCGGTGTGGCTAGCTGCAGTCCTTGTTAGACTGGCTTTGGTGTATGCTGGTGGAGGATGCATGCTGGCAGCGACTTGGTGGGAACCGTGTCTGAGAGTGGACACAGTGATCAGTGCGGTCTCTCCTGATTGTTTGGTGGCTTGCGCCCTGGTTCCTGTGTGTTGCTCCAGGGGCTGGCAGCTAGCGCCCTGGTTCCTGTGTGTTGCTCCAGGGGCTGACAGCAGTTCTGGGGAGATTCACTTGCGCTGACACTGATTCTGCTACTTTTCCCCTTCTCCTATCCCTGTTTTTGGGTTCCTCACCAGTTTCCCCCTTTTTTTTTGGTGGGGGGGGGGCTTTGAGGGGTGGGAGTGTCACGACTATGTGTTTGGTCGTGTCTCTTTGTGTCGCATGCAGTTGTCAGCGGTCTGCTTGTTGTCTACTGCAGGTGAGGGCAGTTAGTATGTTGTCTCACATGAGGTTGCCGCTGGCAACATGATGTTTGTTGGCAGTGTAGCAGCCTGAGCTGGTTGCTAGGCGGCTCGCTGTCAAGGCATGCGGTTGCATCTGCAACGTGTGTTTGTATGTGTTCACTTTCTATGTTTGGTGTGCACGGGATGTAGTTGTGTGTGCATTTCCCCTTTAAGTGACACTTACCTTGTCTGGTGTTGGAAGGGTTAACTCCTTTCCTAGGGTGTGGGTGTGGCTGCTTGGGCTATTTAGCTCCTGCTGGATGCCTGTAGCTGAGGGGTACTCCAGCCATGCTCTATGCTGGAGTCATCCTCCTGGTCTTTTATGCCATCTATCCAGTGAGGGCCACTCTTGTGGTCATAAAATATATGTTGTGATGTTAAGAAGATGTTCTTATGCTCTCTATGTTGTTTGCAGCTATGGGTGTCCTGGATACCTGTGTGAGTTGTGTTTGTGTGCTGTGTCCTTAATGTTTGTGTGGACATCAGTACTTGTGCACGGGTTCCAGTCAGCGTGTCTGTGGCAGGTAGGTGTAGTACTGGTTTAACTCACCTGCCATATCCATATGCTGTATATGTTTCCCCTCTCCTTGCTCCTTGGCCAGTGAGACTCCTGTTCGTCCATGTCTAGGAGGAACAGGTCGTCTTACACTGCTCCTAGTCCAGGGATTTCCTGAGGGCTAGTACGGACCCTAGGTTCAGGAGTATGAGCCCTCCTACCATCTGGGTTGGCTCGTACGGTTAGGAGTCAGGGTCAGAATTAGGGACGCGCTAGGAGGTGACCTGCTCCCTGATCCTGTCGTCTTGGCCTAGCAGCTACCCTTATCCTATTGACATCGCACGGTTGAGGGTTTCCCCCACTATCAGCCGTGACAATTGCTGGCTACACCTAATTGAGTTGACCTTGGCTATTCGTGTTGGTCCCACATTCTTTCAATCTGGTCCCATCTACATCATGGGGTCACTTTTATTTTATTTTTTGTTTGTTTTTAGGGCCACTGTGTAAATTCCCAGTCGTCCCCTGACAGAGTGAATCTTTGTTTTGGGGACTGGTTGAACCCTGGGAATATGGATTGGTGCACAGAGTGTAGCACTGACCAATTACAGAAAAACACTATTACCGGATGTGCTCCAGAGGGAGGATGGTATACAGGTATACAACAGAGAAACATACAACAAGGAGAGAGTGGACTTTTTTTTCAGTTTGTTATGATTTAATCAACTCTCGAACTTGTTTTTTTAATTAAGTGTTCTTGCATGGCAAGGCCACTTACTGTTATCTCACATATAAATTCTTATTATAGCCAAATTTACCACCCTAACTCCTGTCCTACATAGATAGTAATATACCAAAATGTGCGGATTGTTCCCAGTTGGTGTGCTATTACTTTGTGGAACGTTTCCCCAAAATAATAACATGTTAAGTCCATCCCGGCTGTTGTTCCCCAAGGCCTGAGAGATAAAAGGCAGTAAAACTAAAATATTTTTTGTCCAGAACAGGATCGAGTTCAGATCATATCACAACCAAATGCAGATGATTCTCTTTGGGGCAATATATCAACGCCTCATTAGTGTTGATCACGAATATTCGAATTGCAAATTTTAATCGTGAATATCGGCACTTTGAGAATTCACGAATATTTAGAATATCTCTAAATATATTCATAATCGCGAATATTCGATTTTATGCGAATTTTAATTCAAATTTTCGCAACCAAGAAAATAATGCCTGTAGATCTTGAATTCGCGAATTTTTGAATATATGGCGAATGTTCGCCCAAATATTCGTGAAATATTGCGAATTCGAATATTGCCCCTGCCGCTCATCACTACTCCTCATATAGAAATATTAAAACATCCCGGGTAGATGAAGCACATCAGGGTCAGGTTAACAAAAGTTAGGTAACTAAACCGTTATATCCGAAAGGTGAGCTTGAACCAGGTAAGTCAATTAATCGAGTTAGTGACAGTACGGTTAAGATGTCGCGTTGGTGGTTACTCACAGTACTTCAAGGCCAAGAAAACATCGGGTCCTCTTCTAATTAAGGGTACAGGGGCTCCAGCCAGGCAGGTTTTATTCCCCCCTGAAATTAAACCACGTCAGACCCAACAGACCAATCTGTGAGTTACCCGCACACGCAGACCACCAAACGCAGCGTTTTCATTCCATCAGGGGATGGACGATTCTTTGTCCAGTCATGTAGGCACTCCAACCCCCACACTGAAAGCCACTTGATATCGCAAAGCCTTCAGTCCTACAGGGGGGCTGCGCCGCTCCCCCACTGCACCTCACGCAAGGGAAGCACGAAAAACACCGAGCACGTCAGCGCGTCCGCTCACCGAAACACCAGGCCTCTCCCGATCTTGGGACCGACACACATAGTACTTTAGGTTTAGGAGACGTTGGGTCCACTTCTGAAATGGATGCAGGGGCTCAAGCCAGAGCTGTTTTCTTCACCCCTGAAATTAAACCATGTCAAACCTGGCAGCCAAAACTGTGAGACACCCACATACACAAGCGATCAGACCCTGAGTTTTCACTTGGACAATTCTTTGTCCAATCATGTCACCACTCCGACCCCCAAACTGGAAGCAGCTCGGTATCGCAGCTCCTCTAATCCTGCAGGTAGGCTGCACCATTCCCGCACCGCACCAGCAAAAGCACCAACAAGAGACCGACCACCACCAAGCATATCAGCGTGTCAGGACATCAGAGCACCAGGCTTCTCCAGATCCTGTGGCCCACACACAGCTGCAGACAGGACGCGGTCAGACTTCAGACGCGTACTCACATACGGTAAGTTTCACACCGCCTTTCAGACTCGCTGTCTCTGCGCTTCCTAGCAAAGGCCAGCGCTCTTCAGTTTCCCGGTCTCCGTCCTTAAGTGAACTCCGGCCCGGCGTTCAGGCGTGGAGCGCGTACACAGAAGCGGAACAGAGCATATCGCCAATAGCGTGGATAGTAGGTGGGGCAGGGGAGGAGGAGCCGCGGCACACCTACGACCTCACGTCATGCCGCCACGCCAACTATGACAAGATCCTTATCATGGCTGATTGTGTCTACAATAATAAAATGGGGAGTTTCTTTAAAGGATAACTGTCGTATGTTTTTTTTTGGGAGTATTGGATTGTGGTGATTAATATGATCTTGGTGGCCCTATTTCAACTTTTCACTTTGTATTCAATTACCCCTTAATTCCATATTTTTGTTCCCTGTACTGCCTATTTTTACCTGTGCTTAAAATAGGGTTGCTAGGCATGGTCAGACGGAGCAAGCATGTGTAAGGTCACATTACAGCCAGGGACTGTAAGGAAATGATTAAAGCCAGGTCCTCCCCAGCAGCTGATAACAGTGCCTGGGCTGTGTGCACTTCTCCCTGTCCCTGCACTTGGCAGACGCTCCCTCACTCAGCAGATTGGGACAATGCAGAGTTGAAGCAGCGCACAACAGGGAAGGGAGATCTGCCATCTGCTCAGTGTATAAATGAAAGCAACATGTGGTAAGAGGACCCCTTTGTGCTGCAGGAGATTAACCCCTTAGGGGGAGGGCTCTGGTTACTGACACTTTTTGAGGGCTATTGTTACTGGCTAGTGAGGGCAGGCGGGATTAGCCTCAGAGTGAGGGCAGTGGCGGCCATCTTAACTGAATAGTGAAATTGCAGTTTTATGCAGACTGGTTGCTAAGGGCTGAATCTTATTAAATATGGGGTAAGTCAGTCTAATAGTAACTGATTCTGGAATATCATGTTAGTAGTAACTACATATATGAAAATTGAAATTAGGGTCTAAATGTGACAGTTATCCTTTAATAATCTATCAAGTTTTTTTTTATATGAACATAGGCTGGTTGAAGTGCTGTACATTGAATATATGTATGTAGTGCAGTAAATCTACTGTGTTATATGCCACTTGTGCAGGGGGAGGGAGACTAGGGACCCACCTTGCTCAGGGGCCCATCGGGGAATTCACCTGTACCCCTGTGGGCCAGTCCGAGCCTGAGCATAGCACAGGAAGCTATGTTTCTGTAGCTCAAGAGTTACTAAAGCATAGATTGTACTGTTATACTGTTTACGTAGCTCCCATTCACTGCATTGGGCGTTACAGATATAGAGGAGTGCAGGCTTGCTCGTAGCCAGAAGAGTGGAAAGGTTTGGATACTCCCCTGGGCCATGTAGTGATGAGAAGGGTGCACCTTACTTCCTTTTGGATACTTTCTGGGGTTCTCCTGATTGTGATTCATGGTGCCCTTGGTGATGAATTGTGAGATGCAAGACAGGGTCTTGTACAACATTGGAGGAGGCAATGATAAGGCAAGGTTTGATACAAGTTCACTGTACTTTACTGAGGCAGCATTGTAGATGGTTTACAAAGGCACTGATTATATAAAGCTCAGTGTTTACAGTCACCATGTTTCTCAAGACTGTACACAGGAGATAGTGGGTAGTTCTCCTTGTAATCTGCTCAACAAAGTCATACTCTGGCTATATTGGTATCTTCCCAATATAGCCCAGGTGATCAGGACATTCTTTTAGTATGATGGGGAATTTAAAATTGATTAGATCCCACCACATGCATGGAAATATGTTGCCAAGATGGTGGCATTTACCTTCTCTGAGTGAACACTTTGCAGTCCCACTTGTAGAACTGTTAGACTCTCTGTGGAATCCAGTAACCTCGTCCCTGAAGGGCTGGTAGCCAGCCCTGCCTAGCAATATTAACTAGGGACCCACTTTGCTCTCCATATAGAGTCTATGAGACATACACTCCATAAAATACGACTACATCAACATTTGAGGTGGCGGCACTGCATACACCCTTCTTTTAAGAAACCTATTCCTGGCGCAATCTTGACTCATAGCTAAATCACATGAAAGACATCAAAAACATGCATGTATTTATGGAGCCACGATTTTCAGTCTTGTATGCTTCTACCCGCCAAAGACCATGGTTAGGCATACTGTATATGGAGCTGTCACATATAAGTAGCAGCAAGGGTGGCGTTCTGGGGGGTGATGTTTAATTAAAGGGATATAGTCCTTAAAGTAAATGATGGCAACAATTATTTCGGTCTATGAAACAATTTATTTATTTTAAACAAACACAGGGGCTAAAGGGCATTAGTCCATCCCTGGAAATTATATTTGAAGGTTACAAAACTCACAGAGAGCATTATATGAGAAAATCCATGTTTATTGTATAAATACAGTCTCCAAGAGAGTCCTTAGGGTAGGCTTAAGGTGGCCAATAAATAAATAGTATGACAAGTTCCTCACCCTGGCTCTTTGGTCTCTAGTGTCCATACAGGCAGTCAGGGCTGGGTGGTACCTCCAGCTGCAAGGTCATGTTTTGTAATCACCTCTCCTCAGCGATGAGTTAAATAGTAGATGCCGGCCAGGCCTGCTTTGACTCAGTAGCTGGCGGTGGTTCTGAGGACGCCTCCAGTAGAATCAGTAATTGTGCCACAGGCTGTGCAGATTCTGCTATATATATATATATATGGGCTCAGGTAGTAAATACAAACCATTGGCCTATTGGTTGATTGAGTCAATCAATGCCATGGGGGCATTTACTTATTGACAGGTAATTAAAAATTGTATTATGTTTTCATTGTGGCTCCCTACGGTGGTGTTAAAAATCATATTAGTAGACCATTCAATAAAGTAGCCATGAAGAAAAGGAGGCAACTTTGGTGTCAAATTGAATGAATATGTGTTAAGGATTTTGTAAGCAAAAATACCAAGCTATTTATGTTTTTGAATCTCCTTTAAATCACTGTGCACTTGATTTATAGTACATATCTCCTCTCAAAATCCTATTCAAAGTATGTTAATTTCAGAAGCACCATTGCCATGTACACCTATATGATATATACATTTCTATAGAGAGGGAGTCATCTCCGTCTTTACATCTGCACTCCATCCCACCCCCCCTCCCACCACTCAGAGACAGACTTTTTTCCCTTTTTTGAAAATCTATTTCATTTGATTTTATTTCTGCCTATGAAACAGAGAACTGCAGATTGAAAGCATTCAAGGGCCATTGAAGAAGGGAAGAAAAGAGGCCCTCTGAGTTTTATTAGAAATAAAGATCCGCAATAAAAATCAATTTCTGCCTCTTTATGCAGTTTAAATGACAAAGTAAGAAACCATTGTGCCCCAGCAAAGTAATTCAGCAGAGGGGAGAAGGGATGCGACCTGCAGTTGGCAGATTTAAATGCGATATGGTCTCCCTAGATAATAGGACAAATGCTTTATTTTCGTACAGGGAGGGGTTTGGAAAGGAGGAGAAAACTATCTGTGATTTTTCAGGGAATGGAGCTTACTTTTGACTTGAGAGTTATTGCAAAGAAGCAAGCTCAGTATTTTGGGGTTTATAGAAAGGTATTGGCATTATTTATACATTTAATTCATATATCCAGCACCTTGCTACATAAATTTCCTATAGGTGCTAGTTGCAGGCATTTTGGGGGCTGCACTGATATTCATGAGAAGGCAGCTTATCAGTCCGGTAGGAAGAAGGAAACAAGTTGCAGGTCGATACAAACAGGGCTCATAGGAGCAAGGCATGTTGAGTAGTGTTGGTAATCAATAAGGTTAATTGATATACCTCCATAGACAGACATAACATTACTTTCCTTCTTTCAATTAAGTCGACAGTTCCAGCAACTGCAATCAGTATTACAGTGATCCTATGGAACTGATAGTCTTCTGCTGGACCAATCACTAACAATAGAGAAACCCAGTAGCTTCACTAGCTGCAGAGCGGTTGCACATGTAACTTTCTGGCTTTTGACAGTGGAAGAGAAGGCTGGGTGGAAGCGGGAACAGTTAAAAAAGGTGTCTTGTAAAGCCGACCCTTAACCATTTGCCTAATAAGGGGATATACAGTGCCTTGCAAAAGTATTCACCCACTTGACTTTTTTTGTATTTTGTTACATTACAGCAATAAGTTTAATGTTTTTTAATCTGAATTTTATGTGTTGGACCAGAACACAATAGTCTAAGTTGGTGAAGTGAAATAAGAAAAATATATAAATAAAACTATTGTTTAGAAATAAAAAACTGAAAATAAGCATGTGCGTATGTATTCACTACCTTTGTTAGGAAGCCCTTAAAAAGCTCTGATGCAATCAATTACCCTCAGAAGTCACATAATTAGTGAAATGATGTCCACCTGTGTGCAATCTTAGTGTTACGTGATCTGTCATTAGATATACACACCTTTTTTGAAAGGCCCCAAAGGCTGCAACACCTAAGCAAGAGACATCACTAACAAAACACTGCCATGAAGACCAAGGAACTCTCCAAACAAGTAAGGGACAATGTTGTTGAGAAGTACAAGTCAGGGTTAGGTTATAAAAAAATATCCAAATCTTTGATGATGCCCAGGAGCACCATCAAATCTATCATAACCAAATGGAAAGAACATGGCACAACAGCAAACCTGCCAAGAGACGTCCACCCACCAAAACTCATGAACCGGGCAAGGAGTGCATTAATCAGAGAGGCAGCACAGATACCTAAGGTAACCCTGGATGAGTTCCACAGCAGAGACTGGAGTACATAGGATGACAATAAGCCGTACGCGCTATAGAGTTTGGCTTTATGGCAGAGTGGCCAGAAGAAAGCCATTACTTTCAGCTAAAAACAAAAAGGCACGTTGTGAGTTTGCAGAAAGGCCTGTGGGAGACTCCCAAAATGTAAGGAGGAAGGTGCTCCGGTCTGATGAGACTTAAATTGAACTTTTCGTCCACCAAAGAAAACGCTATATCTGGCGCAAACCCAACACATCACATCACTCAAAGAACACCACCCGCACAGTGAAACATGGTGGTGGCATCATCATGCTGTGGGGATGTTTCAGCAGCCGGGAAACTGTTCAGAGTTGAGGGAAAGATGGATGGTGCTAAATACAGGGATATTCTTGAGCAAAACCTGTACCACTCTGTGCGTGATTTGAGGCTAGGACGGAGGATTACCTTCCAGCAGGACAATGACCTCAAACACACTGCTAAAGCAACACTTGAGTGGTTTAAGGGGAAACATGTAACTGTGTTGGAATGGCCTAGTCAAAGCCCAGATCTTGATCCAATAGAAAATCTGTGGTCAGATGTAAAGATTGTTGTTCATAAGCGCAAACCATCCAACTTGTAGGAGCTGGAGCAGTTTTGCAAGGAGGAATGGGCAAAAACCCCAGTGGTAATATGTGGCAAGCTCATAGAGACTTATCCAAAGAGACTTGGAGCTGTGATTGCCGCAAAAGGTGGCTCTACAAAGTATTGACTTTAGGGGGGTGAATAGTTATGCACATTAACTTTTTCTGTTATTTTGTCCTATTTGTTGCTCGCTTCACAATAATAAAAAAAAAAAAAAAAAGATCTTCAAAGTTGCGGGCATGTTCTGTAAATTTAATTATGCAAATCCTCAAACAATCCATGTTAATTCCAGGTTGTAAGGCACCAAAATATGAAAAAAGTCAAGGGGGCTGAATACTTTTGCAAGGCACTGTACTGTAGTATCTCTCACAGGATCTCTTTCTATGAGCCAGAGGGGAAAGCTATGCACAAAGACCAGCGCTTGCTCCAGCAGACCGACTTGGTCCTTCTATTACATGGTTGGTATTATTCTGTCCGATTGCAGCTTCCAGTGGCAACTTTCTAAATCATCTTCATTAAAAAACAATTCCTACCATTTTCCTTCTGAATAGTGTGTCAGTCTTTTAGTTAGCCGTCTGAGCATCATCAGACATAAATCCATCAGAGCACTGCTCCCGCCTCTGACAGCTCAGTCTGTTCTCCCCGGCCTTTCCCAGGCTGTAGATAGGGGAAAATGCAGACACAATGCAGTCTGCCGGAGGAAGGCAGCAGTATCCTGGACTCACAGATCCAACATGTATTTCTGGGTAGGAGACTTCAGCATGAAAAAAGTCTGAGGCTAAGAGTAAGTGGTAAAATCAATATCAGGGATATGAAAATAGATGATGGAGTGAAAATTGTAGCCTGAAACTGAGTGGATTTTTTTTTTCACTAAAGGTGACCACTAACATCAACACAAAGGTATCGATAGACTTTAATATTTTCTGATCTTGTCAAAATTGGGGTCTTTACCAACATTATTTTAATATATATTATCAGCAAAGGTTACATTACTTTTGTGTCAGTTTTGGTCATGATTTCGGCAGGGCAAGTGGAGTTCACTGTTAAGGGGGCAGACTGCTGTGGAGGTCACTGTTAAGGGGATGGGCCACTGTGGAGGTCACATTTTAAGGGAGCGGGGCGATGTGGAGGTCACAGTTAAGGGGATGATGCTGTGGAGGTCACTAGTGTTGATCGCAAATATTATAATCACAAATTTCTATCGCAAATATCGGCACATCGAGAATTTGCGAAAATCTAGAATATAGTGCTATATATTCTTAATTGCGAATATGCTAGTTTTTTTACTAGTAGTACTTCAGTACTACTGCTTCTTGCTTTTGGGCCAATGAGAAGGCTGCAAGGTCTTTGTCTGAGCTAAGCAACATCCCCAGCAACCAATAGGAAAGTTGCCTACCCCTTACTATATAGGAAACTCCCCAGCTTAGCAGCCATTTTCTGCTGTGTTTTGCAGTTCTGAGAGAGCAGTGTCATTGCTGTGCTCTGTGTTTTGCAGACTCACCTGGATCCTTATTTAATTACATTAGATAGTTAGTTATCTCATATATATAATACAGATAGTTAGTGGGAGATAGTCAGTGTAGGTTAGATAGTGATATAGTGTAGCTGGTTCCAGTGCAGGCTGATAGGTAGTGTGATAGGAATTAATGTGATGTGATAGGGATTAGTGTCTCTGTTAGACATAGTGCTGTGATGTCACATCAATACTTAGTGCACTAATGATGCATCATTAGTGCCGATTTGCGCAATTGAGGAAATAATCACTGGAGATTGCGAATTCTAGAATTTGCTAATTTATTGCGAATATTATGCAAAAAATTCTCAAAATATTATGAAAACTAATATTGCCTATGCCGCTCTTCACTAGAGGTCACTGTTAAGGGGTTTGAGCACTGTGGAGGTCACTTAAGGGGATAGGGCTGCTGTAAACGTCACTTTAAAGGGGTCAGTATTAATTGAGGGTAGTGCCTCTTTAGACTGAACATGCCTATCTACACGCCCATCTACCTGGGATTTCTGAGCAAAGTACTTATGTAGCTGGTTCCTACACTGCCCTGAATATTGTAGGCTTAGGTAAGTCCAAAGAGAGGCAGTATACTAGTGTTAGGGACCCATCTGCGGAAGCCACCTTGATGCCTGGTAGATGGGCCCAACACACGTTTGATCGAATATGTGTGCTAAGAGCTTCCATTGACTCATTTATAGTAGGTATTATACCACTTTTATTTAGAATGATCCCCATTTCTTAGCTCTATTGTGTGTATGTATAATGGTGTGCAGCCATTTTCTATTTTATAATTACTTTTAAGGGATCAGGCAGCTGTAGAGGTTACTGTTGAGGGGTACACATAATTGACAGTCCTTCTGCTTACTCCATTCACAGGATCCAGGCGCCACAGAAGGTGCCTCTGCATTCATTAGGACTTTAGCATTTTCTACTGAATAACTCAAATTTAGTTCCCAATTAGCTTTTTTAGCTTTTCTTCTATGGCTGCCACTTACAGTTGTCCCTTAGGGCACTTTCACACTAGCGTTTTTCTTTTCCGGTGTTGAGTTCCGTCACAGGAGCTCAATCCCGGAAAAAAAATGATCAGTTTTATCCTAATGCATTCTGAATGGAGAGCATTCTGTTCAGTATGCATCAGTTCAGTCCCTCTTATGTTTTTTGGCCCGAGAAAATACTGCAGCATGCTGCAGTTTTCTATCCAGCCAAAAATCCTGAACACTTGCCGGAATGTCGGATTCGGCATTAATTCCCATTGAAATGTTTTAGTGCCGGATCTAGCATTAAGTGTTCCGTCAAAACAGATCCGGTTTTCTGGTCTGCGCATGCACAGACCTTTAAAAATGCAAAAAATAAATAAAAAATACCAGTTTTCCTTGATGACACCAGAGAGACGAATCCGGTATTTCAATGCATTTGTCAGATGGATCCGCATCCAGATCCATCTGACAAATGCCATCCGTTTGCGTCAGGATTGCCTCTCCTTTGAATTGCTACGGAAGAATTCTATTCTGGCCACATTTTTGACAAGTTTGGTCATATAAACTGCCTTTTCTAAAATTTGTAAAACTCAGAGTTCTTTGCAATAATTGTTGTTAATGCGGCAAGAGGTAGTAAACGTAAAATCAGTAACATACAGTTGTGGCCAAATGTTTTGAGAATTACATAAATATTGGAAATTGGAAAAGTTGCTGCTGTTTTTATAATAGCAATTTGCATATACTCCTGAATGCTATAAAGAGTGATCAGATGAATTGCATAGTCCTTCTTTGCCATGAAAATTAACTTAATCCACAAAAAACTTTCCACTGCATTTCATTGCTGTCATTAAAGGACCTGCTGAGATCATTTCAGTAATCGTCTTGTTAACTCAGGTGAGAATGTTGATGAGCACAAGGCTGGAGATCATTATGTCAGGCTGATTGGGTTAAAATGGCAGACTTGACCTGTTAAAAGGAGGGTGATGCTTGAAATCATTGTTCTTCCATTGTTAACCATGGTGACCTGCAAAGAAACGCATGCATCCATCATTGCGTTGCATAAAAATGGCTTCACAGGCAAGGATATTGTGGCTACTAAGATTGCACCTCAATCAACAATTAATAGGATCATCAAGAACTTCAAGGAAAGAGGTTCAATTCTTGTTAAGAAGGCTTCAGGGCGTCCAAGAAAGTCCAGCAAGTACCAGGATCGTCTTCTAAAGAGGATTCAGCTGCAGGATCGGAGTGCCACCAGTGCAGAGCTTGCTCAGGAATTGCAGCAGGCAGGTGTGAGCGCATCTGCACGCACAGTGAGGTGAAGAATTTTGGAAGATGGCCTGGTGTCAAGAAGGGCAGCAAAGAAGCCACTTCTCTCAAAAAAAAAACATCAGGGACAGATTGATCTTCTGCAGAAAATATGGTGAATGGACTGCTGAGGACTGGGGCAAAGTCATATTCTCCGATGAAGCCTCTTTCCGATTCTTTGGGGCATCAGGAAAAAGGCTTGTCCGGAGAAGAAAAGGTGAGCGCTACCATCAGTCCTGTGTCATGCCAACAGTAAAGCATCCTGAGACCATTCATGTGTGGGGTTGCTTCTCATCCAAGGGAGTGGGCTCACTCACAATTTTGCCCAAAAACACAGCCATGAATAAAGAATGGTACCAAAACACCCTCCAACAGCAACTTCTTCCAACAATCGATTGGTGAAGAACAATGCATTTTCCAGCACAATGGAGCACCGTGCCATAAGGCAAAAGTGATAACTAAGTGACTCGGGGAACAAAACATTGACATTTTGGGTCCATGGCCTGGAAACTCCCCAGATCTTAATCCCATTTAGAACTTGTGGTCAATCTTCAAGAGGCGGGTGGACAAACAAAACCCACTAATTCTGACAAACTCCAAGAAGTGATTATGAAAGAATGGGTTGCTATCAGTCAGAAATTGGCCCAGAAGTTGATTGAAAGCATGCCAAGTCGAATTACAGAGGTCCTGAAAAAGAAGGGCCAACACTGCAAATACTGACTCTTTGCATAAATGTCATGCAATTGTCGATAAAAGCCTTTGAAACGTATGAAGTGCGTGTAATTATATTTCACTACATCACAGAAACAACCTGAAACAAAGATCTAAAAGCAGTTTAGCAGCAAACTTTGTGAAAACTAATATTTGTGTCATTCTCAAAAACTTTTGGCCATGACTGTACACTACTCACAAAAAGTTAGGGATATTTGGCTTTCGGTTGAAATTTATGGAAAACGTAAAAAGTTCACATTACAGTGATATTATATCATGAAAGTAGGGCATTTAAGTAGAAGCATGCAATTTAATGATAATGCAGATAAAACAAAGAAAATTCCTAGATAAAGTGTGCAATAGAAAATGTTGATAAACCCTAAGAATCACCTAGGTGCCTATCCCAAATGAAAAATAGAAAGATACACTAAAATAGTGCGCGGCGGCACCAGTAACCAATTGTCCTACCGGTACCGCGAGACAGGATGCGGATTGTTCACCACCGACAGTACTCCGATCAAGGCTTCTCCATATATGTAGACAGATGAAAAAGTGATGTCAGGCAGTGATACACATATGTGCAGGGTCCCTGTAAAGGCCCTGTGGCTGACTAACAATAATTACCCTAATGCTAGATGTAGGTAGCAGCCTGACCACAGGGCACTCGTCCTTACAAGGACGACCCCGTCCTTGGCGGCAGATCTCCGACAGAGATTCCTGGCCAGAGGCTACCCCGACTGTGTTTTAAAAAAGTCTTTTCAGAGAGCGGCCCACACCCACAGAGACACACTTCTAGTCCCCCCAAAAAAGCAGGAGGTGGACAGGAAGATACGGTTTATAACCACATTTGATGGCTCAGCGAATAAGTCAAGAGAGATCCTTGATCGCCATTGGCCCATTCTCCTGATGGACCCTGACGTATGTGATGTCCTACATGATTACCCACAGGTGACATATAGGCGAGGAAAGAGCCTCAAGGATTTGCTGGTACATAGTCACTTCTCACCACCCGCTGCCCCTGACACCTGGCTTAGCCGCCGGCCTATAGGTAGTTTCAGGTGCAGCGGCTGTGTGGCCTGTGACAGCATCGCTACAGGAAGGACCTTTTTCAGTAATAATCTCAGACGTACATTTGACATTAGGGATTTCATCTCTTGCAGAACGGTAGGCGTAATATACAAAATTACGTGTATTTGTGATAAAGAGTATATTGGCAAAACCAAACGTGAGCTACGAAGGCGTGTAGGAGAACATCTCCTTGACATAGAGAAATGATGTGACACGGCCGTGGCCCGTCATGTGTGTGATTTCCATCAAGGTGATCCGTGGGTTATTAAAGTCAATGGTATTGAAGCAGTCACCCCCCCAAAACGTGGAGGTGACTGGGACAAGATCCTACTACAGCGTGAAGCCCGTTGGATCTTTCTCTTACGGACAGTCACACCGACAGGCTTAAATGAACAGCTGAACTTTAGCTGTTTCCTGTGATGGAAACAGCTATGTCCTACCTACGTATAGGTATACACCCTGTATACAGTTTTCCATTACATCTGACTTTTTCTTTAATAATTGAGTACATGACTCTTTCTATTTACCTGTGTCAGCAGTATACTTATTAGTTACAACACCACTGTATTAGTTTCTGTCAGTGTCCAGACATTTAATCTTGGTCTATATTAGACAAGTAGCCTAAATACTGTATCTACTGATGGTCCGATTGTGGGCCAACATGCTGCGGTGGCAAGGCGAGTTCCGATCGCCTTGCCCCCCTGGCAGCCGCGGCATCGCGAGATCAAACGATGCCGCGCATGTGCAGGAAGTAGCCGGCATCCAGGGCTCTTCGTGCGTTTAAGACCTCGCTCCTGTTTCTGCAATGGGCGCATGCGCGGCGCTGACGTGCGAGCGCACGGATGTGCCCATTGGCCTTCTCACACTGTGGGCGGCGGAGGCGGCAGCCAGGTGATTATTCAAATATGGTGGGAACGCCAGTCAGGTTGGCGTCCCAGGTGCAGTTTTCCCTGTATTCTATAACTGCATGTTCTATAGTCTCTTTATCTATAGAGACCGCCCTAGGAGGTGTCCACCATCTGGCTATACCTCCATCACTGGCCGACGTACCTAGTCAGGCTGGTCTCTAGGGATTAAGGGCTTATCTAACACCTACCCCTAGTACTTTTTCCCTCATCTCCCCTGATGAACTGCTTTATATTTTTTTCAGGCAGTGAAACATGCGTGTAGGGAGTTCTTTCTAGATCCTTTAGGGACATATAGTATATTCTTTTAAAGGGACAGGTTCCGGACGGGGTCGTCCTTGTAAGGACGAGTGCCCTGTGGTCAGGCTGCTACCTACATCTAGCATTAGGGTAATTAGTGTTAGTCAGCCATAGGGCCTTTACAGGGACCCTGCACATATGTGTATCACTGCCTGACATCACTTTTTCATCTGTCTACATATATGGAGAAGCCTTGATCGGAGTACTGTCGGTGGTGAACGATCCACATCCTGTCTCGCGGTACCGGTAGGATAATTGGTTACTGGTGCAGCCGCGCACTATTTTAGTGTATCTTTGTATTTTTCATTTGGGATAGACACCTAGGTGATTCTTAGGGTTTATCAACATTTTCTATCCCAAGGTTTGTCATTGCACACTTTATCTAGGAATTTTCTTTGTTTTATCTGCATTATCATTAAACATTATATTTTAGATTACCCACCTCCTGAATCATGCCTTTACTCTTGGTAATCTGGAGCACAGATCTTACACTGGTTTGACCTCCCTAATCAGTACTCATCGTTTATTAGAAGCATGCAATGGTGATTTCGTCAAATCAAATAATTTTTCGAAACAAAAACCAACACTAACTTTTCATGTGACTTTGGGCATCAATTACAGCTTGACAAGAACCTCTCATGTTTACAAATTGACTTATTGTCTGCTGAGGCATGGCATCCCCCTCTTCTTGAAGGGTGGCCCTCAGGTCATTGAGGTCCTGGGGTACAGAGTTACGAGTTTCTAATCCTATAGGTTTTCAATTGGATTCAGGCCTAGGGAAAGTGCAGGCCACTCCATTTGAGGTACCCTAGTCTCCAGCAGCTGTTCCCTAATGATGTGACCTCGATGAGCTGGTGCCTTTTCGTCCATGTGTTGTTCATGCTGAGGCAAAATTACTGGATTAATGATGTTAGTCAAGTAGTATGAGCTTGTCACTGTACCTTTCACAAAGTGTAGGGCAGTTCTGTATTGACTAGACACCCCTGCCCATACTGTAACACTACCACCACCAAAGGCTCGTCTGGTGACAACAGTGGCTGATGCACAGCGCTCTCCTTGACGTCTCCAACATCGCTGGCGGCCATCATTTCTGCTCAGCGTGAATCGACTTTCATCAGTGAACAGTACTGAGGCACACTGGTCCTCGTCCAGCGTAGATGCTCCCTGGCCCATGCAAGATGATGATATCTGTGCCTGGTGGTGTGGTAAGGTCATCTAGCACACAGACCACGCTGATGTAAATGGTTTTGAATGGTCTCATGGGACACTTGAGTTCCTCTCACCTGCCTTAAAGGGATTCTGTCACCAGGTTTCACCCCTGTCAGCTAAAAATATGCTGATGTTCAGGGCCTCTTCACAATTCCTAATGTGGCCTTATAAATGTCATCTGTAGGCTTATTTAGCTAAAAAACAGCTATTACTTACCTGTCAGTCAAACAAATAAGGTGCCCAAGGGGATGTTAATGGATGCAAGGTGCCTGCCGCACCAGCCGCCGTTCGTGCCCAGCGCCTCCTTTCCAGACTTCTGCGCCGCCTCCTAATCCTCTGTGCCGCCTCTCGCTCTCCCTCCCTCCCCCCTCCTCCTGCTGTAAGATCTCGCGCGTGCACACAGGGCTCTGCCTGATGCACCCGTGCGGACTTCTCCATTTGGCTTCTTACAGCGAAGTGCGCATGCGCCGGCACTTCGCTCAACCCCTGTATGCGCGAGATCTTACAGCAGAAGGAGGGGGGAGGGAGAGCGAGAGGCGGCACAGAGGATTAGGAGGCGGCGCAGAAGTCTGGAAAGGCGGCGCTGGGCACGAGCCGGCACCTTGCATTCATTAACATCCCCTTGGGCACCTTATTTGTTTGACTGACAGGTTAGTAATAGCTGTTTTTTAGCTAAATAAGCCTACAGATGACATTTATAAGCCCACATTAGGAATCGTGAAGACGCCCTGAACATCAGCATATTTTTAGCTGACAGGGGTGAAACCTGGTGACAGAATCCCTTTAAATGTGCCTGGAGTTGTGTGACATTCATGATCCAGTTCCGCAGGGCATCTGCGACTCTTCTAGTCTCTTTGTATCTTTGTTGCAACCTGCTGATGACACACTGTGACACTTTAAGCCATAGGCATCACTACAAGGAGTCAAGGGCGCAATTTCCCCCCTAGGTTATTCCTTGCCCCACCACGTCCCCCTCCCACCGATGATTTTACTTTAAAACACTGGCCGCCGCCGCTAGTACAGCGACGATAGGGGCAGCTGCCCCGGGCCCAGTTGCTCCTGGGGGGCCTAAGGCAGCTGCTTCTTGAGCCCTGCTGGCCACTGGTGATGTGAGGGGGGCGGCGGCAGGGCACAGGGAGATGAGTGCTTCCATTGTGGAAGCGCTCATCTCCATAGTCATCTGTATCGCCGTCCTCAGGACAGCGATACAGATGGAAGTGCTGCGGCGGGGCAGGGGAGGGAGAGGCGTCTCCCTTCCCCGTTCCTCTGATAGGCTGCAGGTACTAGGCCTGCAGCCTTTCATAGGCCGGTGCAGGCTGCACGCCTGAGCCGTACAGCGAGGGACACAGGTAATTATAAATGTTTATTTTTTTTATATGGTACTACTACTGGCACATGATTGGGAGGCATCTTTGGGGGCACCTGTTACTGGCACATGATTGGAGGCAATTATGGGGGTACCTGTTACTGGCACATGATTGGGGGGCATCTATGGGGGCACTTGTTACTGGCATATGATTGGGGGGCATCTATAGGGGCACTTGTTACTGGCACATGATTGGGAGGCATCTATGTGCACACATTTTTTTGGCACATGATTGGGGACATCTATGGTGGCACTTGTTACTGGCACATGATTGGGGGGCATCTATGGGGGCACTTGTTACTGACACATTATTGGGGTGCATCTATGGGGGCACATCTTACTGGCACATTTGGGGGCACTGTGGGGGCATCTTTGGCGGCACTTCTTACTGGCACATTATTGGGGGCACTATGGGTGCATCTACTGAGGCCACAAAGAAGGGGTATTTTATATGGGGGCACTATATATGGGGAATTTTATACAGGTACATTATGGGAGCACTAGGAAGAAGTTGTTAGAGAAGCACTATGGGGTATTTACTGGGGGCACTATATAGAGGTATTTTATACTGGCACATTATGGGGGCACTATGGGGACATTAGCTCAACTGGGGGCATTAAAAGGGGGTATTTTTTGCACTGGCACATTATAAGGAGAATTATTACTACTGAGGGGGGCATTATGATGGGCTTTATTACTACTGGGGGTCTATGGGGAACATGATTACTAGTATGGGCACTATTACTTCTGGGGCAGAGTGAGGACATGTTGGGGGCACTGTAGGAGCACTATTACTACCATATGTGCTCTAGCAGAGAATTATTCGTACTGGTGGGACTTTTGGGAGAACTATTACTGTGGGGCACCTTGGCACTATTTGCCCGGCACAGTTATTTTAGGGCACTTTGTGCCAATAATTATTTAAGGGCACTATCTGCATGGTACTACTATTATCAGGGGGTTTATCTAATTCTGCAGTATAGTACTGGAGAGCACAGCAGCACAATGATTTGTCCAGAAGATGGGAGGATGATGCAAAAGTAGTAAACTAAGTTTTTGTTTGTCAAACTGCAGAGATGAGAAATGGTTGAAAATGGTGGTCTGGTCTGAAGGTCTGAAAGGAGAAGATGAGGAAAGAGAATATCTACATCAAAGAGACGTCGCTGGATGTAAGAGGTATGTGGTGCTATATTACCCTGTATGTAGCGGTAATTTGCAAAATACTTTATATTTATGTCAGAAGTTGTGCTTTTTTAATTTTTAGAATAAGGATACAGCCATTGTATTTGATACTTTTGTGCTGATTCTTTTTTCCCCCTCTATATTAAGGGACACTATAGTCACCAGAACCACAACAGCTAAACGTAGTAGTTCTGGTGTCTATAGCATGAAAAAAAGGCAGTATTTACATTACAGCCAAGGAACACCTCTAGTGGCGACTCATCATTATTCAAGTTTACTGCTCTATGAGGTGTGTGGATTTTTTGTTTTGTTTGTGTGTGTGTTGTGGTGGAGGGCGTTATTGCATGCTAGGGTGTGGGAAGGCGGGATCCTGGTGGCCCAAGTAAAGGCCCAGGATCTGTCAGTTTTGCCAAACTGAAAGTACTGCCCATGCTGCCCACCTGCTTCACTAAGGGCTCCTCGGCAGTTGGCAGCCAAGTGAATCTTCCCCCGCCCACCTCAGCTGCTATTGGCTGCCTGTGTATTTCAGCCTAGCAGGGCCTGCAGAGGCAGAAAAGAATGTGGCTTAGGGATTTAACATCAGGAAGCATCGTTGCACGCCCCTCCCCCTGCCACAATGCATAGAGGAAGAAGGCACAAGGACAGAGCACATCAGAACTGTAAGTACCTTTTCTATCTGCGATGCACCCCTGACAAGCACACCTTGCGTTACAAGCAGCCCTGACCAGCGCACCCCGAGTTACATGCACCCCTGACCGCTGTACTCTGCGTTACACGCACCCTTGACCGCCGCATTCTGTGTTACAAGCAGAACAAGTAGTATTAGTTGCATACACCAACAACACCCACAGGGTTATACCACAAAAGGGTGAAGAGTTTGGCGAAGTCAGGAGAAGTGTTTGGAGGAGTCAGAAGTGAACAATATAGGACAACATAGCTGATTTGAAAAAAATTCTCCAATTCAGCTCACTTTCCTATTCAGTTATGTTGTCCTAGATTGTTCCCTTTTCAAAACTCTTCACCCTTTTGTGAATAAGCCTGTGAGCGTCTGTTCATGGGTCTTCATTAGTGACATTTTTAACATATGGGATTATTTACACAGCCCTTGTGTTTGCTGAAACTGCTTTAAACTATAAAGAAAGGTTTTCGAGAGTGTTTCTTTCTTTCTCAGGTCCAAAGCAATACCGAGGAAGAAAGGAAAACTCTTTAAAGCTTATCTTTTAAGTATTAGGTTAGTACAATAAAAAGGTATCCCTGCATACCGCAATACTCTCGTATTTTGTAATCTTATTTATATATACTTATTTAGTTTTTTTCAGCATTATGATTAAGTGTTGAAAATTTCTAGTGCCCCACCATTTTTGACTGTGGTATCTCACCCTCTCTCCCCCCAATATATTGTTCCTAGAGTCGCCACTGCTCTAAGCTCAGTGGCCACTTCCGTCTGAGAAAATCTTGCTTGAGGCCTTGCAATGGCAACGCACTGTTGATCAATTGTTAGGTGCCATCTTGGTCTCATGATTTCAAAATGTGAACAGCATGATGAGGAGGACTGTTTAAATACCAATTCTAATTTATTGGGCAATTCATGGATCAAACACCTGTTATGAATTTTGCTGTTAAGTTTTTTTTTTAGAGAACAGCAAGTTGTGCAAAAAACTCAAACATTTGGACATGTGCATTCAAAAGATTAGAGAAGGTCAATATAAGTTAACCTGTAAAGGTTAGAGTGCATTTTGGGTTCATCCTGAAATTTCACTCACAAGCCAAATATCCCTAACTTGTTGTAAGTAGTGTAATTTAGAAAGAAGCATGGAGCTGATGACTAATGGTATCAACAGTTATAATTATTGAACGAACAAAGGAAGATACTGTACTCTGGGAAATTAATCTGCTTTAACATCCTCTGGATATGAGAGATTTGGAGACTTGATGAACAGAAGTTTCTGTGCCTATAGTTTAAAGTGTATCTTTCATTATAAACAATTACAATATATATAAAGAGGTCACAGATTTTCAGACTCAATGAGAGATCAGGTTACAGCTGCTGCCCATAGAAGTCTGTAGATAGTTGAGAAGGAGAAGGATAGAACAAGGATAGGAGACTATCTTTTATTATACCACTCCTACACATCACACTCAGAAGAGTAGATTTATACCACCTAGCTTTCTCTCTGCCTTAGGCCTCATGCACACAACAGTGTTTTTTCACTGTCAGTGATTTGGCTTCAGTGGTCCGTGTACGATTTTGCTTCAGTTGTGTTTCCTTGTGTCTTCCTTTTTTTTTTGTCTGACAGGGTAAAAAAAAGGAAGGTTAATAAAAAGTGCAATTTTATTGCACCAAGGTCTTGTAAAAAAAAACGGACGCGGACACGAATGACATACCAGTTGTGCAACCGTTTTTTTTTGACGGACCCATTGATATGAATGGGTCCGTCCTCCGTTTTCCACTGACAAGAATAGGAAAAGTTATATTTTTTTGACTGACTGAAATAACGGATCACGGACGCGGAGAAAAAACGGAGAACTATCAGTTTTTTTTCACTGCTCCAAAAAAATGAATGGGACCTCCGCTAAACTGTGAAAAATTACGGAACAGACGCGGATGCACACAACGGTCGTGTGCATGAGGCCTTAGGCCGAATGCACATGGCCATGTTTCACGGCAGCGAGCGGTCCATGGTAACACGGCCTGGATTCCTGATGAGAGCAGAATCGCACAGCGTCATTGGTTGCTATGACGCTTTGCGCTTCATGCCGCCGCTGCACTACAGTAATGCACTCATACGAGTGTATTACTGTAGTGCAGCGGCGGCATGAAAAGCACGGCGTCATTCCAACCAATGACGCCTTTGTGCTCCTGCTCTCAGCAGGCATTCAGGCAGTGTTGCCACGGACCGCTCACTGCCGTGTTACCACGGACCGCTCACTGCCGTGTTACCACGGACCACTCACGGCCGTGTTACCACGGACCGCTCATGGCCGTGAAACACGGCTGTGTGCATTCGGCCTTACACACACAGAAGCAGCCACATCATAGAAGACATTATACAGTAGTAATGAGTGTTGCAGCTGTGAATCTAGCACTGGGGTTAGATAGTCTAACACTAGAAGCAGCTTCTGCCTTAATGTGTTCCCTTCTGCAGGGAGGAAATGGGGGGATTTCAGGAGAAGAATAAGTGGAGAAAGAAGGATTTTTATGTTTCTTATTTTAACTGTATGAAAATTGTTCATAATTGTAGATATACATTAAGGGTAGATAGTGAAAAAAAGTCACACAAATACAGCTATGAGCAGTCATTTTAAAGTTGTTCAAATCAGTTTTTCACTCATCAATTAGGAAGAATATTAAATGACTATGAAAGGACACATCAGCCAATATCTTGTGACTGTCATACATTTCCATTATCTGGTTTAACACAAATGATTTTAATTGATTATCCTAATTGTTGGTTTTGTTTCATTTTAATTCTTTATTGAGAAATTTTGTAAATAGTTTAAAATTTATATAGCCAGGGATTTGTAAAACAATAGAACTATAATATGTTGTCATTGTGTGTATCTATTTGCTTTTTGATGTATCACTTGCAATAACTTGCCTTGGCAGCAGCTGCTTGACACTAGTTGCTACATTTTCCAGGCTGCAGAGAAAATCCACTACTAACATAAAGTCAAGAAATGTCTCATGATCTCTCCAGTTCTGAAAACTATTAGAGCTATTTCCAAACACATCTATGAATAGGGGTAGAATGTGTTGTAAGTTTTGTATTTTTTTTTTTAAAGTTTTCTACTATTAATTTTGTATTCTTTTAAGCAATATTCTTATGTATTGCATTTGTTTCTGAAATTATGTCAATGATTGAATGTCACTAGGAAACATGGAACATATCAAATATTATTTACCTCCTGCGCTAAATCACCTTAACCTCACACACCCAGTGCCTACCTCTTTCAACCCTGAAGAAATAGCTTTTCATCTGTGTTTTTTTTATTCCTTGCAACAGCCATCTCAGCACAGATAGTGCATTTGGGCAGATTCATTTCTCAGTCTGGAAAACTTGACACTAAGGGGATTATTCAGTCTTAGACTTTCTCAAGTCCCTGGTAATAGCCAGCAGGGGAGTGAAGGAAGCGATAAGACCAACGGGATGGCAGAGGGAGGGTCGAAAAAGAGCAAAGGGGGGTATGAAAAATAGGAGACTAAGGGAATAGCAAACAACTGAGTAAAATGCTTGCATAAACACCATAAATAAGATTTAGCTATTTTGCTTTTTCTTACCATCAGCACTAAAGAGAATAAAGAGGGACTGGGAGAAGCTTTGCAGTCTTTTTTTAAGATGTTTCTGCTGAGGTACAGTGGAATACGACATTCAAGCTGCAAGCTTATCATTTTTGTGAATATGCTTTATCCATGCTGAAAATATCTCATCATCCTTGAACGATTAATTATATAGGAGTAGGGACCTCTTAGAACTGGACCACAATTCATCTTTCTGTACTTGGATTCTTGTGGTGATAATTATATAGGAATGTCATGGTCCCAAACTCAATGAGTAGCAGTATTTACTTTAGTATAGTTATGGTATATAGTATAGAATAATAAAAATCATAAAACTGAAATCCATGTGACATATAAATGCAAACACAAACTTGTTTTTGGCGAATATTGATGTCATAAAAAGAGTAGGAGTGGCTTAAAGCAACTTTGGTAGGTTCTTCAACAACTAGCTTATCCTTGGAGAGCTCTGATTTTATTGATGGGATTTCCCCAATCAGTTGAACTACAATCAATGGACTGTCATCCAATTTTGCCAAGTTCTTTAGAGTGACCGATGGTGGCATACCACTCTGGCCTGCTTGAGGGTCTCCACTTTTTTATGGGATCACCTGGACTGAAAAAAAAACAGCCATGTGGTTATGATTCATACAGCAGTGAGATCAGTGATGGCAACCACAGCTTATCTTTTGATATGGAAATTTCTGTCCATTTTTGTGGAACCTGATGGATACCTTTAGTAGGTCAATGGATGATATTCTACCGTATATTTAAAAATCAAAACAGATACACTTGTTACTTTGGATAGTATTTTGAAATAACAGGGATAAGACCAAGTCCACAAATCAAAGGAAGAAAACTTTATTTTCCAAGGTTGTTAGTGATAAAACAACTGAAGATTATATATTTTCCTTTATTGGCTCAAATAAAATGAATACGGTACACTATCCTATTAGTGTTTTTAAGCATGGAATCTCAGTGGTTAGCACTGGGGTCCTGGGTTTGAATCTGACCAAGGACAACATCTACATGGAGATTGTACATTCTTCCTGTTTTCTCCACACACCAAAGACACACTGCTAGAGAATCTAGAATGTGAAGCTATGGGGGACAGTGAGTGAAGACAATGTCTATAAAGTGTTGTGGAATATGTCGGTGGTGCAAGAGAAATAAGTAGTACTAAAGTTAGTTAAGTAGTAGATAAACATCTTATACCAGAAGTGTTACGACATAAATGAAGTGTAATCAGAAAATGATAACAAGTCAAAAGCTGATTTTGCTTTAACCAACCCCATTAAAAATGCAATGCACAAAATGCCAAAAAACAAACATGTATTTAGCAATTATAGATGTCCTAAAGAGTGGAAGTGGTTTGAGGCAGCTCTTCCTTATTCTAGGTTATTTTATAACTAGCTTATCCTTAAAGGTCTTGGGCAAAGTAAATAATTAAGTGTTAGCCACAGGAAATGTTCTGCAATCCTTGAATTGACCAAAATTAATATTTAGTGAACCTTGGCTAATTCGATCACAGCCATATTTGTCAGGTATTGATTTCTTTTGCTCAATGTATACAATACGGACCAAAAGTTTGGACACACCTTCTCATTCAAAGAGTTTTCTTTATTTTCATGACTATGAAAATTGTAGATTCACACTGAAGGCATCAAAACTATGAATTAACACATGTGGAATTATGTACATAACAAAAAAGTGTGAAACAACTGAAAATATGTCATATTCTAGGTTCTTCAAAGTAGCCACCTTTTGCTTTGATTACTGCTTTGCACACTCTTGGCATTCTCTTGATGAGCTTCAAGAGGTAGTCACCTGAAATGGTCTTCCAACAGTCTTGAAGGAGTTCCCAGAGATGCTTAGCACTTGTTGGCCCTTTTGCCTTCACTCTGCGGTCCAGCTCACCCCAAACCATCTCGATTGGGTTCAGGTCCGGTGACTGTGGAGGCCAGGTCATCTGGCGCAGCACCCCATCACTCTCCTTCATGGTCAAATAGCCCTTACACAGCCTGGAGGTGTGTTTGGGGTCATTGTCCTGTTGAAAAATAAATGATGGTCCAACTAAACGCAAACCGGATGGAATAGCATGCTGCTGAAAGATGCTGTGGTAGCCATGCTGGTTCAGTATGCCTTCAATTTTGAATAAATCCCCAACAGTGTCACCAGCAAAGCACCCCCACACCATCACACCTCCTCCTCCATGCTTCACGGTGGGAACCAGGCATGTAGAGTCCATCCGTTCATCTTTTCTGCGTCGCACAAAGACACAGTGGTTGGAACCAAAGATCTCAACTTTGGACTCATCAGACCAAAGCACAGATTTCCACTGGTCTAATGTCCATTCCTTGTGTTCTTTTGCCCAAACAAGTCTCTTCTGCTTGTTGCCTGTCCTTAGCAGTGGTTTCCTAGCAGATATTCTACCATAAAGGCCTGATTCACACAGTCTCCTCTTAACAGTTGTTCTAGAGATGTGTCTGCTGCTAGAACTCTGTGTGGCATTGACCTGGTCTCTAATCTGAGCTGCTGTTAACCTGCGATTTCTGAGGCTGGTGACTCGGATGAACTTCTCCTCCGCAGCAGAGGTGACTCTTGGTCTTCCTTTCCTGGGGCGGTCCGCATGTGAGCCAGTTTTATTTGTAGCGCTTGATGGTTTTTGTGACTGCACTTGGGGACACTTTCAAAGTTTTCCCAATTTTTCGGACTGACTGACCTTCATTTCTTAAAGTAATGATGGCCACTCGTTTTTCTTTACATAGCTGCTTTTTTCTTGCCATAATACAAATTCTAACAGTCTATTCAGTAGGACTATCAGCTGTGTATCCCCCTGACTTCTCCACAACGCAACTGATGGTCCCAACCCCATTTATAAGGCAATAAATCTCACTTATTAAACCTGACAGGGCACACCTGTGAAGTGAAAACCATTTCAGGTGACTACCTCTTGAAGCTCATCAAGAGAATGCCAAGAGTGTGCAAAGCAGTAATTAAAGCAAAAGGTGGCTACTTTGAAGAACCTAGAATATGACATATTTTCAGTTGTTTCACACTTTTTTGTTATGTATATAATTCCACATGTGTTAATTCATAATTTTGATGCCTTCAGTGTGAATCTACAATTTTCATAGTTATGAAAATAAAGAAAACTCTTTGAATAAGAAGGTGTGTCCAAACTTTTGGTCTGTACTGTATATATTATATATGCTGCCCTACATACAGTACCCTACAGATAATATAGTAGATATCACCTGCAGTGCTATGTAACAAAACAGATAACACTAGTGCTTATAATGGGGTAGTGTTACCTGCAGTCCTATGTAAAACCACAGATAACACTAGTGCTTATAATGTGGTAGTGTTACCTACAGTCCTATGTAAAAACCACAGATAACACTAGTGCTGATAATGTGGTAGTGTTACCTGCAGTCCTATGTAAAACCACAGATAACACTAATGTAGATTACGTGGTAGTGTTACCTACGTCCTTAGTGTGCCTCCCTGTGTCTCTCCCACAGACTCTATGCTGGTGGCGCTGCCTCCAATTCCATCTTCTTCTTGCCCCGCACAGAATGTCCAGATGTAGCTGCATCAAGACATAGGAACACTCTGGGTATGGTGATGGTGACGCACAGGGAGAGACACACACACAGGGACAGGGACACACACAGGGAGAGACACACACACAGGGACAGACACATGCACAGGGACAGACACATACATATGGACAGACAGTTATACGATGGTGAGATCGTCACAGCACCTGCTGTGTATGGGGCAGGATCACCACAGCAGTCCGCTCCATCCATTATCTCAGCACCGCATAGTGAGTGGGGCACAACACTGCCTGCATGACCCGGCTTATCATAAGCTGGGCCATGTAGGCAGCTGCCTGGGACAGCGGTGAAAACCCAGTGACAGCTCAGGCTTCTTTCATAACTGAGCCGAACAGAGCCTAAGGACCCCATAGACTATAATGGGGTCCATTAGGTTTCCGCTCAGAAGATTTTTAAAGCAGTGACAAAAGTCCTGCATGCGCTACTTTTGTCTCCGCTCCAAAATCATCTTCTGAGCGGAAACATAACGGACCCCATTGTAGTCTACGGGGTCTTTAGGCTCCATTCAGCTCAGTTATGTGCCGAATCCGTACTTTCCATTCTCCTGCTCCTAAGCGGAGCAGGAGAACAGAAAGGCTGAACTGTGATGTGAATGAAGCCTCATATTGATCCTTTCTATATGGGCCCCCTACTGCTCTCTCTGTACAGGAAACACTGACAACTGTTGCGGTCCACATCTTTTGCAGCCCGATTGAAATGAATGGGTCCGCACACATTCCGCAAAATTGCGGCATGGATGCGAACCCAGAATTACGGTCGTGTGACTGGACTCTAAAGGTGGGTCATCAGCGACACTTGGTGGTGACAGCAGCTCTGAGTGATAGTAACTACTAACGACACCTACTAAGGACACGCTCTAAAGCTTTAGCATGGACAAGTACTACTTGTCCATGCTAAATCTTACAGCGTGTCCTAATTATAAGTAAATGGGACATCATGGGAGGAGAGTGGTGCTTGCTGAGACTCACTATTTGGCTAATGCAAAAAGTTCAGTCACTGTGACATGGCTGAGCCTAAAGGGGTTAAAATTAAACAACTGGACAAAATAAAAAAAGACCTTACTAGTTTAAAGACAGGCCAGCAGCAAGCAGGACAGGAACCAACTCTGCAGTGATGGGAGAAAGGCAGGTGTAGCCACACTGAGTGGTCACCCTCTGGTGATCACAGAAGAACTTGGGGCATGTCAGGAGCACGGTGGACTGCAGAAGGAGGAGGCAATGATCAGGTTATTTTACTGGGACCCGGCCCCTCCTTCTGCCAGTCTCTCTCAAGGCTCCCGAGCTCTCTTCCCTGGCTGTGTGAGGTGGCGGGGCCAAGGACGCAGCATCTCAGACTGGCACAGTGAGAGAGAGGCAGGACACTGCCTGCTTGGCCGGGCTTATCATGAGCCGATACATGCAGGCAGCCACCTGGGAAAGTTGGGACCTATGCAGCCGCAGCAGTAAGTGGGCACAGTGGGCCCCCCAGGAGCAGTTGGCCCCAGCACTTGCCCGGGTGTGCCGGGTCCTGACACCAGCCCTGCGTGTCAAAAACACAGAACAGTTGCAGATATTTTTATTATACCTTATCAATGTGCAGCCTCCACTCCTGGTTTTGGCTCACAAAAACTGATGGAAATAGCATCAAATACCTGAGGTGTGAACAAGGCCTAACTAGCTGATACATCTTCACTAAAGTGCCCTGTCTGACCCCTAACTAGCTGTATTATTGTGTGTCTAAAGTTAAGCTTTCTTTGCTCTCTCTCCCTATCAGATGTCCTGTCACATCAATGTACAAGCTCAGAATACGCATAACTTTTTTGATTGGGATCTTATGTAGTGCCTATGACACATGTCAATATTATCCCTCCTGATTGGTCGAGGTTGACTGCAAGGCATTATAGATAAGCCTGTTAGCGCCACTTGGGATTGTGTGATTCTCCTTCTTCATTTTCCCTGCCCTGCTGTGCTGTATTCTGATCTCTAAAAGAGTGGATGCCGTTTTGACCAATTCATCCTAATCGAATCACAAAATTTTCAAATTCACTGTTTTGGGAAATTGTAGAGAAATTAGATTTGTACTGTATATAATAGATCTGCTTATCTCTAGTCTGTTCATTACTACCAGCTGTGTCAATAGCTGACAATCCTGAAGGCTACAACCTATGATTAGCACAAAACCACAAATATTTATTTGGGGTACCTTGGGGAATAATGGCTGTCAAACATTAAGCCTTGAGGTAGCCTACTCCAGGCAGTTGCCATATAGCATACACACTACCTAACACCCTGAACTCACAGACACAAACTAGTGTCCACAAACCAATATGAGCTTGAAATGATTTAGGGGTACAGGGATAAGGGTACGACCACACGGCGCAGTCGTGCAGCATTCGGGACGCGGTACTTGACCTCAACACGGCTGTGTCTTCAGCACCCCACAACGGCACTGTGTGGTTGTACACTAAGGCATTATCCACGTTGACGTATTACTGCTCCATTGTGTACAGAGCGCTACTAGAACTTGTAAACTTGTGCATGGGGTCTTTCCTGATTTCACATGGAGACCTAAATCAGTCAGGAAAAGATTTTGGCATGCTCCATAGAATATAGAGGTATTCTAGCATTGAAGATATGGAACCTGATAGAGCATAGCTAGGAAGCACACAGAGGCCATATAGCTTTGTACTAGGAGCTGTATGGCCTCTAAGCATTGATGTAAAGCTCCTTACAAACAGCTCAACCAGGTGAATAGGACTGCTTAAATGGGTTGTCCGGGTTCACGGGTTGACCCTGACACATCTCCATTTTCACCCCTCCGGCCCCCTGAAATGAGCATCGGAGCAGATTTCCAGAAAATGCCTATGAATTGTGCAGGGTAAAGAAGAGCATCGCAGGATGAAATGCTCTGATGCTCATATCAGGGATGCTGAGCAGTGATGAGCGGCAGGGGCAGTATTCAAATTTGCGATATTTCGCAAATTTTGGGGTGAATATTTGCCATAAATTAGCAAATTCGAGAATTCGTGATCTCCAGTCATTATTTTCTTGATTGTGAAAATCGCCAATCAGAAAATTCACAATAAAAATTTGCGATAAAAAAATTAGCAATACGAAAATTCGCGATCGGCACTACTTCGAAAGTCAAAGATATTGCAGCCTTCTCATTGACCCACAAGCAAGAAGTAGTGAGGGATCATGGGCACTGATGAAAAAAAAAAATCTAGAATATTTGCGAACTAGCACTATATTCTAGATATCCGCAAATTTTTGAAGTGCCAATATTCGCGATAAAAATTTGCGATTACAATATTTGTGATCAACACTAATGCTGAGTAGGGGAAGAAGGGGAAATGTCCGGGTTCAACTCTGAACCTGGACAACCCTTTTAATTTATACTCCAAGGCAAAAAAGTACTAGCCACTCCACCAGTATCTCCACATAGAAGAACAGTCAAATAAAATGATTTTTAGCGGAAGAAAGAAAATGAGTGATGTCAGAATGGACTTTCATCTCACAGTTTATTTTTCCACGGTTTCACCTTTTTTTTCAAGTCAGGCAGCAGAAAACACAGGCAGCAGGCTTACATAGAAGCTTATTGAAACAGAATAATAATTGAATGACACTTCATTGTGACTATCCAGAGTCAACTGTTCATATGCTGATGTCGGCTTTATTGTGCGCAGAAGCAATTGGTGGATTGTACATTTGTAAGTCTTTGTACTTAATGGGAGCAGTTGGTAATAAAAAACAAGTGACATCATGACAGTTATGAGAGTTCATGGGATACGAGTGACAGCTTCAGCCAGATTATGATGTTAGCCTTGTATATTACACATTCCGATTAAAACATCTATTTTTCTGTGTTTGCAAAGCAGACTGCATTGCACACAGTCATACTAAATGCCAACAGCTGGCATAGGGCTTCTACATGCCAAATTATTATGGCACTGCATATGGCCAACAAGTAGACAGGTCAGAATCATCACAAATTACTAAAGGGATGATTTCTCATCTTATACTGTTTCCCCTTAGTCCTAACGGCTGCACAATAATGAGAATAATTCTGCTCCTGTGGGCTGGTAGGACAGATGGAATTTTTAATTAAACTAGAAAGTAAAACCCCACCCCACCCCCTTACTGTATAAAAAATTCCAATAACTCCACTCGAACTAGATTTGTGGTGGGAAGCTTGTACTACTGTCAGGACTAAGGCCCCTTGCAGACGAGCGTGTCTGGATTAGGTCCAAATGCGTTGCGAATGCGCTCAGTGAAAAATGCACGATTTTTCAGGCAAAGTAATTCAGTATTGCCTGTGATCGCGTTCAGTTGTTCAGTTTTTATTGCGTGGGTGCAATGTGTTTTGATGCGTTTTGCATGCGCTTGATAAAAAAACTAGCAACCATCCGTGGAAAAAAGGCATCGCATCAGCACTTGCTTGATTTTCACGCAGCTCCATTCACTTCTATGGGACCAGCGTTGCGCGAAAATCGCAGAATATAGAACATTCGGTGATTTTCACGCAACGCACAAGTGATGTGTGGAAACCAACGCACATGTACACAGCCCCATTGAAATGAATGGGTCCGGATTCCGTGCCTGCGTTCGCATCACACATTGCACCCGCGCAGAATACTCCCTCGTCTGCAAGGGGCCTAAGAGAAAACATTGTATATGTCCTGGTGCAGTACCCCATAAGGACTATGACAAATGATTAATTGCTATCTACAAAGTTAATGCAATTCTTGTTGAGTTAAATTATGTGATTTGTTATGTATGTTATGTAGTTAGTGGCACCGTATGAAAAACATATGATTAACACATTGGCAAATTGTGTTAGGTTGTCAGGCGATGGACCAGGTCTTCCCCCCCTAATTAGTTAGTATTCAGGAGGATAGTCTAGACTCTAGTCTGAGGCATCCTGGAAGAAAGAAGTGTCTGCTCAACCTCCTACACAACTAGGCCCAAGCTCAAATAACCTTAATCTCTGACTGTTAGGGGGTGAATATGTCACTAATTTGTCTGTGTGTATTTGTATGTCTTTCTTTATGCTTTCCTTCTCTTGCTGGCCAGCAAACCTATGTCTCTGTCCACTATTACTTCTGCAGACAGACTAAGGTATTGTTCACACTATCCCCCAGCATTATCACCTGGCCTGCATTACAGTGTGTGAGATGCATGCAGCTAATTAACCTACAGTTAGGTCCATATATATTTGGACAGAGACAACCTTTTTCTAATTTTTGTTCTGTACATTACCACAATGGATTTTGAACAAACCATTCAGATGCAGTTGAAGTTCAGACTTTCAGCTTTAATTCAGTGAGTTGAACAAAATGATTGCATAAAAATGTAAGGAACTAAAGCATTTTCTAAACTCAATCCCTTCATTTCAGGGGCTCGAAAGTAATTGGACAAATTAAATAATTGTAAATAAAATGTTATTCTCTAAAACTTGGTTGAAAACCCTTTGTTGGCAATGACTGCCTGAAGTTTTGAACTCATGGACATCACCAGACGCTGTGTTTCCCCCTTTTAAATGCTCGGCCAGGCCTTTGCTGCAGTGGTTTTCAGTTGCTGTTGTTTGTGGCCTTTCTGTCTGTTTAGTCTTTAACAAGTGAATTGCTCTATTCACACCCCACAGGCAGTTGAGTGGTAGGACCCCATGCGCGCTGAGACACCGTGACGTGGTGCATGAGGGGCTCCGATATGTTCCTGACTGAAAGATATTGGCAAAGTTCTCAGCTTTTAACATTGGCCTGAGGAATTAGCTAGTATTGTCAGTTGTGTATCATTTTGGTGCATTTTTTGCAGTGATTTTTGAAATGCTCTATTGGGTTCAGATCAGGTGACTTGGCTATTCTAGAATATTCCACTTCTTTGCTTTAATAAACTCCTGGGTTTCTTTGGCTTTATGTTTTGGGTCATTGTCCATCTATTATGAAACGCTGACCAATCAGTTTGGCTGGATTTCAGCACACAGTGAAAACCCCAGAATTCATCCGGATGCTTTTGTCCTGTTCCACATCATCAATAAACACTAGGGACCCAATGCCACTGGCAGTCATGCATGCCAAAGCCATCACACTGCCTCAGCCATGTTGTACAGATGATGTGGTATGCTTTGGATCATGAGCTGTACCATGCTTTCACCATACACTTTTCTTTCCATCATTCTGGTAGAGGTTGATCTTGGTTTCAGCTGTCCAAAGGATGTTCTTCCAGAAGTGTCCAATCTACCCTTCTTATTCTTGAGGCTTATGAGTGGCTTGCACCGTGCAGTGAACCCTCTGTATTTACTTTCATGCAGTCTTCTCTTTATGGTAGATTTGGATATTGATACACCTATATCCTTGAGAGTGTTGTTCACTTGGTTGGCTGTTGTGAAGGGGTTTCTCTTCACAATGGTAATTATTCTGCAATCATCCACCACTGGTGTCTTCTGTGGGTGTCCAGGTCTTTTTGCATTGCTGAGGTCATCAGTGCTTTCTTTCTTTCTGAGGATGTAACAAACTATCGATTTTGCCACTCCTAATAGTGTAGGGTTTTTTCGGTTTTCACAGATGAAGGATGGCTTGTTTCACCTGTGACAGCATGTTTACTTCTCAGCAAAATCTTTAAATGCAAGCACCACACCTCAAATCAACACCACGCCTTTTATGTGCTTAATTTAGAATGAAATAATAAAGGAATTGCCCACATCTGCCCATGTTTGTTTTTGTTTTAAAATTATTTTTATTGGTTTTACAACAGTTAGGACATACACTCTTTGCTTGCCCTGCAAGAGCGCCAATATAAGAATACATCTGATACAGTACAATCAAATAGGAAAAATCAAATCACAGAATAACAAACAAAAAGAGGAAGGGGACGTAGGAAGGTCCGAGGGAAGGAAATGGATGGGGGGGGGGGGGGAAGCATCTATAATGTTGCAGAATGGTAGGACTTGTTCCAGAGTAATTAATGCAATGATACCTTTGATGTTCATGAAACCATAATGCTATGCAATTCAGTTCGAAAAACCTCTATAATTCTTCCAAGGTATCCAAATCGCCTCAAATGTGTGTGGTGTTCGGGCTTCCCAGTGAGCTATCTGCTCAAGGCGGTACAATTGATCTGCCCATGAAACAGCCTTTGAGTGAATTGTCCAATTAATTTTGGCCCTTTTAAAAACAGGGTGCCACTTGCAAAGGACTTGAAACTCCTAAACCCTTCATCCAATTTTAATGTGGATACCCTCAAATGAAATATAAAAGTCTGGACTTTATTTCGATGTCCATTATATCACTATGACTTGAATATGTTTTAGTAAGCAGGCAATAAAAACTAAATTTGTCAGTGTCCCAATATATATGGACCTAACTGTAGGTGAGGCAGAGCTGCAGTTAAACTGACAAAGTGTTTTTGTTTCTTAGATTACAGATTGTAAGCTTCTCTGTAATAAGCTATTATGTTTCATTTGTGACATTTTTGTTTTGGAAATTAATGATGTGTGTATCACTTTTAGGCCTAATGCACCACAGCCGTTGTTTTGGTCCTCATCCGAACCACAGTTTTTGCTGCTTGGATGCGGACCCGATCACTTCAACGGGGCCACAAAAAATAACAAACAGCACTCTGTGTGCTGTCTGCATCCGTTGCTCCGTTCCGTGGCCCGCAAAAAAAATATAACCTGTCCTATTCTTGTCAGCGTTTTGCGGACAAGAATAGGCAGTTATATTAATGGCTGTCCATGCCGTTCCGCAAATTGCGGAACGCACATGGATGCCATCCGTGTTTTGCGGATCTGCAATTTGCGGATCGCAAAACACACAACGGTCGTGTGCATGAGGCCTAAGGCTGTGATCCTGAGCCTTGTGTACTTAAAGGCACCTGTGTAATGTGCTAGTGATCCATCTTCAGTTCAGAGTGTGAGCTGGACACTGGGGGAGCTACTTGCTACCAAGGTCGTTGCAAATACCCATGAAGATAGTTTATTTAGCTGTTCTTTCTTTTTTTTTTTTTTATAAATATGAGCGATGCAGTTTAGACTGTTTTTAACAGCATAAACACTCACATATCAACACTGACCCTAAAACTGCCAGAAAGCAGCCATATTTTCAAAGTACCCTGAAAGAGAGAGAGAGACCGGACATCTGAAAAGCTCTAGAACCCACAAGGCCATGAAGAATAATACTCAACATCTACTGGCAACATGAAAAACGCATTGCACCTGGATGCCTTCCATTTTTTTTATAGGGCAAAGGCTGCGTGAAAAATGGACAATATAGAACATGCTGAGATTTTTCCTGAATGCAAAGATGATCACATTACAGAAAGTCCTGGAATATAGACACGCATTAGGCAAAATTGGGATAGCTTAAGAAAGTGGTTGCTTTTTTCAGAATTTTAAGGTCATGGCCAGTGTTGAGCAAATCAAAGTGAAACAAATTGATTTCGATCTAAGTTTCAGGAAAAATTAGATTTGCCATTAATCCGAATTTCCTTGTGCTTTGTGGTAACGAATTGCTTTTTTTTAAAAATGGCAGCTGCATGTGTTATAAAGCCCAGGAATGATATGACCCATAATGTCATGCAGCCAGACAATCAGCAGATAACCATCACCTGTGATGTCACAGCCCTATAAAAGCCTCATCCTGCCTGGTCTCATTTTACTGTGAGCTGAGCATAGGGACAGGAATGCCAAGCGCTAGGGAAAGTGGTTAAAAAAGCTTTTAATTGTAGAATATTGGATAGGGACAGTGCAGGGACAGTGTAGGGAGAGTTTTTAAACACTGCAGGGAGAACACAGGGAGAGCACGGGGAGACTACAGTGAAAGTGCAGGGACAGTTCAGGCTCAGTGTAATTGCCCTGTGCATCTTGATAATCTACTGCACCATTCATTCTTAATCTGTACTGTTATATATAGACTTATTGGGCATCAGACTCATTGTCAACAAGTAGTCTAATATATGGACACGTTTATCTAGCTCATCTTCTGTGCCATTTATACTTAATCTGTTCTGTTATACATAGACTTAATGTGGATCAGACTCATTGTCAAAAGGTGGTCTAATATACAGGCGCATTCACCTAGTTCATCTGCTGTGGCTTTGATAATTAATCTGTTACTTTGTACCTAGACTTACTTTGCATCAAGGTGACAAGGTGACATAGTGTGGAGATGGCAGTAGCAGCAGCATCGGGATACCACATATGGTCGCTGAATATGTTGATGACGGGCTGTGGTGCCAACATTGGCACCTTGGCCAGGCTTCACCTTCTGCCCAGTGCCCACATATTCTACATATGGCCATGTTAACCTCCTCCGGCGGCTTAACAAAAAACTGCCACACAGCGGAGTAAGTGATTTTCCCCCCAAACAGTCTGCACTAAATTACTGCTACTGCCGCTGCTTCCGTGAACCCCTGCACCACTACTTCCCGGGCAGGTAGGCTGCTGCAAAGCAGGTGGTCTATCCCGGGCACGTTTGGCACAGTTAAACACTTTTAACACATATAACCACCAATGTGGTTATATGTGTTAAAAGTGTTTAAATTGGCCACTAAATGCTTTCAACACATATAACTGCCAAGTGAACTGAGAATATATTTTTATTTCTGCACTGAAATAGACCACTAAACGCTTTCGCCACAAATAACTGCAACAGTGAAGTGCGTATATATTTTTGTTTCTGTACTGAAATAGGCCGCTAAACGCTTTCAACACATATAACCACTGACGTGAGCTGAGAATTATTTTTTTGTACTGAAATAGGCCATTAAACGCTTTCAACACAAATAACTGCCGACATGAACTGAGAATATATTTTTCTTTCTGTACTGAAATAGGCCACTAAACGCTTTTAGCAGAAATAACTGGCGACGTGAACTGAGAATATATTTTTCTTTTTGTACTGAAATAGGCCAGTAAACGCTTTTAGCAGAAATAAATGCACCAGAGAAGTGCGTATATATTTTTCTTGCTGTACTGAAATAGGCCACTAAACGCTTTTGCCACAAATAAGTGCACCAGTGAAGTGCGTATATTTTTTCATTTCTGTATTGAAATAGGCCACTAAATGCTTTTGCCACAAATAACTGCACCAGTGAAGTGCGTATATTTTTTTCTTTCTATACTGAAATAGGCCACTAAACGCTTTCAACGAATATAACTACAGAAGCGAACTGAGAACATATTTTTCTGTTTGTACTGAAATAGGCAAGTAAATGCTTTTAGCAGAAATAAATGCACCAGTGAAGTGCGTTTATATTTTTCTTTCTGTACTGAAATAGGCCACTAAACAATTTTGCCAGAAAAAAGTGTACCAGTGAAGTGCGTATATTTTTTTCTTTCTGTATTGAAATAGGCCACTAAACAATTTTGCCAGAAAAAAGTGTACCAGTGAAGTGCGTATACATTTTTCTTTCTGTACTGAAATAAGCCACTAAACGCTCTCAACCGCCGAAGTGAACTGAGAATATATTTTTCTATCTGTACTGAAATAGGCCACTAAACACTTTCGCAACAAATAACTGCAACCGTGCAGTGAGTATATATTTTTTCTTTCTGTACTGAAATAGGCCTCTAAACGCTTTCAACACATGTGCTCAAATAGACCAGTGAATGCTTTTAGCAGTAATAAATGCACCAATGAAGTGTGGATATATTTTCTTTCTGTACTGAAATAGGCCACTAAATGCTTTTGCCACCAATAAGTGCACCAGTGAAGTCTGCACATTTTTTCTTTCTGTACTGAAATAGGCTAATAAGCGCTTTTTCCAGAAATAAATGCACCAGTGAAGTGCGTATATATTTTTATTTTCTGGGGCCTACATCTGGGGCTTACGCAGCATTTGTCAGTGTGATTATTTAAGCTGGAAATACTGCAATAATTTTCAGGGTTTGAAAAAATTACCTTTTTGGCAAAATACTAAATTTTAAGGCCCTTGCTGGATCTGTCAGTGTGAAATACAAGCTTAAAATACTGAAATAATTTTCTGGGTTTAAAAAGCACCAATTTTTGGCAATACCCTACATCTGCGGCCTATACAGCATTTGTCAGTGTAACATTTAAGCTTGAAATACTGCAATAAATTTCTGGGATTTAAAAACACACCCATTTTGGGAAAAATATACTACAAACCGGATTCCCAAAAAGTTGGGACACTAAACAAATTGTGAATAAAAACTGAATGCAATGATGTGGAGATGGAAAATGTCAATATTTTATTTGTAATAGAACGTAGAATGACAGATCAAACGTTAAATCCGAGTAAATGTATCATTTTAAAGGAAAAATACGTTGATTCAAATTTTCACGGTGTCAACAAATCCCCCAAAAGTTGGGACAAGCAGCAATAAGAGGCTGGAAAAAGTAAATTTGAGCATAACGAAGAGCTGGAAGACCAATTAACACTAATTAGGTCAATTGGCAACATGATTGGGTATAAAAAGAGCTTCTCAGAGTGGCAGTGTCTCTCAGAAGCCAAGATGGGTAGAGGATCACCAATTCCCACAATGTTGCGCAGAAAGATAGTGGAGCAATATCAGAAAGGTGTTACCCAGCGAAAATTTGCAAAGACTTTGCATCTATCATCATCAACTGTGCATAACATCATCCGAAGATTCAGAGAATCTGGAACAATCTCTGTGCGTAAGGGTCAAGGCCGTAAAACCATACTGGATGCCCGTGATCTCCGGGCCCTTAAACGACACTGCACCACAAACAGGAATGCTACTGTAAAGGAAATCACAGAATGGGCTCAGGAATACTTCCAGAAACCATTGTCAGTGAACACAATCCACCGTGCCATCCGCCGTTGCCAGCTGAAACTCTACAGTGCAAAGAAGAAGCCATTTCTAAGCAAGATCCACAAGCTCCGGCGTTTTCACTGGGCCAGGGATCATTTAAAATGGAGTGTGGCAAAATGGAAAACTGTTCTGTGGTCAGACGAGTCACGATTCAAAGTTATTTTTGGAAATCTGGGACGCCATGTCATCCGGAGCAAAGAGGACAAGGACAACCCAAGTTGTTATCAACGCTCAGTTCAAAAGCCTGCATCTCTGATGGTATAGGGTTGCATGAGTGCGTGTGGCATGGGCAGCTTGCATGTCTGGAAAGGCACCATCAATGCAGAAAAATATATTCAGGTTCTAGAACAACATATGCTCCCATCCAGACGTCATCTTTTTCAGGGAAGACCCTGCATTTTTCAACAAGATAATGCCAGACCACATTCTGCATCAATCACAACATCATGGCTGCGTAGGAGAAGGATCCGGGTACTGAAATGGCCAGTCTGCAGTCCAGATCTTTCACCTATAGAGAACATTTGGCACATAATAAAGAGGAAGGTGCAACAAAGAAGGCCCAAGACGATTGAACAGTTAGAGGCCTGTATTAGACAAGAACGGGAGAGCATTCCTATTTCTAAACTTGAGAAACTGGTCTCCTCGGTCCCCAGACGTCTGTTTAGTGTTGTAAGAAGAAGGGGAGATGCCACACAGTGGTGAAAATGGCCTTGTCCCAACTTTTGGGGGATTTGTTGACACCATGAAATTCTGAATCAAATAATTTTGATTCAGAAATTGGTAGATTTTCTCAGTTTAAACTTTTGTTCCGTGATTTATGTTCTATTCTGAATAAAATATTAGAAGTTGGCACCTCCACATCATTGCATTCAGTTTTTATTTACGATTTGTATAGTGTCCCAACTTTTTTGGAATCCGGTTTGTAAATCTGCAGCCTTTGCTGCATCTTTCAGTGTGAAATACACGTGTTAGATACTGCTATTATATTCTGTTATAAAAAAACACACCCATTTTTGGGAAAAATACTAAATTTGCAGCCTTTGCTGCATCTGTCTGTGTGAATTGCACGCGATAGATACTGTTGTTATCTTCTGCTATTAAAAAAACACCCATTAAGAACAAAATGCTAAATTTGCAGCCTTTGCTGCATCTGTCAGTATGAAATACAAGCGTTAGATACTGCTGTTATCTCCTGTTATTAAAAAAACACCCATTTTGGGCAAAATACTAAATGTGCAGCCTTTGCTGCATCTGTCAGTGTGAAATACACACGTCAGATACTGCTGTTATATTCTGTTATCTAAAAAACACCCATTTTGAGAAAAATACAAAATTTGCAGCCTTTGCTGCATCTGTCAGTGTAAAATACACGCATTAGATAATGCTGTTATCTTTTGTTATAAAAAAAAAAAATTTGGGGCAGAATACTAAATTTCTGTCAGTGTGAAATACATGCGTTAGATACTGCTGTTTTATTCTAAAAAATTATTTTAAAAAAACACCAATTTTGGGCAAAATACAAAATTTGCAAACTGCTGCACCTGTCAGTGTAAAATACACATGTTAGACACTGCTGTTATCTTCTGCAATTAAAAAAACACCCATTTTGGGCAAAATACTAAATTTGCAGCCTTTGCTGCATTTGTCAGTGTGAAATACATGCGTTAGATACTGTTGTTATATTCTGTTATAAAAAAAAACACCTATTGTTCCTGTGGACGGGCATGGAACAACAGACCGATGAGTGGTTGGTGCCAAATATCTTTGTGCATTTGACAAGCAGTGTGCTGTTACCTATAGATCTACTAATCCAATTGTGTTTCAGCCAAGGTAGCGTGCACCTGCGATCTCAAATTTACTTATTATGGAGGTGTTGGTTCGTTTGTTTTTCTTCCCTATAGTCACTGCCACTAGGGGGGTGGCGCCCCCTGGTGGTGAGATTAAACCGTGCACCACCGGCCATTTACCATGTGCTTTTAATTAGATAGCTTGTACAGCTGTATTCTACTTTGCCCATACTGCAGGCTCACAGCCTGGGAGAGGCATATGTAGGATACAGCTTGGTACTAATTTGCCCAGATTGTAGGCTGTAGGCCCAGGAGAGGCATGTTAGAGTAGGACCCATCTGATTAGAAGCCACCTTGACGTCTGGTAGATGGGCTCGACATATGTTTAATCAATTATATGCGCAAAGAGCTTCTAACTGCACTTACAGTAAGTATGGCCACCAAGCCGCTATTATTTTTTCAGTGTTTGCTTATATCTTTGTGCAAGTGACAAGCAGTGTGCTGTTACCTGTAGTTCTACTAATCCGAGTGGTTGGTGCCAGCGAGCCTCTAGCCCGGCCTGGTGGTGTGCGATAGTGGGCGAAATCTCGTTGCAGCTTTGGGACTAGCCGGTTTGACGCACATCCCTTGCCTGGCGCATGTGCTGAATTTGGTGGTGCAGAGGTTTTTTAAAAATTACCCCGATATGTCAGAGCTGCTGCAGAAAGTGCGGGCCGTCTGTGCGCGCTTTCAGCGTTCTTACCCTGCTGCTGCTCGCCTGCCAGCGCTGCAGCGTAACTCAGGCCTTCCCACTCACCGCCTCATATGCGACGAGCCCACCTTGCACATGCTAGCCAGACTGTGCGAGCAACAGCAGGCGATAGTGGAGTTTCAGCTGCAGCACGCACTGGTGAGTCGCTCTGCGGAACAACACCACTTCACCACCAATGACTGGGCCTCCATGCAAGACCTGTGTTCCTTTTTGCGCTGTTTCGAGTACTCCACCAACATGGCCAGTGCCGATAACTTCGTTCTCAGCATTACTATCTCACTTCTATGCCTCCTTGAAAAAACGCTTCTGGCGATGATGGAAGAGGATGTGGCACAGGAGGAGGAGGAGGAGGAAGAGGGATCATTTCATAGGGTTTCCGGCAAGTCATTCACAAGTGGCTCCGAGGGTGGGTTCCTGCACCCACAAACGCCAGGTACACAATTGTCCAGCCAGTGCACAGTTCTGGAGGATAATGAGGTGGAGGATGAGGAGGGTGGTACCCAAACCAGCTCATGGCCATCACTGGTGCATGGCTAGGGGGATACAGAGGACACAGACGATACACCTCCCACAGAGGACACCTTGTTGTTGCCTCTGGGCAGCCTGGCACACATGAACAATTACATGCTGCAGTGTCTCCGCAATGACTGCTGAGTTGCCCAAATTCTAACCTGTGCTGATTACTGGGTGGCCACGCTGTTGGATCCCCATTACAAGCACAACGTACCGTCCTTAATTTCGTCACTGGAGCGTGATCGTAAGATGCGCTAGTACAAGCGCACGCTGATAGACGTGCTGCTGGTGGCATTTCCACCTGACAGCGGGGGCACAGTGGAAGCACAAGGCGAAGGCAGAGGAGGAGGAAGAGACGCCAACGCAGCTGGTGCAACACCAGCACCTCAGAAGGCAGGGTTAGCATGGCCGAAATGTGGAAAAGCTTTGTCAGCATGCCACAACAACCAGCACCACCAGCTGATATGGAACGTCTTAGCAGGAGGCAGCATTTCAGCAACATGGTGGAGCAGTATGTGTGCACATGCCTACAAGTACTGAATGACAGGTCTGCCCCCTTCAACTTCTGGGTCTCCAAATTGGGCACATAGTCTGAGCTTGCCCTTTACACCTTGTTGCTGCTGGTCTGCCCTGCAGCCAGTGTATTATCTGAATGTGTGTTTAGCAGGCAGGGGGCGTTATCACAGACAAGCTCAAGCTCAATGTAGACAAGCTCACGTTCATTAAAATGAACCAGGCATGGATCCCACAGGACTTGTCCTTACCTTGTTCAGAATAGACATAAATACCGACCTTACCCAGCCATTGTTATACTACAGCGTCACAATTGCTCATTGTTGTATTTTTGATATTTCACACTCTTTTGGAGTGTACCCTAATTTAAAAAAATAAATTAATTAATAAATTAAAACCAAAAACCAGTGTTGGCTACCTCGTCCTCCTCCACCACCGCTTCCACCTACACTGCTACCTTCACCGCCTCCTCAACCTCCTACTCCATATGGACCTCCACCTCATACATCAAGATTTTTTTTTTTTTTATTTGTACATATTTTATTTTATGTCATTTCACTGATTTGTCTGTTACATTTTCAGGTGAAATTCACCAATTTTTGGCTTTGATATACCCCTGGTCTACCTAGTAGACAGGTAAACAAACTTCACTAATTTGTCTGTTACATTTTCGGTTGAAATTCACAAATTTTTGGATATGATATACCCCTGTTCTACCTAGTAGAAAGGTTAAACTTTTAAACAAATTTTTATGTTACATTGTCGGGTGACATTCGCCAATTTTTGGCTGTGATATACCCCTGCTCTACCTATTAGACAGGTAAACAAATTTCATTAATTTGTCTGTTACATTTTTGGGTGAAATTCACCAATTTTTGGCTGTGATATACCCCAGCTCTACCTATTAGACAGGTAAACAAATTTCATTAATTTGTCTGTTACATTGTCGGGTGACATTCACCAATTTTTGGCTGTGATATACCCCTGCTCTACCTATTAGACAGGTAAACAAATTTCACTAATTTGTCTGTTAAATTTTCAGGTGAAATTCCCCAATTGTTGGCTGTGATATACCCCTGCTCTACCTAGTAGACAGGTTAATAAATTTCACAAATTTTTCTGTTACATTCTTGGGTGACATTTTACCATTTTTGCCGTGAATAAACCCTTGCTCTGCATAGGTGACAGGGACCGAAATTTTAAAAAATCATCTGTTCCATTGGTGGGTGACATTAACCCATTTCTGGCGATGAAAAACCCCTGCTCTGCACAGGTGACAGGGACTTAAATCTCTAAAAATCTTCTTTAACCGCCTCCGGACCGCCTAACGCAGGATCACGTTCCGGAGGTGGGACACTCAGGCACAGTCATGCATCGGCGCGTCATCTCGCAAGACGCGAGATTTCCTGTGAACGCGCGCACACAGGCGTGCACGTTCACAGGTACTGCAGGTAAGTGAGTGGATCTACAGCCTGCCAACGGCGATCGTTCGCTGGCAGGCTGTAGATGCGATTTTTTTTAACACCAAACAGGTATATTAGACGCTGTTTTGATAACAGCGTCTAAAATACCTGCTACCTGGTCCTCTGGTGGTCCCTTTTGCTTGGATCGACCACCAGAGGACACAGGCAGCTCTGTAATAAGTAGCACCAAGCACCACACTACACTACACCCCCCCTGTCACTTATTAACCCCTTATTAACCCCTGATCACCCCATATAGACCACCTATCATTGATCACCCCCATGTCATTGATCACCCCCCTGTAAGGCTCCATTCAGACATCCGTATGTGTTTTACGGATTCATGGATCCATGGATCCATGGATCGGATCCGCAAAACACATACGGACGTCTGAATGGAGCCTTACAAGGGGGTGATCAATGACAGGTGGGTGATCACCCCCCTGTCATTGTTCACCCCCCTGTCATTGATCATCCCCCTGTAAGGCTCCATTCAGACGTCCGTATGTGTTTTACGGATCCACGGATCCATGAATCGGATCTGCAAAACACCCACGGACCTCTGAATGGAACCTTACAGGGGGGGGGGGTGATCACCCCATATAGACTCCCTGATCACCCCCTTGTCATTGATCACCGACCTGTAAGGCTCCATTCAGACGTCTGTATGTGTTTTGCGGATCCGGTCCATGGATCCGTGGATCCGCAAAACACATACGGACCTATGAATGGAGCCTTACAGGGGGGGTGATCACCCCATATAGACTCCCTGAGCACCCCCCTGTCATTGATCACCCCCCTGTAAGGCTCCATTCAGACGTCCGTATGTGTTTTGTGGATCCGATCCATGGATCCGTGGATCCGCAAAACACATACGGATCTCTGAATGGAGCCTTACAGGGGGGGTGATCACCCCATATAGACTCCCTGAGCACCCCCCTGTCATTGATCACCCCCCTGTAAGGCTCTATTCAGACGGCCGTATGTGTTTGCGGATCCGATCTATGGATCCGTGGATCCGCAAAACACATACGAACCTCTGAATTGAGCCTTACAGAGGGGTGATCAATGACAGGGGGGTGATCAGGGAGTCTATATGGGGTGATCACCCCCCTGTCATTGATCACCCCCCTGTATGGCTCCATTCAGACGTGTGTATGTGTTTTGCGGATCCGCGGATCCGTGGATCCGCAAAACACGGACACCGCGGATCCGCAAAACACATACGGATGACTGAATAAAGCCTTACAGGGGGGTGATCAATGACAGGGTGGTGATCACCCCATATAGACTCCCTGATCACCCCCCCCCCCCCCCCCGTCATTGATCACCCCCCTGTAAGGCTCAATTCAGACATTTTTTTGGCATAAGTTAGCGGAAATTGATTTTTTTTTTTCTTACAAAGTCTCATATTCCACCAACTTGTGACAAAAAATAAAATCTCACATGAACTCACCATACCCCTCACGGAATCCAAATGCGTAAAATTTTTTAGACATTTATATTCCAGACTTCTTCTCACGCTTTAGGGCCCCTAAAATGCCAGGGCAGTATAAATACCCCACATGCGACCCCATTTCGGAAAGAAGACACCCCAAGGTGTTCGCTGAGGGGCATATTGAGTCCATGAAAGATTGAACTTTTTGTCCGAAATTAGCGGAAAGGGAGACTTTGTGAGAAAAAAACAAACAAAAAAATTTCCGCTAACTTGTGCCAAAAAAAATAATCTTCTATGAACTTGCCATGTCCCTCATTGAATACCTTGGGGTGTCTTCTTTCCAAAATGGCGTCACATGTGGGGTATTTATACTGCCCTGGCATTTTTGGGGACCCTAAGCGTGAGAAGAAGTCTGGGATCCAAATGTCTAAAAATGCCCTCCTAAAAGGAATTTGGGCCCCTTTGCGCATCTAGGCTGCAAAAAAGTGTCACACCTGTGGTATCGCCGTACTCAGGAGAAGTTGGGCAATGTGTTTTGGGGTGTCTTTTTACATATACCCATGCTGGGTGAGAGAAATATCTCTCTATAATGACAACTTTGTATAAAAAAAATGGGAAAAGTTGACATTTAGAGAGATATTTCTCTCACCCAGCATGGGTATATGTAAAAATACACCACAAAACACACTGCCCTACTTCTTACGAGTACAGCGATACCACATGTGTGACATTTTTTTGCAGCCTAGGTGGGCAAAGGGGCCCACATTCTAAAGAGCACCTTTAGGATTTCACAGGGCATTTTTAACACATTTGGATTTCAAACTACTTCTCACGCATTAGGGCCCCTAAAATGCCAGGGCAGTATAACTGGGCAGGCCAGCACCTCCAAGGCGTAAAGGGCAAGCTCAGGCCATATGCCCAATTTGGAGACCCAGAAGTTGAAGGGGGCAGACCCATCAGTCAGTACGTGTAGGCGTGTGCACACATACTGCTCCACCATGTCGCACGTCCCCGTCACTTGTGGGGTAGTTATACTGCCCTGGCATTTTAGGGGCCCTAATGCGTAAGAAGTAGTTTGAAATCAAAATGTGTAAAAAATACCCTGTGAAATCCTAAAGATGCTCTTTAGAATGTGGGCCTCTTTGACCACCTAGGCTGCAAAAAAGTGTCACACATGTGGTATCGCCGTACTCAGGAGAAGTTGGGAAATGTGTTTTGGGGTGTCTTTTTACACATGCCCATGCTGGGTGAGATAAATATCTCTGTCAAATGAAAACTTTGTATAAAAAAATGGGAAAAGTTGTCTTTTAGAGAGATATTTCTCTCCCCCAGCATGGGTATATGTAAAAAGACACCCCAAAACACATTGCCCAACTTATCCTGAGTACAGCGATACCACATGTGTGACACTTTTTTGCAGCCTAGGTGGACAAAGGGGCCCACATTCCAAAAAGCACCTTTAGGATTTCACAGGGCATTTTTTACACATTTTGATTTCAAACTACTTCTCACGCATTAGGGCCCCTAAAAAGTCAGGGCAGTATAACTACCCCACAAGTGACCCCATTTTGGAAAGAAGACACCTCAAGTTATTCCATGAGGGGCATGGCGAGTTCCTAGAATTTTTTATTTTTTGTCGCAAGTTAGCGGAAAATAATGATTTATTATTTTTTCTCTTACAAAGTCTCATATTCCACTAACTTGTGACAAAAAATAAAAACTTCCATGAACTCACCCCCCTGTAAGGCTCAATTCAGATATTTTTTTGGCATAAGTTAGCGGAAATTGATTTTTTTTTTTTCTTACAAAGTCTCATATTCCACTAACTTGTGACAAAAAATAAAATCTCACATGAACTCACCATACCCCTCCCGGAATCCAAATGCGTAAAATTTTTTAGACATTTATATTCCAGACTTCTTCTCACGCTTTAGGGCCCCTAAATTGCCAGGGCAGTATAAATACCCCACATGTGACCCCATTTCGGAAAGAAGACACCCCAAGGTATTCGCTGAGGGGCATATTGAGTCCATGAAAGATTGAACTTTTTGTCCCAAGTTAGCGGAAAGGGAGACTTTGTGAGAAAAAACAAAACAAAAATCAATTTCCGCTAACTTGTGCCCAAAAAAATAATCTTCTATGAACTCGCCATGCCCCTCATTGAATACCTTGGGGTGTCTTCTTTCCAAAATGGGGTCACATGTGGGGTATTTATACTGCCCTGGCATTTTTGGGGGCCCTAAAGCGTGAGAAGAAGTCTGGGGTCCAAATGTCTAAAAATGCCCTCCTAAAAGAAATTTGGGCCCCTTTGCGCATCTAGGCTGCAAAAAAGTGTTACACATGTGGTATCGCCGTACTCAGGAGAAGTTGGGCAATGTGTTTTGGGGTGTCTTTTTACATATACCCATGCTGGGTGAGAGAAATATCTCTCTAAAATGACAACTTTGTATAAAAAAAAATGGGAAAAGTTGACTTTTAGAGAGATATTTCTCTCTCCCAGCATGGGTATATGTAAAAATACACCCCAAAACACACTGCCCTACTTCTTCCGAGTACAGCGATACCACATGTGTGACACTTTTTTGCAGCCTAGGTGGGCAAAGGGGCCCACATTCTAAAGAGCACCTTTAGGATTTCACAGGGCATTTTTAACACATTTGGATATCAAACTACTTCTCACGCATTAGGGCCCCTAAAATGCCAGGGCAGTATAACTACACTACAAGTGACCCCATTTTGGAAAGAAGACACCCCAAGTTATTCCATGAGGGGCATGACGAGTTCCTAGAATTTTTTATTTTTTGTCACAAGTTAGTGGAAAATGATGATTTTTTTTTTCTTACAAAGTCTCATATTCCACTAACTTGTGACAAAAAATAAAAACGTCCATGAACTCACCCCCCTGTATGGCTCAATTCAGACTTTTTTTGGCATAAGTTAGCGGAAATTGATTATTATTTTTTTTCTTACAAAGTCTCATATTCCACTAACTTGTGACAAAAAATAAAAACTTCCATGAACTCACTATGCCCATCACGAAATACCTTGGGGTGTCTTCTTTCCAAAATGGGGTCACTTGTGGGGTAGTTATACTGCCCTGACATTTTAGGGGCCCTAATGCATGAGAAGTAGTTTGAAATCAAAATGCGTAAAAAATGCCCTGTGAAATCCTAAAGGTGCTTTTTGGAATGTGGGCCCCTTTGCCCACCTAGGCTGCAAAAAAGTGTCACACATGTGGTATCTCTGTACTCAGGATAAGTTGGGCAATGTGTTTTGGGGTGTCTTTTTACATATACCCATGCTGGGGGAGAGAAATATCTCTCTAAAAGACAACTTTTCCCATTTTTTTATACAAAGTTTTCATTTGACAGAGATATTTATCTCACCCAGCATGGGCATGTGTAAAAAGACACCCCAAAACACATTTCCCAACTTCTCCTGAGTACGGCGATACCACATGTGTGACACTTTTTTGCAGCCTAGGTGGGCAAAGGGGCCCACATTCTAAAGAGCACCTTTAGGATTTCACAGGGTATTTTTTACACATTTTGATTTCAAACTACTTCTCACGCATTAGGGCCCCTAAAATGCCAGGGCAGTATAACTACCCCACAAGTGACGGGGACGTGCGACATGGTGGAGCAGTATGTGTGCACACGCCTACACGTACTGACTGATGGGTCTGCCCCCTTCAACTTCTGGGTCTCCAAATTGGGCATATGGCCTGAGCTTGCCCTTTACGCCTTGGAGGTGCTGGCCTGCCCTGCAGCCAGTGCATTGTCTGACCGTTATTTTAGCATGGCTGGAGGGGGTTATTACAGGTTATATTTCCCAATGTTTTGGGGTGTACCCTAATTTAAACAATTAGGCTGCCTCTTCATCCTCCACCGTCACTTCCACCTACACCGCCACATCCACCGCCTCCTCAACCTCCTACTCCATATGGACCTCGTCCTCCAAGATCAAGATTATTATTTTTTATTATTACATATTTAATGTTATTTTAAGTCATCTCGGTACCGAACTCAAACTTTTTTGTGAAGTTTGGCCGAACATCCAGATGTCCTCTCAACTCTAATAACAAGTGCAAATTTTATTTCATCCCAAGTTGCATAAAATTCTGGAAAGTTACAATTCAAAGTTTCATTCATTCAGTTATTTGTCTGTTGCACTCTATATGAATACCCTGAGCCACATGGACATGCAACTTCAATTAGATTTTCCTTAAAATAAATAAAATTAGACAATATTATGAAATAAAGTACAGGTGTGCACTACCATGGCTAACACGCAAAAGCAAAAACTATGCACTCAGCTCAGCAGGGGGAGAGTAGAGAGGATAGGAGTAATAGGAACAAGATTGGTTCACTCTGACGCTCCCCTGGGCCATGCACTGATGGGAAGAGTGCACCTTTCTTCCATTGGGGATTTCCTTTTCTGCCTGATGCTGGTTTGGGGTGCCCTTGCTAGTGAGGAATTGTGTGGTGCAAGGCAGGATCCCATGCACCGTTGGAGGAGGTATTGATGAATCTTTTTTGCAGTAGATCTATTCTTTACTGAACATTAAGGCCTATTAACTCCTTGTACACCAAAAGTGCATGAAATGTATACATTAGATAAAAAGCATATTTTCAACACTTTTGCAGTGTAACTCTACCATAGTAGTGGGACACTGGTACCACCTAGTTATCAATGTATTCAGAATTTTCTAGAAAGAATAACAGAAGATTGGCACAAAATAGAGATACCTAACATTGAAATTTTACATGTGTGAAAAAAATGATGATACATGCAAGTAGTTACAATATTAGAGAAAAAACATAGGTTTACTGGGGAAAACTGTATGACTGAAAGGAGGCTCTACTACCTTGTTTCGCCACCTTTAGCCTGGATTGGTTCTCTATGGTATTCTACAGCACATTTGCCCACAGACAGATATTACAGCTGCATATATGACTGAACTGTTAGTGTCCCTCATATAACTACTAAGGTTGACCAACTGTCATATGCAATGGTTCCCCAGATCACCACACAGTTCACCACAGCAGATCACCACAGCAGTTAGTGCAGTGTGATGCTCCACAGAAAAGACAGGATTGAAGTGCTCAGCACCAGGCCTTCATACTGGAACTCAACCATCATGAGATCACAAACAGAACCTTCATTTGTCGCTAAAGATAAAAGGGTTCCAGACCGTAGCAGTCCAGGTTTCTAGTTCACGACTCCAGTGCAAACAAAGGTGACTGTCTGTCAATGGCAGGATATGTAATGGGCACAGTGACACCAAATTTTCTTTAGTTAATTACCTGGAAATGGTCCAAGCAGAGACTAAGGTATGTAATGAAGGTACCACCTGTGTCTGGATGGTGAACAACAAAACTGTGAGAGCTGCTCATGGTTGTGGGCAGATCAAATGATTCTCTTGATTGATGGTCTGCATAGACCAACCGTCTGGAGTACATACGCCATGAGTGAGTGCCTTCATGTAACCAGTGCTCTCAACACATCCTAACAATTAGGTCAGCCTAAATGGCAGCCAATTCTTTGCAACCACCATCCTTCTTCTCTAAGTCCAATGATGCACCTGTTCTCAAAGTCTGTCAACTGGGTAAAATGTCTTCTATTATGTCGCAGAGGCATGTCTTGCAGTTAATAATTTCTCACCAAGAAGTACACCCAAAAGTAGCCTATGAGAGCCCTTTTATAGGGCAGCAGGGGAAGAATTGTATGCCCTCTTCTGGCAAGACCTAGTGTCTAATCAGACCACACCTGTAATAGTTTACATATCTGCCTGAGATATCATACACTTCTGTCTGGGTTCGATATTTTTTGTCAATAAGTGTATAGGAAAAAATTCTCCAGAACTGTTCTTTCATAGGGAATACAATTACTAAATAAAACATACAAGTCAGAAAGGGTCAAAGATTCTCTTTAGAGCTATTGTGTCACCTGGAGACACTTGCTTATAATGTGGCACACTTGCATAGTGGTGGGAAATATCCTGCCACACATTCGTATAACACACTGAGGGTGTGGTACATAAAAAGTATGTCTTGGATCCACCAAAATAAACCACTTTGAAGACATAGAGTCAGTCTATATAGAACATGTTCACATTTCCTTTTAATTAGATCGTAAACTATACCATTTGCATTGTGCTCTCATGCCATATCATTTTGTCAAGTTGTCCCATAAGAGTTGACCGTTTTGCAGAAAATTATGAATCATCAATCTTCAAATGGACCTTTAGCACCTACTGTTGTGTCACAACTTGGGCCTATTCGAAGGTCCTCTGGTAGGACATTTCAACTCCCTTTAAACACTTAACCACCTTTAAAATAGGGAGTTTTAAAAGTTCACAAACGGGCTTAAAAGAGTGTCTTCGAGAGCCTTCTATATGAAGATAAATGAACGATATATGGCCATGCATTGGCATGCATGATGTGAGATTTAGCCCATGTCTCCAAGACTGAAAGACATCACTTCTAACAACTTTGCTATTTATCAATATATCCATCATTTTCTATGCTGATTACAAAATAAAGACCAAAATGCAAAACAAGAAGAGGCATCTATTGTTAACATGACAATTTTGTGCTTATCAGAAGGGGGGGGGGGGGGTTAAACTTATACAACTAAAATCTTTGCCCTGTCTCCTGGAGAGCCTAATGTGTCTATGGTTAACGCTCAGCATTTCACACCAGCCATCGAAATCCTTCCACACATCAGATCAAGCAAAGTTGTTACATCCGAAGCTTGAAGGAGAAGAAAAATCAAAGCAGTTATTATGGAAGAATGATTCTCCAAGCGCAGTTTAGCTTAAGGCTAAAGAGTTAATCCAGTCCTGGAAAATGAGAGATGGCTCTTTTAAAAGCCTTTTATGCCCTGAGTCTTATGATAATTAGCCCTGCCCCGGAGCTAGCTAATACTGAGCCACTCCAATTTGAAATGGATCTTGAGACACTGCTGAGGCCCTTAATCCTCATCACACAATACCAACTCAACTAATTCACTGAGTAAACACTTTCTCCAGTCACTTACAAGCTGTTTTTATTCATTTCAGTGGCAATGATGACTTTTCACAGACTGTTGAAACAGAAGCCTTATTAAGTCTTTTCTGTCAGTATGTTCCCATTCTATATTCACGTCTTGCTTAAGATATGCTTTCCATTATTCTTCCCCATATTGGACATCCTAATGGGTAGAAAATAAGATCAATTTAAACATAAATACTTTCCATACTTTATGAAAGTTTTAATTACATGACAACTCAAAAGTAGACATACAGTATGTAAAGACAATGTTATCCCATGAAATTTTTAGAATATTGGACTTCATGGAAAAGTATGATCCAATTATAGTGAATTCTGTTATGGTCATGTACTGGATAGTGGAATCTCTACAATGTGTTGAATACAGTCTAGGATGTGGGGTGAAAGCTAAAGACTCCTGTGATCTTCACTCTTATAACTTCAAGGTTGTGTAGGCTTTGCTGCAGAATGATTTCTAGGTCACAATCCCCAGAACACTCATGGATTGACAGCAGTAGCATTAATAAAACAGTGGCGTGGTCCGGAACTGAGCCGTGGAATGTGAACAGGGAATTGGTCAGAATGCAACAAGTTAGAGGTAACCTGTTATATAGTGAAGAGATGTGGGAACCAAAAGTAGCATAGCTGGTATCAGGTAGATCATGCAGAAGTACTAGGCTAAATAATTTTAAAAAGCAACACATGAACCAGACTTATGGAAGGGTATATATTGATCACCAAGTAAAATGTTACAGCTGAGATCCCCTTTAGATCCCCAGGGTCTGATGTAATCTCCAGGCTCTGGTTGCAACCCAACACCACTATGTAATGGCAGAAGGAGAGCAGTGGCTCAATTTAGTGGGACTGCAGCTGAAGGCTAAGGACATAAAAACAGTGTTAGGGAGGAACTACATTCATAAGGACCCACGAGCGGTTAGTAACAGATTCATTAAGGATAATTTACCATCATATTTGTATTGTATTAAAACTTCTCAGTTTGAATGGGGACATTATTGGTGGTCTAGGACAGTGATAGGCAAACTGCGGCTCTCCAGCTGTTGCAAAACTACAACTCCCACCATGCCCTGCTGTAGGCTGAAACCTGTAAGCAGCCTTTGCATGCTGGGAGTTGTAGTTCTGCAACAGCTGGAGAGCCGCAGCTTGCCTATCTCTGGTCTAGGGTAATAAAAGGGTGAATAGCAACATCTCTGGTAATTTAGATTAATGACAATATTAACATCCACGCCCATTGTATGGAAGCGATTAATGTCAATAACCCTGGTGACCTAATGTTTCATAAGTAGTATCCAATAGTTTACTCACCAATTCAGGTTCCAGAAACATCTCTCCGTGATTCTTTTACTCTGCACAAACCTCTACATAACTTTGGCGCTTGGTTCCGCTAGACGTGCGACATGGTTTAAACTACACAACTCCCTTGCTTGGGTAGTTTAAGACCATTTTCCATGCCATAAACTGTAGAAAATGGTAAATTAGATGGGAGGGCTGGAACACCCTCTTCCCCACCCACACAACTCCCCCTTTTTCTGCCACCTCAGAAAAGTGGCATGAGCGTGGAAAAGTCACAGATTTTGATGTAAAACCCCTTTGAGACAATATCTGTGCCATAAATATGCCAAAAATTGGAATATATTTCATAATGAATTACCTCCTATATGGCCAAACGTATGTGGACACCCATCCTAATTAATGAGTTCAGGTGCAGCCACACCTATAGTAAACCAGTACATTAAGGCTGGGTTCACACTTGAGCGTTGCGCAAACGCGCGTTTTACGCGCGTTTTTGACGCGCATTTTTATGCGCGTTTTTGTAATAGTAAACGCGCGTTTGACGCGCGTTTGTGTGATTCACTACAGTGTCCTATGGCCACAAACGCCCCAAAAGTCGCTCATGTACTTTTTGGAGCGTCGGGCGTTTTACAGCGCGATCGTACGCGCTGTAAAACGCCCAAGTGTGAACCATTCCCATAGGGAATCATTGGTTTCTCCTTGTTGAGCGTTTTACAGCGCGTAGGAACGCGCTGTAAAACGCTCAGGTGTGAACCCAGCCTAAATGAAGCAATCTCTATAGATACACATTAGTACAGCATTGGTCAAAGAGCCCAGTGACTTTAACTGTGACTTTGTTTATAGGGATTTTCCAGGATCATACATTTGTTGTCTAATTTTAGTATAGGCCATCAATGTGTAATTGGTGTTGGGGGGAGTTCTACTCCCTGGACCCCCTATAAATTCGTAGACCATTGGAAGCACTGCAGCTCCTTCAATGCCTTAAGGACCCCATACACCGTACATTAGTGTAGTGTCATCCAAACCCACCAAGAATGGTGGATTTGGCCTAAAGTTCAATGTGTGTTGTGAGCTCCCAGCCCTCCCCCAACAGATGATTTTGTGGGAGAGAAGGTTCGGGTGAAATTAATATTTTGCCCGATCCTTTTATTTTCCTCGAAGATAAGCTGCAGCCAGAAGTGTCTGGCTGCGGCTTTCCCATTGAATACACATACATCCTTGGCCAAGCCAAACATGCATGTGTAGGAGGGAGTTGGGAGGTAGTTGGGAGAGATACCTGCTGGCTGAACGACTGTTCGTCTGACAGCTATTGAATGTGTATGGCCTCCTTTACAGATACAGTGACATGCTAAAGAGCCTTTTACATCTGATAGTTCTCTTTTAAGCAATGCCCCTAAAGGATCAGTCAAACCAATCGCCCTTTTAAACTATGAGTTCTTCATAACTATACTGGATGTAGCCTTTTATCCAATTACGCATCCAAATACAGTTTGTACGTTCTGAACAGACAGAGATTAATCACCACTAAGGCATGGTGTCAAATGCTTTGGAAGACTTTAAACATATTGCATCCAAGGCCAGGCCTCTGTCCAAATTCATTTACAAGCAAACAGATTTGTTTTACAAGTCCACCTTTCATAAAGCCGCATTGGATATTTACATGTTCATCAATACAATCCCTCATAAAACCCTTGTCATTTTCCATGTAGCGAAGTTATAGGTATTGATCTGTAGTTGACCCCATTTCCATGTTTAAGTTTAGCTATCACATCTATTTTGGTACAAGGCCTATTTATAATGGTGCTGAATACTTTTTCCAATTACGGTACTAATGGACATATTCTTCTATCTGTCACAGTAAAACATTTGTTATTGTGTTATCTGTAACAAAAACATGAGCATATTCTCACAAGTTTTTGACTTATTTTCTCCTTTTCCTACTACAGTTCTCTTCATTCTTGGGACTGTTTTGTGTCCGTAGCTTTTATTGATGTCTCACTGTACAAAAAGCATCCATTATGAAGGCAGGAGATCGCACTCTTACTGTATAACACCAGTGAAGCAGTATATTAATAAAAACTCACATAAATGTTCGGGTACTAGGACCATCTAATCCCTGTTCTTGAAATTGGTGGTGGTCCGAAAGAATAGGCACCTATCAATCAGTGCTGAGCGTCAGGGGCAATTTTCAAATACGCGATATTTCGCGAATATTTGGGCGAATATTCGTCATATATTTGTGAATTCAAGAATTTGTGATTTCCAGTCATTATTTTCTTGATTGCGAAAATCAGCAAATTTGCGATAAAAAAAAAATGTATACGAAAATTTGCAATCAACACTACTCATAAAGTCAAAGATATTGCAGCCTTCTCATTGGCCCACAAGCAAGAAGCAGTGAGGGATCATGGATGCTGATAAAAAAAAATCTAGAAAATTTGCGATTACTAAGATATAGCACTATATTCTAGATATTCGCGAATTGTCGAAGTGCCAATATTCACGATAAAAATTTGTGATTAGAATATTCGCAATCAACACTACTATCAATTTAATTTTAGTGGACTAGCAAGTTAAAAACTAAATGAGCACTTTGAAATGAACACTTGGCACTTGTACATATTATAAATGCTTTAATAACAAACTGGACAAAAACTGCATTGGAAGAAACAAATACCTTCTAGACATAAAACTATGAAAATAATATACATGAATCCATTTGAGTCCTCATCGGAGGATTTAAGGAGAATCAGAGAGGCAAACCTTAAATCAGTATTGGTGAGTGGAAAGAATGCGATGTGCTAATGTCAGCTGAACATAACTATATTCGTACCATCTCACTGCCTGCCGCGTTATTGAGAAAAAATAACTTTTATAATATGCTAATTAGCCTATAGCAATGCCCCCCCTGCTCCTAGAGGCTCCGTTCTCCGACCTCTGGCCACGCCCCGCTACACTAGATTGACAGGCGCAGGCATCATTGGTCTCCTACCTCCAGCCCTGTCTGCAGTGTAAATCTCGCGCCGTTCAGTATTTGGCGCAGGCGCAGGGAGGAAGCTGGCAGCCGGCGAGCAGGCAGTGAGATGGCACTAATATAGTTATGTTCAGCTGACATTAGCATATCACTAATGTCAGCCAGCTTAAAACCCATTTTTCAGGTGACAGAAACCCTTTAAGTAAAGTGACAGTCACTGAGTCAGCAGACAGATGGGCAGGCTCTGTCGACCAGTGTTCAACATGGCACTCGGCCGACACCCATATGATACAAAGAGAGGTGATGGTAGCAAGACATCTTACCTGGCGATATTCGCAAACAATTAGCGATTAGAATATTCGCGATCAACACTATTCGCGAATACGAATATATAGCACCATATTCTAAATATTCTCGAATTCTCAAAGTTGTGATATTCGCGATTAAAATTTGCGATCAACACTACTGGTGACACTAAGGGGGCATTTTCTACTGGCACATTTGGAAGGGAGATGATTCTGTGGGCATTTCTTACTGGCCCATTTTGGGGGGCACTATGGGGGCATTTATGACTGGCCCATTTTGGGAGGGGGCACTGTGGGGGCATTTATTACTGGCCCATTTTTGGGGAGCACTATAGGGGCATTTCTTACTGGCACATTATAAGGCGGGAGCACCATGGTGGAGAGGAGCAATATGGGGGCATCTGGTAACTCTAAAGGGGAATTTTTTTTATTGGCACATTATGGGGGCACTATGGCATCTGGTGGCACTAAGGGGGCATTTTTTGCTAGCACATTATGTGAGGCACTTTAGGGGAGAGTGGCACTATGGGGCATCTGGTGGCACTATAGGGGCATTATTTAGGGGCAAACAGTCTCTTATGCATATGGAGGTTATATGTTGTAAATCCTGGTAACAGGCTGTATATGTGGCAATATCTCAGGCTATGGTAGGAGGTTGTGTACTCACTGATATTTAGCTCTTTGCCTTGTTCTAATCTCATTAAACTGTGGTTTAGGTCCTTATCTTCTTCATACAAGTGCTACAACAGATGGCCTGTCTGTCCTTGAAGTAATGGTGAGACTGCTGGAAGCTGATAAACCTTCACCTTGGAATAATGGCTATTTTCCTTACTTTGTCTTTTCACATAGGAATGATAAAAATCCACTTGGCACTCCAGAAGACTAGACGGTAGAAGAAGGCCTCACCTTTGCCTGTTTTTCTGTCTTGACACCGAGACAAACGAATTGGCTCCTCTTGGCCGTGGAGCCCAAGAGAGAGCTGAAAGGAGAGGAGTACTCTCCTTCCCCCTGCTCCTCACTCCATCTCCTCCAACTTCAACTCCCACACACTAGTCACTAACTAGGCCTGAACTGTGGTATATATACTGTGTTGCCATCCCCATCTAGTGGTGGAATAGGTGTAGTGCACCTAACAGCCTGTACCAGGAATCTTTATACAAAAGTGGAATACAACATGATACAACATATAATATAACAAGATTTGCAGTGCCCACGTATAGGAGTGGGACGCTGCATACCCCCTTGTTTAATATGTGTTGGCCTTGACACATTCAGGCCATGACGAACTCTCCTAAAAAATATAAAGGGGAAAGCATGCAGGCAGGTATACTGATATAAATACAACAAACAACATGAAAATACTCATTATTAAAACATCATAAATTCTGTGGATGACAGCGCAAAAAGGAACACTGGGCGGCGTGACTTCTGAACTTGCCGGTGACACAAATGGGCATTGATCTCACAAATGGGGTACAAAGTCCATGGCAAAGTCTCAACAAGTCTTTGGGTCTTTGGAATATAAAACCTTTGTAGTGCAACATAGTAATTAAAGTGCAAAAGTCTGTTGACTTGTAAATATTGGAATTGTATAAAAACAGGCACAGAAAATATTCTTCTGGGTACATACCTTGAACATTATAAAATAGTCCTGTTGCATAACCCCACTCAACCTAAATAGGGGATAAAAGGGGAAAATTTGCGCAGAACAGGCGCAACAGGGAAAGAAACACAGGCCAGAAGGGGTCCTGGGAAATTCCTCAAAGGGACAGCAGGCTGAGCAGTGACTTGGAAAACTGTCACTGTGCCTTGGGGAACTGGCAACAGTGCATGCTGGGTAACAACAGACTCCTTTGCGGCAGTCAGTAGGGAATGGTCTACAGGCCTACTTACAAGTAGGTGTCCTCTTCCTCTGCATCCTCCACAGGTAGGGGCCAAAGGACTCGACCGTGAGGGGACAGGATCTGCACTTGGACTCCCCAAGGGGTAGGCTCGATTGTGTCAGCCAGGATCTCCTCCTGGGTGCGGATCCTCGATCGGGCATAGCACAGCTTCTCTGGAACATGTGCAGGCATGTGGCAGGCCAACTCAGTGTGTCAACCTGTTTTTCAGGAGGTCATTCTTCTCCTGCTGTGGAGCTATCTGGCATTGACTCTCCAGGTAGGCCCAAAGATTCTCCCGCTCTTCAGTTGCGGCTACCTCTTTTGCCCTTTTGCTGAGGTCAGGCGACGAATAAGGCCTGGCTCCTCCCTCTAGGACTGTTGGCTGTTCAAAATATGTTAGGCTCAATAAAGGAGGCCTGATGCTGGTAAGGGGACTGGACAGGCCCTGGCGAGGTGGTTTGTTCGCTACCTGTCTCGGCGTCATCATCTGAACCTTCCCAGTCCTCCGATTCGGGTCGTGGTCTGGAGACTGCAGTGGTGTATGGGCCTCACATGCCCTCGGCGGGGGTAAAATCCACTGACTCTCCCACCTGAAGAATGTTTAGCCAGTAGAGTAGATAGCTCCTCTTGACGGACCGGCAGTTCACGTAGTAGTCTCTGCCTGTGTCTTGATTTTTTAAGAACCCAAAGCCTCTTTCCTTGTCGAAGGCTAACACTACTCCCACTCGTCTCTCCAATCAGGAATGGCTGTCAGCTGGGTGTTCCATTAGGCGTTTAGTCAGCTCTTCAAAATAGATTTTGGTTTGGTTGGTTTTCTTCAGCGTGGCCTCGCGGATCTCTGCCATAAGCGCAGGCCATAATGGATTAGCTGGGGCGAACCCTCCTCGCGGTCGTGGTGACGGCAGTTCACGTGCAATAGACTCGTAGATGCCTTGATGGTAATTGCAGGGTCCTTCACGCGGCCATGGGCGAGGATAAGGCAACAGTCCTTCACCTGGTTGGAATGCAGGCGGTGCACCCATCTCACACTCTGGCCCAGGCGGTGTTGACATCTCTGCAGGGAAAGCGTTTCACTACATGTCCGAAAATAGCCACTGGCCAATAGTCTAGCAGACTGATCCATTGATCACGCAAGCTCCACATTTCCTCGGGCACACCCCCTAGGTTTTGCAGAATAGGGGATGCGGCGCTCATATTGTAATCCATGTTAATGAGATGATGGTGCAGCAGAAAAGCTTTTCCTGCTCTTTAAAAAGGGGGTGGCACTTAATTTTTCCCACCAAGAACGGCATTCTGCACAAGGATGGCGCCATAGATTAAGCAAGAAGGCTTCTGGCGGCCATTTTGGGTGCAAGGAAAAAGTCAATTCAGTCACAGCAAGCAGGTTTAGTGACACAAAAGTCTGAGATTTTACCAGTTTTAACAGTGCAATTTTAAAGTAGACAATTGGCACAAAACATTCAGCACTTTTTAAGTATTTTGAACAGTTCTTTAGCACAATAAAAACAACAAAACAAATGGCTATTGTCCTTCCTTTGTCTTTTCACATAGCAATGATAAAAATCCACTTGGCACTCTGGAAGAGTAGACGGTAGAAGAAGGCCTCACTTTTGCCTGTTTTCCTGTCTTGACACTGAGACAAATGAATTGGCTCCTCTGGGCCGTGGAGCCCAAGAGAGAGCTGAAAGAAGAGGGGTAGTCTCTTTCCCCCTGCTCCTCATTCCATCTCCTCCAACTTTAACTCCCACACACTAGTCACTAACTAGGCCTGAACTGTGGTATATATACTGTGTTGCCATCCCCATCTAGTGGTGGAATAGGTGTAGTGCACCTAACAGCCTGTACCAGGAATCTTTATACAAAAGTGGAATACAACATGATACAACATATAATATAACAAGATTTGCAGTGCTCACGTATAGGAGTGGGACGTTGCAGTGACATCACTGGATATAACCGGTATGTGTCACTATGTAGGAGAGGAGATGCTCTGGCTCCTCCCCCTGCCATTTGCAGAAGGAGGATTCAGAGCTCAGTGAGGACGGCCAAGGGGGGCAGCAAGCCATTGGCGGGTGATGCATGGTGGGGGGAACCAAAGGCCTTGAGCATGATCTGGGGAGGGAGAATCTTCACACATCTGCATCCAATGCTAGCTTATGACAACTGTACTAACACTTCCTGCAGCCCCTCCCTTGGTAGAAAACGGGACTGGCCTACTTCTGCCACCTTCCAGTTATCCAGGCATATTACATGTACAAAACTGTTTCATAGCAATATTGTCAATGCAGAGTGACAAAGGACCTGGAATCCATACACAGATGACATTATGGTTAGCCCATAAGAGAGAGTGGAAGGGTGTAGGAATGGTAATACCACTCTGGGGAATTACAGTAGCAACTGCCTGGCATTGGTCACTAACATTACATTTTCTGTCCACTAATATCCCTAAGGATGTTGTCACATATAGGTTTTTTATGCAGTTTTTAAAGACAAAGCCAGAAGTGGATCCATCAGAAAGAAGTAGAATCCTGTTCTTTGTATTTCTTTCTTCCTTTCTAACCCACTTATGGCTTTGGTTCAAAAAACTGGATCAAAAGCTGCCACAAAAAGCTGTGAGTGACATCACCCTAAAAACTGGCCATACACATTCATAAGTGGTTGGCCAAACGATCATTCAGCCAACAGCAATCTCCTCCCAGCTTTCATACACATACACGTTCGACTCAGCCGAATATGTGTGTGTATTTTATGGGGAAAGCAGAGAAAGCCTCTGCCAGACAGTTCTAGTGGCGGCTTATCTCGCCGGAGAACAAATGGATAGGGCAAAATTATTCATTTCACCTAATCCTTGTCTCCTGGACATCATCTGTGGGGGGAGAGTCAGAAATTCCCCACAAGTATAATGTCACATCAGTAGAGTAGATACAGACAAGGACAGTGAGGCCCTGGACTGCAACTCCCCACTGTCCTTACCTACTTGAAGTACAAGTCCTAGATGGCTATACTGCAACTGGTCGATGGTCCCTATGCTACTTACACTACATATATTAACTGACCTATAAGGGCATATACATCACAACATCTACAATTGTCCAGCAATGAGACTAAAACCAAAGACCATTTATAAGCCCAAAAGTATATCTACCATACGAATGTCACTCATCCAACACGTCAGGGGAAGTCTGTTGGCGAAACGCGTTGGGTGAGTGAGGGACACTGGTATGGTTGATATACTTTTGGGATTACACATGGTTTTTAGTTTTAGTCTCACTGCTGCACAATTGTTAAGACTTTTTTGTACCTGGGCCTATCTTTTGGTATTAGGCAGGTGTTATTATAATACTATCTGGTGTTCGCCAACTTCAATGTGGATATAATTGTAGCTAGCCTTTTTCCAGTAGTTCCTCAATTATTTGATTCACCAGTGTTTTGTGGACTCTTTTCTATGCTTTTAATACATTGATGAAATAAATACTTATTATGGATTATGAATGATTTTGGGGTATACATACTTTTGTTGTAGAAGTTAAGTGCAGAGACAGACAAACAAACACAGACAGACAAACACAATACCAGAGTCATCAGAAATGGGTCAGAACCAGACAGGCTATGCAGTACCAGAATAGGAGACGGAGAGTGGTCAGAAGACAAGCCAAGGTCAGAAACACAGGATATCAATAAGTGAAACAGGAACAAGGAACCTAGCTAGTGAGCCAAACATGACTATCAGTGGCAATGATGTATGGCCAGGAAGGGATTTAACTAGAGCACCGAGTCCCTAGATCAGAACCTGATCCAGGTCCATGACTTGGCACTCCATTAGTCAGAAACATTAATGCACAGTAATAGAGCAACTGACCAATCAGCCCACTGCTAATCTCCCCCAGCAACAAATCATTGCAACCTGTTACTAAGGATGTGGTCGCGTGACCAGGGGGCATGGCTTAACAGCGTGTCTCTCCCGGCGTGGCCGCGCTGAGGCTGAGGATCACATTGCTGGAGGCCGGACAAGTAAAATCATTACATATAATGTGTATGGCCAGTTTATGTTTTTATCAGTGAAAGTTTTTTCCAAGGATTTTACTGTTTAGTACATCATTTTAGACTGTTTCCTCAACTCAAGTACATGACCTTACAAGTATTCACATGAAACTTTATTTGGCATTTCTCCATCCAAGCCTCCAGGTTCCCCAAATCCCTCTGCAATTTTATATTCTCCTCCTTTGTGTTAAATGCTTTGCAGAGTCATTTGCAAATACAGAAATTCTACTCTGTAAGGCTTCTTTCACATTAGCGTTAGGATTGTCCAGCAGGGGAACTGCCTGCCGGATCTGTACTAACGCTAGCACACGTGTGCTGCCAGAAGTCTGCACCGGCACGATTCACTATAATGGGGACGGGTCGGAAATGAGGCTGCAGTACTGGAAACATGCCGAGAGGCGCCCAGACAAACCTTTTAATGGTCGCATAGCAGCATATTGAATAGGATTATATTGTTTCCTGGATCATAGACATGCAACCAATTTTTGTAATGTCTCAGACGATAGGAATATATGAAAAAAGGTACTCATATGCTTTAAGTTATAATAATTAATAACTTAAAAGTCATTATATTGTCATAAAATTTATTCTACATGGCATAATCTTTAATATTATCTAAATGGCCTGAGTGGTAAAACTGAAAAATGTGCCTTTAGTTAGGTTTTCAGGTTTAAAGGGAGCCTGTCACCTTTACTATGCTACCCTCACTGAGCGTTTCTAAATGTTCATTGTGTTACCCTAAACATATAAATTAAACTTTAAATTTCATTTGCAGACGAATTCAATAAGTATTATGCATTTTTGTCCTTCCCGACTTTTGAAAATTAACATAAGAGTCATATCTTACTAGTGTGACAAGAGAAGAGTCATATTTTCAAGCTCTGACTCATCTCAGGTTCATTTGCACATGTATCAATTTTTTTTTTTTACACAATAAAAGCACACAGAGCTATGGGGACTGGGTATGGCAGATGTGCTAGCGGCCATCTAGCAACCCATGTCCTCAGCTCTATACACAAAATCCAAGTGACAGGTTCCCTTTAAGTGGCCAACTGGATTTAGACTTGGGACCAAGATGAGATTTCAATGCTGGTAATAATGCATGTATTCTTTTTTAGGCTACTTTCACACTAGCGTTCGATCGGATCCGTTCTGAACGGATCCGATCATAATAATGCAGACGGAGGCTCCGTTCAGAACGGATCCGTCTGCATTATATTTGCAAAAAAAAGCTAAGTGTGAAATTAGCCTGAGCGGATCCGTCCAGACTTTTACATTGAAAGTCTGCAAGCAGCGTTCAGGTGTCCGCCTGCTGAGCGGAGCGGAGGCTGAACGCCGCCAGACTGATGCAGTCTGAGCGGATCCGCATCCATTCAGACTGTATCAGGGCTGGACGGAAGCGTTCGGGTCCGCTCGTGAGCCCCTTCAAACGGAGCTCACGAGCGGACAGCCGAACGCTAGTGTGAAACTAGCCTTATTCTGCCTTAAAATCCTTATTCCTGTTAGAAGTCAAGAATTAGATGGATGTTACTAGTTTGGGGTATGCCCCTGCACAGTCTGACACTATCCAATCAGTGCTGTCAGTGTCAGAATGTGCAGGGACACACACCCCTACTGGAAACATCCAGCTCGACCGTCATTCCAAACTGCTGGCAATTCATTCATAATATCTAACAAGAATAATAAAGGAATGGCACAGCACAGAGTCATAAGAATAGCTGCTCCAGAATTGTTATTCAGTAATGGCTCAAATCCTACTTATCTCAATCAACTACCTTATGTGTCACCCCCAATTCCTCATAGATTGTAAGCTCTTGCGAGCAGGGCCCTGACTCCTAGTGTTTCAGTTGCATATTATCCAGTTATTTTTGTTTTGTACATGCGGAATATGGTGGCGCTATATAAATACATTTTGTTATTATTATTATTTGAGCAGCTATTCCTCCTAACTCCCACATACATATGCCATTTGGCATGGCTGATCGTACATGTGTTCTCAATGGGAGGAGGTGAATAGGAAGCATCCAGACACATCTCACACCTCTTACCTCTTGCAGGAACAAAGGACCAAACATGGTAAAATCCAAGAGGGCTTCATCATCATTAGATAGTCAGTCTTTAATGCAGAAATCGGACACTTTGGACATGTTTTTTGATGCATGATGAACATCTGTAGTTACTTTACTATTCTTAATGTCATGCACTAGGCTATGTAACTGCAAAAATACGATATGTTCAGTTTTTATTTTTTACCTGTAAAGTTTATATTGTTAAATTTTCAGACATTCATTTTTGAAATGTCAACTTTTTATGTCTTTTTATATAATTCACAACATTTGAATTGCTAATAATAATAATAATAATAATAATAATAATAATAATAATATGTAACTCAATGTAAATACAATTCTCCTGTTTTATGACGGTGTCTATTGATATATAATATGTGTTAGCAATATATCAGGACAATCAGCGTGAACACCAGACCAGTTAGAGAGGGTATTCACTGGGCAGGCTTTCCATTGATTCTGTCATTTAGCATTGTGAGCTGCAGGCAATGGTTCTCAGAAGCAAGTTATCTTGATATTTATGGCAATGTTGTTACTGGATCCTGAAATCCATCTTGGCCTCAGGGCAGCCATGTCTTGTAACAACTGAACAAAGAGCAACATCCACCTTTATCCTTGACCTCTCTGAAAAAAAAAGCACATTCATTGTTACTGCACACAGGACATTTAGGTGCAATTTTTCACTGAACTAACATCAAAGCAGTTACTAATATAGTCCCCTACCTTGCAAATTCATTTTAATGAATGGCCAACCATATGGCATTCTCCAAATCAGTTTGAGGAGAATACAATACATGAAATAACACACAAAACATCTGCATGTTACTTTTCTTTATGATAAAACATCTTAAAACTCTTACAATTTTAAGACATATATTTGTTTTATGTCCTAACACATTATCTTCCTTCTTCTCACAAACCTGAGAACTCAATTCTGTCTATAAGGCAGCTAATTGCAACCCTTTCCTCTGTATGCAAAGCCCCCTAACGTATCCCTTTTTGTAAGATTTCTGCAATATTGCTTGTTTCAGAAACATGCAGAAAATCCTGAATGCGGTTCCACTGGATACTTGATTTCTAGGTTTACTGTTTCTCTTATTGTCTTTGTTGGAAAAAAGTATATAAAATTATAATTTCTTTAAATGGTGCAACTGCAGCGAGCCCCCGAGGAGCCAATGCAGAGGATGGAAGTGGTTGTGGGCCTGATGAGATGAGTACAAGGTGTACTCCCTCAGGCTGTTGCTCCCTGGGGATCAGTGAAGTGGAAAGGTGGCTTGAAGAATCAGGCCAGAAGTAAACATATATAAGTCTCTCTTTTGCTCTTTACAACTTGTGGTACATCCAGTAGTATTAAATACAAAGTGCAGTTTCTGGCACCAGATGAGGAGGTATAGTGGCTGGTTGTGTGGCAATTTAATGGCACTTGAAGGCTCTTGTGGATATAGGTGTCCACTGTGATACATGCTTGATGTTTATCTGGCCTGGTTGATAGCTAGATGATGGGTGTCTAAGCTCTAGTACGTCACCCGCAGCAGTGTTTGTAAAGCTGTGATTTCGCTGATCACTCTTCTGTCTTGGCACACTGATGGTTTCTGGAAGCAGTGTTTTGAATACTGATATTTACTCTGGAGTGTTGGTCTCATAGGAGAAGTAGACATGGTTCCTAGGAGTAGGCTCTCTGACATGTGTTTCCCCTCCATTCACTGTCTACTCAGGAACTCCCCCTCCTGGCAGCAAGTAGAACCAGCTCATATCTTCCATGAGGGGGAGGAACAGGGTGGTTAAACCTATTCCTGCCAACCATTACCTTCTCTGCTAGAACAAATGGCCAAAACATAAGAACAACATAACATAACATGACATAATAAAACTAACAATTGCAGATACCCCCAGTTCTCAGGCACTGCACAACAATTAACCAAATATTTTTAGAACTTGTGTACCACACAAGCTTTCTTTGACTGACCATACGCTTCTGGACTTGTCTTACTGAATATTACTATTGGTTTATGGTATGGGCTACTACTTTCTAATCTAAAACATAAAATATATTCTGCTTGAATCACTTTAGACTGGTAGAACCGAGCAGACAACTTTGTTCATTTAGGTGCTTTTATTTTTTTCCAGAGAATTGTGGTTTCCTCCTTGCTGTCCTTCCATGCTAATTTTTTTGTCTGATGTCTCATGAACAGTGACATTAAACATTGCAAGAAAGCTCTCAAATTTTTACACATCACTCTAAGCTTTTTATAATCTTCAGAAATATTGCATTACTTGCTTTTGCCTTTGGAAACTGTTATAACATTTTCTCAGACTTTTTACAACCTAATGAGCCTTAACAACTGTTTTCGAGGTCCTCAGAAATTTTTAAAGAGGTTCTCTGCTTTTCCTATATTGATGCCCTATCCTTAGGATAGGTCATCAATATTGGATTGGCAGGGGACCGACTGCTGGCACCCTTGCTAATCGGCTGTTTGAAGTGAAAGCAGGTACGAGCGCTGCGTTCTCTTCTCTGTTTACATGCTCACCGTCTACATTGCGGCGGTAAACAGGTGTCTCATTCACTTGAATAGGAGAGACACCTTGGTGGGAGTACATCAGGTTTGTGCAGCAGTTTTCTGGGGTCCAAAATGTGTGCCAAAACTTTAGACTTTTTGAAAAATGGCTTAAAAGTGGTGCCAAAATTGCACCAGAATTTTGGAACAAAATCTGATGCATCTCTAGAATTTTGGAACAAAATCTGTGCACAATGAAACCACCCTAATAGGTGTTATAAATGGATATAGACGAGCTGATGGAGCGGACAATTGTCAGGAAGGAAGTGTTCCTTCCCGACAGTCGGCCGCTCACTCTGTGAAGGAGACTGCAGCATTTACATGCAGCAATCTCCTTCCCCATACAGAATCAAAATTTCTGGGCAGCAGATGGCTGTTTAGACAGCACAATGTGCTGCCCAGAAACGATGATTGGTGGTGCCTACACCAACGACAGGATAATCTGATGAATGAGCATTTTACTCGTTCATTGGTTGATCTTCGGCACATTTAGATGGCCAGATCATCAGGAACAAGCGTTCACAGAAACAGTTGTTCCTGATAATCTAGACAATTATTGCTTCATCTAAATCCACCTTTAGACTAGACAGTTTAAAGATATGCTATATTTGTCATTCAGCATCAGCCACTGTGATAAATCTGGTGCATATTTAGACCACCTTGTCTAAGGGCTGTATTACACCAACAGATAATGTGACAGATTTGCTGACCAATCATTGGTCAGATGCCATTTACACACACAGATCTTTTGTTGTACACTACCAATTATTGTTCTGATACAACAGAAGTTGGTCAGATAATCTGTTGGTGCAATACAGCCCTAAGGGTCGAATTTATACTGGCTAAAGTCTCATTTTTAACATCGGTGTGAGGTTTAGTCAGATGTTACTGTTTGCACCCACCACAGTAGTGCACCTATTCTTGTAACTATTTATTCCATATATCATTCCACATCCACACATTTTACCATCTGGTGTAGGATGTCTATGGGGCACTTGTGGTCTGCTGCGGGCATCCTCCACTGCATGCATTTTTTGCTGGCGGTCGCCCTTAGCAACAGACAACAAGCGCTGTATCTGCTCCCCTGAGCATAAATGCACAACTGCATTTGGGGTTGAGTATTTCTTGCCTTTTGAGACCACGCATTTTTGTCATTTAAATCGTATATTTATATGTGAAGGTGTATAAACTCCAATCTAAACGCTCCTTGATTACCATCCATAGGCAGCATTTAGGTGCACCTGTGAGGCCTGCAACATATCAGCCAGCCATGGGTGAGACTCTAAGCCTCCTCCCTCCTCCCATTGTATGTGTGGTTAGTCACACTGGAGGGAACTGTTTGCTGTGAGTCGGACCTTACGCTCAGTGGCGTAACACACACACAGGCAGCCAGGCCCGAGCCGCAGCGCGGGAAATTGGAATGAATTAATACTTCCGGAATCCATTCATTGTTAGCTGCAGGGCAGGCTAGGGGAGGGCCAAGGGCAGGCTAGGGGAGGGCCGAGGGCGGGCACAATTAGTGAAGCAGGTGAGCAGCACAGATGAGGTAGGCAGTGGAGGGGGCTGGACCGGGGGCGTACCTGAGTGGAGGGAGGAGGGACTGGAGCCAGCCACCAGGTTGGAGAAGCAGCAGACGCAGAGGGAGGTGGACTCAGGCGGTGGAGGGGGCCGGGCCGGGAGTGTACTACCTGGAGTAGAGAGACTAGGGAGGGAGTGGTCCTGCCGGCCGCACTGGCGCCAGTCAGATTCCCGCTCTCTGACTGCACCAAACCAGTCTGAGCAGCTCAGCAGTGTCTGACTGAGATTTACTGAGTGAGAGTGTCACAGTCTCAGTCTCGCACTGCTACTGCTGCCAGCCTGTGCCTGCCTGCGCTGTACTGGGCCAGTCCTCTGCTCGGTGCTCCTGCCTCCTCCTCAACTGGTCTCCAGTCTCCGTTCTTGCCACTCCAGTCTGTGCCTGCTGCCTGCTGTGACTCTAAATAAAAGTAACAAGTGAACTTAAGAAAGTGAGAAGTGAGAACTTTTTGATTTATGAGATACTTGATCTGAATTCTGAAGTTAAAAAGAGCTGCCTGCAGAGTGGGGCCCCCAAGAGAAGCAAGGGGCGCCCTCCTTATCCTTGCAGGTCTGCAGGCAGCTCTTTTTAACTTCAGAATTCAGATCATCAGACTCTCACTAATTACAAATTTACAGCACACACACCTGTAGTGTCCACCATCAGACAGGGGAGGGAAGAAACCCCAGAACTAGAGTGTGCCCCCCAACTTGGTGGGCACACTGACACTCTAGTTCTGGGGTTTCTTTTCTTCCCTCCCCTGTCTGATGGTGGACACTACAGGGGTGTGTGCTGTAATTAGTAAGTGAGAGTCTGATGATCTGAAGTTAAAAAGAGAGCCAGCAGTGATAAGGAGGGCGCCCCTTCCTTCTTTTGGGGGGCACACTCTAGTTCTGGGGTTTTCTTCCACCCCTCCACCTCCCCCCTTATATGGGGTATAATACTATACAGACTAATGGTACTTTTACACTTGCGGTAGGACAGATCCGGCAGGCTGTTCAGCCTGTCAGATCCGTCCTGCCGCTATTTTGCTGGACCGCTGCTCCGTCCCCATTGACTATTATTCTAGATCTCCCACCGCCATGAGCAGTTTCACACTTGCAAGTAGTTTCACCCTTGCGGCAGGACGGATCCGACAGGCTGTTCAGCCTGTTGGATCCGTCCTGCCGCTATTTCGCTATACTGCTGCTCCGTCCCCATTGACTATGGGGATGGGGGCGGAGCTCCGGCGCAGCACGGCACTGCGCGGTGAGAGGCCACCGGATGAAAAAGTCGGACTTTCAGTACTTTTCGCCCGCCAGCCTTTCACCGCACACTGCCGCGCTGCACTGGAGCTCCGTCCCCGTTCCCATTATAGTCAATGGGGATGGAGTGGAGGCAAGGCGAAATAGCGGCAGGACGGATCCAACAGGCTGAACAGCCTGTCGGATCCGTCCTGCCGCAAGTGTGAAACTACTTGCAAGTGTGAAACTGCTCATGGCGGTTGGAGATCTAGAATGGGTGTTTGTGTTAGAGCTCTGGAAGGGGTGGTGGGAGGCCCGATAGATATGTGGGGGCCGGGGTTGGCCCATAAAGTTTGTAGTATTTGTAGCTTGAGGATCCATCCACTCGCCAGAGGGAAGAGCCAAGGAAATAATAGAAGTTAGGGAGGACTTGAGCCCTTGGGAAGTCGAAGTTTTTATGGGGGGGGGGGGGGGCGGCTGTGTCGATTATGTCCTTCACTGTCAGAAGAGGGGAAGGAAAGGGGATAGAACAGTGTGAGGTTGAAAACCACTTCCAAGCCTCTAAAGTGGCTTTGATGATTGGGTAATGGGAAAATTGGCCTGGGAAGACCAATTGAGAACCCAGGAGCAGTGCTCTAGGAGATTTCTTTAGTATATCCACCTCGGTTTCCACTGTGTGGGAAGGCGGAGTGGGAAGCAGCCATGCAGTAGCTCGGGAAAGGAGGATGGCCCTGCCATAAAGTTCGGGGTTTGGTAAACCAATCCCCCCTGCTTGTCTGGGTTTAGTGAGTAGGGAGAACGACAGTCTCGCCTTCTTACCACTCCAGATGAAGGTTCTGAACTTTTTAATGATTAGGTCATAATAGTGTTTAGGAACCGGGATAGGTAGTACTTGTTGTAAATAAGTGAGGCGAGGAAGGATTAGTGAAGCAAGGAGGTTTTTGCGGCCAAACCAGGATAGTGTTGGGTTGGATTGAGCCAAATTATCAATAGCATTAAAAATTGATGTTCTTAGGGAGATGTAATTAAGTGAGAAAAGGTCTTGGATATTGGGACTTATTTTAACTCCTAGATACGTGATTGTAGAGGAGGACCAGTTAAATGGAGAATCCACCATCAATTGGTTCTTTGTGGATTGGGGTATACCCAAACAGAGAACCAAAGATTTGCTGGCATTAATTTTAAAGTCTGAAGCTAAACTAAAGTTATTTAGGTGATTCTGGATTCGTGGCAAGGAAACTTTAGGGTTAATCGTCATCATTAGGACGTCGTCAGCAAATGCTGCAACTTTCTGTTCCCTGCCTCCCAAACATAGACCTGAAATCTCCTCATCTCGTCTTATATTGGCAAGAAAGGGTTCTAGTGCTAAGATAAATAGAAGAGGAGAGAGGGGGCAGCCTTGTCTAGTCCCGTTACTTATCGGGAATGGGACAGAAAGATTTCCATTAACTTGTACCTGTGCCGTCGCCTGTTCATACATGGCAAAAGTTGCTTGCACAAAGGGATCAGGAAGGCCGAATCTTTGTAAAGTATATTTTAGATATTGCCAATTCACCCTATCAAATGCTTTCTCCGCATCTGTACTAAGAAGAAGCAGAGGGGAAGAAAGTCTCTTGGCATGACAAAGGGTATTTATCACTCTGGTAGTATTGTCCTTGCCTTCTCTAGTACGGATAAAGCAAACCTGATCCCCGTGAACAAGTTGAGGAAGAAGGGCAGCTAATCTGTTGGCTAGCATTTTGGCCAGGAGCTTGAGGTCTATGTTTAGGAGGGATATGGGCCTGTAGTTGGAGCAGTGTTTGGGGTCTTTCCCTTCTTTAGGTATTAGTGAAATGTGCGCTACGGTCATATCTCTAGAGAGTGGGCAACCGTGTAGAGCCTGATTGCAGACATCTAAGAGATGGGGAAGAAGGAGTTCCTGGAAAGTTTTATAATATGAGATTGGAAGGCCATCTGGGCCGGGACTCTTTCCTGCGGGCATTTGAAGCATTGCATTCTTGAGTTCCGTTAGAGTAAAAGGGGCTTCCAGTTTTAGTTTCTGATCAGTGGGGATAGAGGGAATTTTAGAAGAGTCCAGAAAGTTTCGTATGGCAGAGGTCCGCCTATCTGGAGACACAGGGGGGGAAAGGTTGTAAAGGTTGTTGTAGAAGGAGCGAAATTGTGCAGCAATATGATGAACAGAGAAGATTGGTTCACCTTCAGGCGAGGATAATTGGTGGACATAGTTTGTAGATCTCCTCCCCTTAATCCTATTCATTATAAATTTAGTGGCCTTATCCCCGTGGGCGAAGAACTTGTGCTGGGTACTCATAAAGTACTTAGCTGCTTTGGTTGTTAGGAGTGATTTAAGTTTCGCTCTATATTCTGATAGTTCTTTTAGGTGAGAGTCAGAGGGGTTTGTTTTATGACAAGATTCGAAACTCTGTATTTTTTTGAGCACTTCATCCATGACTTTCTCTTTTAAGGCCCATAAAGTGTTTTTGCTGTTGGACCCATGCATTTCTAGCTATGCCCCTGCTTAGGCTGCTGTAATTTGCTGCTGTAAAAATTCTCCTCCAACCTGGATGGCTCTCTGTATTTCTTCTTCCTTGGTTAGCTCTCTTAGTACGAGCCAGTCTGGATCCCTGCTGTAATGATTCAAATAAGTGCACACAACTTCCTTTATTCTTTGAATCAGACAGAATGCTCTCCTTTTATTTAAAACCACACATCTTATATACCCCTGGACACAACAGGGCACAAACAGATAGAACATTGTAGCCACTCCCAGGTGCCTCTGAGTCTGATAGATAAGGAAGTCAGAAATCTGAGGCTTCCCTATCTCTTAGATATGTGAGGCCGCTGGGGGGTGGAGAATACACAGAAATACAACACATTTCCCTTTAGGTGGACAAGTAACATGGTCCTGGGACAGGGGGACACATAGGAGCACACAGGGCAAGTAAATGGGGGGGGGGGGCAAAGGGCAACCAACAAAGTCTTAAAGTCACGGCACTCCGTGACATATCTCCCCTTTTCTTGGAGTGCCAGTCCGGGGTTGCCTTGAGGGGTAACCTTGTGACTGGTCGCTAGGTGGTCTTGTGCCAGGGGTGCAGGGTTACTTATACATCCATTTGCCGGGACAGGCCATCGGCATTCTTATTGTCTCTCCCAGGCCAGTACTGTACTGAAAAGTTAAAAGGTTGGAGGGCAAAGCTCCAGCGTAGCAAACGTCCATTATCTCCAGCCACCCGATTGAGCCAGACAAGCGGGTTGTGGTCTGTTAGGATGGTAAACTCTCACCTATAGAGGTAAGGCTGGAAGTGCTTGAGGGCCCATACGAGGGCTAGGCACTCTTTTTCTATGGCGGCATACCCCACCTCTGGTTCCAGCAGCTTCCGAGTTTGGTAGGCCACGGGATGTTCTTCCCCCTGGTCGTTGACTTGGCTCAGCACCGCCCCGAGTCTGTACATGGAGGCATCTGAATGGACCAGAAATTTGCGGTTAAAATCAGGTGCAGCCAGTACAGGGCCACCTCTTAGGGTAGTCTTCAGTTTTTCAAAAGCATCATTGCACTCGGGGGACCACAGGACAGCTCAGGGAAGGGACTTTTTGGTTAGGTCAGTCAGGGGCTTGGCCGTCATGCTGTAATGGGGTCCAAATTTTCTATAGTATCCAGCTGTCCCCAGGAAAGCTAACACCTGTTTCTTGGTTTGGGGGACCGGACAATTGAGAATGGACTCTATCTTGGCTGGCTCGGGTCGTTGGGTTCCCCCTCCCACTCTATGGCCTAGATACTGGACCTCTGCCATCCCTATCTGACACTTGTCGTGGCGTATGGTCATCTCTGCCTTCTGTATCCTACCCAGGACTGCATCTAGGTGTTTCAGATGCTCTCCCCAAGAGCCACTGAAGATGGCTATGTCATCTAGGTAAGCACAGGAAAATTCCTGTTGGCCTTCAAACAGCTGATCTACTAGCCGCTAGAATGTGGCTGGGGCATTCTTCATCCCGAACGGCATAACTTTAAATTGAAATAAGTCGAACGGGGTGATGAAGGACGATTTGGGCATGGTGCCGCGGGCCAAGGGAATCTGCCAGTAACCGAGCCTGAGATCAGAGGGGGTGACCCAAGTGGCACCTGCTAATCGGTCTAGGAGCTCATCTACTCAGGGCATGGGGTAGGCATCAGTCGTGGTTCTATCATTCAGTTTTCTGAAGTCTATACATAATATTCGTAGTCCCATCTTTTTTGGGGACTAAAACTACCGGGGAGGTCCAAGGGCTTTTGGTGGGCTCTATTACTCCTAGGGCTCTCATCTCGCCATCGCGGCTTCGGGGACTCGGTAGGCGGGTTCGCGTAGGGCAGCTTCGCCTGGGGTCTCTTCTTTGCGACTGTTCAGGGTTGTAGCCCCGGCGTGGGCTGAGAAGAGGGGGGTCCTGGCGTGCAGTATTGCTTGCAACTGGTTCTGCTCGCTTGAGCTCAGATGGTCGCCCAGTTTAATCTGTTCTAGGTTTCTAGCATTTCATGCTTCGGCTAGCAGATCTGGGATTGCCCTATCGCCTGCTTCGGTATGGGAAGGGGTGCAAATTGCTGCTACGTCCGCAGCGCGATCTATATATGCCTTGAGTGCGTTCACATGGCTGATGCGTTTGACCTGTTGTTGCGCCCCCTTGGCAATAACATAGGTAGTCTCTCCCTTCCTTTCTAATACCTCATAGGGTCCCTCCCATGCCATTTGTAGCTTATTTTGGCATGTGGGTCTGAACACTAGTACCCTCTGCCCTGGTATGAATTCCCAGGGTCTGGTGTGGGCATCATACTGCACTTTCTGTTTGGCTTGGGCGGATTTCAGGTTGCCCTGGGCTAGTTCCATGATTCAGGCCAGTTTCGCCCAGAGTTCTATTACATAAGTAATGGCTGGCATTTCCTCGGGGTTTCCCTTTTTCTCCCAGAACACTCGTAATATATCTAGGGCCCCTCGGACCCGCCGGCCATATAACAATTCAAATGGAGAAAACCCGGTACGCAAATAGGAAATGGGGTAAGAACCACTCCCAGTCAGCGTGCTGGGCTGCAAACATTTGGAGCATCTGTTTCAAGGTTCCATTGAACCTTTCTCAGAGCCCGTTGGCCTGAGGATGGTAGGGGGTTGTATGGAGGGCTTTGATCCCGCAGAGCGCTCATACCTGCTGGAGTATTTCAGACGTAAACTGAGTGCCCCGGTCCGAGAGGGCCTCTTGGGGGAACCCTACTCGGGAGAATACCTTGAGTAGTGCATCTGCTACAGTGGTGGCCGTAATGTTGGGGAGCGCAATGGCTTTGGGGTATAGGGTAGCGAAGTCTACCACGGTAAGGATGTATTGTTTCCCTGACTTGCTGCGTTTTTTGAGCTGGCCAACAATATCTACTGCTACCCTCTGAAATGGTTCGCCTATGAGGGGTTGGGTTTGAAGGTGGACCTTGGAGGAGTCCTTACGCTTTCCTACCCGCTGGCATAGATCGCACAAGCGGCAATACTTGGCCACTTTTTGGGACAGCCCGGGCCAGAAAAATGTCTTGGATAGGCGGTCAGTGGTTTTAGCAATCCCTAGGTGGCCGGCCAGTGGAGCTTCATGGGCTAAGGCTAGAAGTGTGGGACGTGGGCGGCTGGGACTACTAGTTGGAGTTGAGGGACAGCTGTGTGGTCCTTAGCATCACCAGGGTTGGATCGGTAGAGTAGGCCTCCATTCCAGACTATCTGGTCAGCATACGGGCCTACCCCTCCTGATTCTGCTCGTTCCCTGTACCGTTTCAAGGTTGGGTCAGTACGGGTCTGGTCTTGGAATAGGTTGGGGTCTGGCCATGGTGTGGAATCAGTCATGGGAGGGGGGGTCTGGGTCAGAGCGTACCTGGTTCCTGGTGCAGAGGGCTTGGCTCCGGGTCACTGTTAGGCACTCAGGGTGGATGTTTTCCTCCTCGGGGGCTACAAAGTGGCTTTCCAGCTGCCTCAGATAGTTTCCCAATAATCCATCCATGGGGAGCCCTGGTACGACTCCCACCTTTCTGTACCCTTTGTCTGCGCCCCAGTCTAGGTGGACCAGGGCCATATCAATTTGGTGGACCTGTCCGCCAGCTACCTTTACATCCACCTTGTGTCCTAGCGGATGGGGCTGGCAGCAGTGTGCTGGGTTGTACCAGGGTCAGGGTAGCCCAAGAGTCTCTGAGTCCTTCCTTCTGTTGCCCATTAACCCAGACGGGCTGGTAGTGGTGCCCCCTGTAGTCTTGTGCTGGTTATTGGACAAGGGAGACTTCATGCGGATAGCCCCATTCGTCATATGTATATATAGGCATGGGGTAGTTGTCGTAGGTTTCCTCAGGGTAGGTGTCCTGGTCTCTAGTTGATTCCTGGAGGCAATAAGCTTGTCTGGGTGCCGGTGAAGCTTGGTGTGGGTTGTGACGGGGCCTTGGCCGGAGGTGGGGGCAGTTCTTCTTTAAGTGTCCAGGCTGGTTGCAGTGGAAGCACCCATCTGCAGGGGTATTGTTGTGGGCTGGGGCCGGGTACTGGCGTTGTGAGGGGACTGGAACATGTCTGTGGGGTGCCAGTGGCTGTGCTCGGGAACAAGTCTCATTTTTAACATCAGTGTGAGGGTTTAGTCAGATTTTACTGTTTGCATCCACCACAGTAGTGCACCTATTCTTGTAACTATTTATTCGAATTTGTTAAGCCCTCTAGATTCTGTCTTCAAAAAGTAGCAAAATAGACCTTTGAGGTGAATGGAAAAATGGGCATGGCTTGCACTTTGTTTAAAATGTCTTAAATATTAATGGCCCATCAAAGGTTCCATTCAGTGTGTAGTTTCCAGTTCCAGCATACTGCAACCTAGTTCTTTTTCACTGAATGGGAGCTTGTACCCCGGCAAGGAAAATACACAGTGGATGAAACCTTATGGTTCTATTCTGTCCACTGTGCAGTTTCAGGTGCTGGTGGCACCTGAAACAGCTGATCAGTGAAGGGGTGCTGGGTGTTGTACTCCCACTGATCTGATATTGATGGACTGAGACTAGGCCATCACGAATGTACTGGAAATCACCAGTTTAGTTTCCCTTAAGATTTATCCACTGTAACTTTTTACAGTGCAAAAAGAAGGCGCAATCTTACTCCAGTAGGGGAGTGAGATAGACAAAATAAAGTAGCAAATCTAGACCAAAGTCTCCCATACAAACAATCTAATGTGTATGGGCAGCTCTTTGACTCTCCCCTGATGAAGAAAAGGATTAGGCAAAATTTTCAACCAATCATTTTGTTTTTCCAGGAAATAAGTTGAGGTGTTTGGCAGTAGCTTTCTCCTCTCTTCCATTGAGAACATATACACATTCAGCCACACCATATGTGTATGGGAATTGGAAGGTACTGTAGTCAGGAGAGATAGTTTTTGACAGCAATCATTCAGGAGACATCTTTTCATTGTGTATGGCCTCCTTTAGACAGGCTTAGTAAATCTAACGCATACTGTGTACCAAAATCAACCACTAAATGCTTAAGCCACAGTTTAAAGATTTTGAGCGACTAACTATAAAGAGCTCCGGCCAAAAATATTTGTTATGGAGTCTGGTGGATAGTCTACCGAATAATTCCATGGTAAAGTGCAGTTTTTGGGCTTGGACTCCCATATTGTTGAATGGATTAGGCAGTGGCTGAGGGACAGGCAACAGAGGGTTGTAGTCAATGGAGTATATTCAGACCGAGGTCTTGTTACCAGTGAGGTACCTCAGGGATCTGTTCTGGGACCCATATTGTTTAATATCTTTATTAGCGAAATTGCAGAAGGCCTCAATGGTAAGGTGTGTCTTTTTGCTGATGACACAAAGATTTGTAACAGGGTTGATGTTCCTGGAGGGATACACCAAATGGAAAAGAACTTAGTAAAACTAGAGGAATGGTCAAAAATCTGGCAACTAAAATGTAATGTTGATAAGTGCAAGATAATGCACCTGGGACGTAAAAACCCAAGAGCAGAATATAAAATCAGTGATACAGTCCTAACCTCAGTATCTGAGGAAAGGGATTTAGAGGTCATTATTTCAGAAGACTTAAAGGTAGGAAGACAATGTCATAGAGCAGCAGGAAATGCTAGCAGAATGCTTGGGTGTATAGGGAGAGGAATTACCAGTAGAAAGAAGGAGGTGCTCATGCCGCTCTACAGAGCACTAGTGAGACCTCATTTGGAGTATTGTGCTCAGTACTGGAGACCATATCTCCAGAAGGATATTGATACTTTGGAGAGAGTTCAGAGAAGAGCTACTAAACTAGTACATGGATTGCAGGATAAAATTTACCAGGAAAGATGAAAGGACCTTAACATATATAGCTTGGAAGAAAGACAAGACAGAGGGGATATGATAGAAACTTTTAAATACATAAAGGGAATCAACAAGGTAAAAGAGGAGAGAATATTTAAAAGAAGAACAACTGCTACAAGAGGACATAGTTTTAAATTAGGGGGGCAAAGGTTTAAAAGTAATATCAGGAAGTATTACTTTACTGAGAGAGTAGTGGATGCATGGAATAGCCTTCCTGCAGAAGTGGTAGCTGCAAATACAGTGAAGGAGTTTAAGCATGCATGGGATAGGCATAAGGCCATCCTTCATATAAGATGGGGCCAGGGGCTATTCATAGTATTCAGTATATTGGGCAGACTAGATGGGCCAAATGGTTCTTATCTGCTGACACATTCTATGTTTCTATGTAAGTCCATTGCATTAGTTTGTTCCTGAAGTATCCCTTTTAATGATCATCATAATATACATCTAACAAATAATTAAATCATGATCCATTTCTTCAGCCGCACTGAACACAAACTTCTCACTGACTATCTGACAGCTTAAGAATTTCTTTGCAAACAAATAATAGAGCAAGGACAATTCACCTTTAGTTCAGAGCGGTGACAAACAGTCTTATCATCAAAAGACATCTGATAAATCTTGTATCACCATCCAAAGCATTTTTTTCTCCTTACATGAAAACCAGTGAAAGGGATTTTTTTTAAATGACTTTCCATTTTCGTGTATGGAAATCATCAATGTCCTTAGTTTACTTTTGTGGGGCAGATCCTTTATAGGAAAGAAAATTAAATGTCTTTGTGGCTATCTCAGATAATAACTCTTCAAGCCACACGATAGCCATAGGCAAACTAAGTCCAATCTCTGTATGTACATATATATATATATATTTCCACTTTTGCTATGAAGCTTCATAACGGACAATTATAAGATGGCCGCTGTTACGTCTGAGGCAGTATTTGTGCTTGATGAGGTTCAAGGAATATAATAGGAAGCGGGCCAAGGATAATAGGATGCGGTCAGGAGACAGACATTCCTTTAATGCAAATAGCAGGCTCTTTTCCCTTAACAATTCCTTTCTATTTAGACTGCATATGACGGGGAATATATTTCTCCATAGAATGGTGTGTTTTGTATATACCTGGAAGGATATTGTTTGTTTGTTTGTTTGTTTTCTTTTGATAATGGGAAGATATGAAGCAAACTGGCTTTAACTATGGAATATTATTTTAGTAAAGGTGCTGTAACATTATGGAATCCTTCAACAGCAGCTTTAGATTTCAAATATGCTCATTTAACATAAACTCAGGGCCATTTTTAATGCGGGACAAAACTGGCAGCTGCCCATTGAGTCCCGCTGGCCACTGGATGACCTTTCATGGGTCCACACTTTATTAACTAAGTAGCAGGACATGTAGGGCATACATGGGGCATGTTCCTGCACTTACTATTATTTCTGGGCGCCGCTCCGTTGCACCGCTGTTGCCCACGTTACATTCTACCACACTGTATGCTAAGTAGCAGCATCGGAACACCAGGGACATTAGCTTTTCTCTGTGGGCGTTCCTTCTCCTTGGCTGTAGCACTGTTCAATCGCAGCGCAGAACGTCACAGAAAAAAAACTCACCTTCTCTATGGCCGTGACGTTCTGCGCTGTGATTGTACAGCGCTATAGCCAGGGAGAAGGAACGCCCACAGAGAAAAGCTGATGTCTCCTCCCTGGTGTTCCGATGCTGTTACTTAGCATACAGTGTGGGAGAATGTAACGGGGGCCACAGCGACGCAACGGAGCGGCTCCCAGAAATAATAGTAAGTGCAGGGACATCCCCCATGTATGCCCTACATGTCCTGCTACTTAGTTAATAAAGTGTGGACCCGTTATTGCGTCAGCGGCACTTGTGTTCTCCCTCTTGCCGGGGGTCCAATTAATATTAAATAAGGCTCTGCATAAACTGTTAGATCCTATTAATATATGTTTATAACGGAAAATATATAAGTGAATGGATCACTAACTAAGGCCTCTTTCACACTTGCGTTGTCCGGATCCGGCGTGTACTCCACTTGCCGGAATTACACGCCGGATCCGGAAAAACGCTAGTGTACTGAAAGCATTTGAAGACGGATCCGTCTTCAAAATGCGTTCAGTGTTACTATGGCAGCCAGGATTAAAGTATTAAAGTCCTGGTTGCCATAATAGTAGTGGGGAGCGGGGGAGCGGCATACTTACAGTCCGTGCGGCTCCTGGGGCGCTCCAGAATGGCGTCAGAGCGCCCCATGCGCATGGATGACGTGCCATGCGACTCTGGAGCGCCCGGGAGCCGCACGGACGGTAAGTATACTGCTCCCCCGCTCCCCGCTACACTTTACCATGGCTGCCAGGACTTTAGCGTCCCGGCAGCCATGGTAACCACTCTAAAAAAGCTAAACGTCGGATCCGGCAATGCGCCGAAACGACGTTTAGCTTAAGGCCGGATCCGGATCAATGCCTTTCAATGGGCATTCATTCCGGATCCGGCCTTGCGGCAAGTCTTCAGGATTTTTGGCCGGAGCAAAAAGCGCAGCATGCTGCGGTATTTTCTCTGGCCAAAAAACGTTCCGTTCCGGAACTGAAGACATCCTGAATCTTCCTGATGCATCCTGAACGGATTTCACTCCATTCAGAATGCATTAGGATAAAACTGATCAGGATTCTTCCGGCATAGAGCCCCGACGACGGAACTCTATGCCGGAAGACAAGAACGCAGGTGTGAAAGAGCCCTAAGGGTACTTTCACACTAGCGTTTTTCTTTTCCGGCGCTGAGTTCCATCCTAGGGGCTCAAATCCGGAAAAGAACTGATCAGTTTTATCCTAATGCATTCTGAATGGAGAGTAATCTGTTCAGGATGCATCAGGACGTCTTCAGTTCAGTCTTTTTGACTGATCAAGCTTTTCAGAAAACCGTAGCATGTTATATTTTTACCTCCGGCCAAAAATCCTGAACACTTTGACTGAACGCCGGATCAGACCTTTTTCCTATTGACTTGCATTAACGCCGGATCTGGCGCCGTGTGTTCAGTCAAACCGGATCCGGCTTTTGCATGTTAAACCCGAAAAATGTGAAAAAACAGTTAAAGTCCATAAATGGAGGATCCGTTTTTTCCAATGCATTTTTTCATTGTGATCAAAATCCTGATCAGGACTCAAATGTAATCCGTTTTCACACGTTTTTCCGGATCCGGTGGGCAGTTCCGGTGTCGGAATTGAACGCCGGATTTAAACAACGCTAGTGTGAAAGTAGCCTAAAGCAAAACTGTGTCAGCTTTCATCTGCCTGTCTCCTTGCAGTTGGAATCAGTATTGTTTTTTACTGGATGGCTTCCCATACTGGCATACAGTGGCATGCAAAAGTTTGGGCACCCCAAAATTACTGTTACTGTGAACAAGTTGAAGATAAAATGCTCTCCAAAAGGCATAACGTTAAAGATGACACATTCTCTTGGTATTTTAAGCAAAAACCTTTTTTTTTATTTTTTATCTTTTACATTTTCAAAAAGAAAAGAAAAGGGCCCAAAGCTAAATTTTGGGCACACTGCATGGTTAATACTTAGTAGCACCCCCTTTGGCAAGTATGACACTTTTTGTAGACAGCCAAGAGTCTTTCAATTTTTGTTTGAGGGGTTTTCATCCATTCTTCCTTGAAAAGGTCTTCCACTTCTGTGAGATTGCTAGAGCGTTTTGCATGCGTTGCTCTTTTGAGGTCTATCCACAGATTTTCAATGATGTTCAGATCAGGGGACTGTGAGGGCCATGGTAAAACCTTCAGCTTGCAACTTTTGAGGTAGTCTATTGTGGATTTGGAGGTGTCTTCATTTATTATCCATTTGTAGAAGCCATCCTATTTTCAACTTCAGTTTATTTATAGTTGGTATTATGTTTGCTTCCAGAATTTGCTGGAATTTCAATGAATCCATTCTTACCTCTAACCGTAAAATGTTCCCCGTGCCATTGGCTGCAACAAAACCTCAAAGCCTGATTGATCCACCCCCATGCTTAATAGTTGGAGAAGTGTTCATTTCATGAAATTTTGTGCCCTTTTTTTCTCTAAACATACCTTTGCTTATTGTGAGCAAACAGTTCTATTTTATTCTCATCTGTCCCTAGGATGTTCTTTTGCAAACTTCTGATGTTGAATTTTGTGGTGAGGACTGAAGACAAGAGAGATTTTCTTCTGAAGGCTCTTCCATGAAGGCCATATTTGTGCAGGTGTCACTGAACAGTGAAACAATGTACCACAACTCCAGTCTGCAAAATATTTCTGAAGGTCTTTTGCAGTCATACAGGGGTTCTGATTTGCCTTTCTAGCAATCCTACGAGCAGCTGTCTCTGATAATTTTTTGGTCTTCCAGCCCTTCTCTTGACTTCCACTGTTCCTGTTAACTACCATTTCTTAATTACAATTTGAAATTGAGGAAATGGGAACCTGAAAGTGCTTTTCTATTTTCTTATAGCCTTTTCCTGCTTTGTGGACCTCAGCCATGTTTATTTTCAGAGTGTTAGACAGCTGCATAGAAGAACTCATGCTACTGTTTTTTTGGGACAAAGTTAGAGGAATCATTCTATATAATAAAAGCGCTGTGTGAGTGTGCTGTGTCCATGTGTGTGTACCCAGTACTCAGCACAGTGCGCTCCACACGCCGCCCGCACCGCCCACATAGCTGACAGAGAAATTAAGGATTTGGTGAGCGGGGCCGAGGATGGCTTTCACTCACCGCACTCTGAAAATGCCGCCCTTCCTGCAGCTGCTTAACAGGTCGCTGGTGTCCATCGGCCCCAGCCCAGTGCTGGGCGGAGCGAACGGCTCAATGACCCAGTGGTTACGGAGCGCAGAGACTAGAAGCATCGGGAAACTGCCGCAGCGACGGTGGCAGGACGAGGCTCTGATGACAGGACCAGGAAGAGGACGAGCACAGCGGATCTGAACCACAGCTGATTGCCACACTGACACAGTATTGTGACCCCGCCCCCACCACGATAACCATGCCCAGGGAACATAAACCACACCCACATTCCCAAGAAATAGACAAATAAGAGACATCTGCTGTAAAAGAGATGTAACCACGCCCATAATCTCTTCACACTTGCATTATAACCCGCCCCAGCTGGAGACTTTCATAAAGAGGCGGAAACAACTGATCCCCGCCTCTTATGTGTGAAGCCTCCAATGTAAACACGGCTCTCCCGGCATCAAGTGACCTCCACAAGTGACCTGAGCCCCCGTGTGCCCAAACAGTCAAAGCGACTACCCATACAGCACAGTCCTCAATTACTGTTCTTCTCCACCACTCCTGTGTTACAGGAGCTACCCTAATGAAAACCTTCCTAATGCATGGAATACAAAGGTAGAGAAGTTACTACAGTATTACACCAGTTACTGTAATACTGCCTCCTATGTACAGGAATCCTACATAATAAAATTTTTACACTGGGCATGCGCGGCGTGGCAATACATCAGAACACAGCACTCCACACGCCGCACGCACCGCCCACACCTGCACGCCAGCCCGCTGCTGTGAACAGCTCCGCTGTGCCTCCTCCTCCCCCTCTGGCTTCCTCTGCAGCCGCCTCACACCCCAGGATCCGGGCCCTGCAACTGCCGCCTGCCACAGCGCATCCTTCACCGGACACCTTTATATTGGTGTACAATACCGGAGACCGATCACAGGCAGGGAGCATTACACATGTATTACACTCCAACCCCTATCATTGTATACATATTACACTCCAACCTCCAACATATTACACTCCAACCCCCATCACTGTACACACGCCACCCTCACTCCAACCCCTATTATTACACTACAGCCCTCATCATTATATACATATTACACCCCCCTATTATTATAATGATGAAGATTGCAGGGCCCAGATCCCGGGGTGTGAGGCAGCTGCAGAGGAAGTCAGAGGGGGAGGAGGAGGCACGGTGGAGCAGGGCACAGCAGCGGGCCGGCGCGCAGGTGTGGGTGGCGTGTGGAGCGCCGTGTTCTGATTGGCCGCCACTCCGCACCGCACATGCCTAGTGTAAATGTGCGCATACACACGGACACAGCGCATGCACACAGGGCTTTTATTATGTAGGATTATACTCCAACCCCCATCATTATACACATATATCACTCCAGCCCCCATCATTATACACATATTACACTACAACCCCCATCATTACACACATATTACACTCCTATCTTCATCATTATACACATATTACACTCCAACCCCATCATCAATAATAATAAAAGCACTGTGTGCGTGCTACGTGTCTGTGCTTGTGTGCCGATAGTTAAACTGCGCATGCGCTGCACACCAACCAATCATTACACACCGCTCGTGCCGCCCAATCACCGCCTCCCCACACGCATCCGCATGCGTAATACATATCCATTATCTAAATCATGTACATAAAAAATAGACATATTCAGCTAGTATTAGCTCTTAGTGGAAACCTACATAAATAGGGGCTATCATAATATGATGAGGCCATCAGAGCAGCCCATTTCCTCTATCTAGTTTCAGTGTTGTCAGGAATGTAGATATTTGGGGATTCAGAGGTAGCAGTTGCACTCAGGCTCTGATCTCTGAGGGGGGCCTAAGGCTTCTCTGTTGTATAAGAAGACACTAGTATAAAAAATGGCACATGGCAGGCAGTTGACTCTGTTATGGATTTGCACTGGGGCCCATAGGCTCCAAGTTATATCTCTGAATATTGTGACAGTGCAGACAACTAGGAATTTTTGTGGCCACAATTATTTTCCAGCACTGCCTTAACTCTCTTGGGCATGGAGTTCATTAGAGCTTCATAGGCTGCCACTTGAATCCTCTTTCACTCCTCCATGATGACATCACAGAGCTGGTGGATGTTAGAGACCTTGTGCTCCTCGACCTTCCGTTTGAGGAGGCCCCACAGATGCTCAATAGTGTTTATGTCTGGAGATATGGTTGGCCAGTCCATCATCTTTACCCTCAGTTTCTTTAGCAAGGCAGTGGTCATCTTGAAGGTGTGTTTAGGGTCGTTATCATGTTGGAATATTGCTCTGCGGCCCAATTTCTGAAGCGAGGCGATCGTGCTATGCTTCAGTCTGTCACAGTACGTTATGGTATTCATGGTTCCTTCAATGAACTGTAGCTCCCACAGCCGGCAGCACTCATGCAGCCCCAAACCATGACGGTCCCACCGCAATGCTTGACTGTAGGCAAGATACACTTGTCTTTGTACTCCTCACTAGGTTATCTCCATACACGCTTGACACCATCTGAACCAAATAAGTTTATCTTGGTCTCATCAGACCACAGAACATGGTTCCAGTAATCCATGACTTTTGTCTGCTTGTCTTCAGCAAACAGTTTGCGGGCTTTCTTGTTCATCTTTAGAAGAGGGTTCCTTCTGGGATGACAGACATGCAGACTAATTTGATATAGTGTGCAGCGTATTGTCACGGACGTTCGCGCGAGAGGTGGCAGGAGATTGTTGAGACTGGCAACACTTGGTTTTATCTGACCTGTTTTCCATTTGGATCAAATGATGTCTGTGTTGTTTCTGGTGCTTGCCACACCTTCTTTCCCCAGGTGTGGCTATTATGGTCATTTAACCTTCTCTATTTATTGTTGTTTCTCCCACTATGCTATGCGGTTATAGCTTCTGTTGGAGCTGTGGACAGCTGGTGTGTGGATCTCGGCTGAGTTTCTGGTGCTGCCATAGCCACTTGAATTTAAGTGTTTGTATTTTGTTTTGGTTATTTTGCGTGTTGTATTTCCCTGTCATTTGTATTAAGGCCTGAGGGAGCCTCCTGTTCGGCCTTCCTTTTGGAGGAACAGATTGTCTCAGTCCTGACATTAGTACCAGGGTCCTATAGGGCAAGTTAGGACATTAGGTATTCCTACCTACCTCTGGGGTCTGTTCATACTGGTAGTTAGTCAGGACTTTGATTAGGGTTTTACTAGGAGGAGTCCATCTCCTTTCCCTAGTTTCCAGGCCTTATTCCCTCACCCCTTTTCCTCCTATGTTCGATGTGGTGTTTCCCTCCCACACCTGAACATGACACGTATGGTCTGAACACAGACAGGCTGACCCCCAACCCCTTTAACCTCTGCAGCAATGCTAGCAGCACTCATATGACTATTTTGAAAAGACAAACTCTGGATATGATGCTGAGCACATGCACTCAACTTCTTTGGTTGACCATGGCGAGGCCTGTTCTGAGTGAAACCTGTTTTGTTAAACTCCCTTATGGTCTTAGTCTCTGTGCTGCAGCTCAGTTTTAGGGTGTTGGCAATCTTCTTTGTTTAATATCTTTATCAGCAAAATTGCAGAAGGCCTCAATGGTAAGGTGTGTCTTTTTGCTGATGACACAGAGATTTGTAACAGGGTTGATGTTCCTGGAGGGATACACCAAATGGAAAAGGACTTAGGAAAACTAGAGGAATGGTCAAAAATCTGGAAACTAAAATGTAATGTTGATAAGTGTAAGATAATGCACCTGGGACGTAAAAACCCAAGAGCAGAATATAAAATCAGTGATACAGTCCTAACCTCAGTATCTGAGGAAAGGGATTTAGGGGTCATTATTTCAGAAGACTTAAAGGTAGGCAGACAATGTCATAGAGCAGCAGGAAATGCTAGCAGAATGCTTGGGTGTATAGGGAGAGGCATTACCAGTAGAAAGAGGGAGGTGCTCATGCCGCTCTACAGAGCACTAGTGAGACCTCATTTGGAGTATTGTGCTCAGTACTGGAGACCATATCTCCAGAAGGATATTGATACTTTGGAGAGAGTTCAGAGAAGAGCTACTAAACTAGTACATGGATTGCAGGATAAAACTTACCAGGAAAGGTTAAAGGACCTTAACATGTATAGCTTGGAAGAAAGACGAGACAGAGGGGATATGATAGAAACTTTTAAATACATAAAGGGAATCAACAAGGTAAAAGAGGAGAGAATATTTAAAAGAAGAAAAACTGCTACAAGAGGACATCGTTTTAAATTAGAGGGGCAAAGGTTTAAAAGTAATATCAGGAAGTATTACTTTACTGAGAGAGTAGTGGATGCATGGAATAGCCTTCCTGCAGAAGTGGTAGCTGCAAATACAGTGGAGGAGTTTAAGCATGCATGGAATAGGCATAAGGCCATCCTTCATATAAGATAGGCCCAGGGGCTATCCATAGTATTTAGTATATTGGGCAGACTAGATGGGCCAAATGGTTCTTATCTGCCGACACATTCTATGTTTCTATGTTTCTTATAGCCTCGGCTATCTTTATGTAGAGCAACAATTCTTTTTTTCAGATTCTCAGAGAGTTCTTTGCCATAAGGTGCCATGTTGAACTTCCAGTTACCAGCATGAGAGCAATAACACCAAATTTAACACACCTGCTTTCCATTCACACCTACAACCTTGAAACAACAACAAGTCACATGCCACGGGAGGGAAAATGGCTAATTGGGCACAAGGTGTACTCACTTTTGTTGCCCGCGGTTTAGACATTAATGCCTGTTTGTTGAGTTATTTTGAAGATACACCAAAGTTACACTGTTATACAAGCTGTACACTGACTACTTTACATTGTATCAAAGTGTCAGATCTTCAGTGTTGTCCCATGAAAAGATATATTGAAATATTTTTAAAAATGTGAGGGGTGTACTCACATTTGTGAGATACTGTACCTTGCTTTGAAATCTATGGTTAAACTAAAGCATTGACTAATTTTATGAAGGCTAAAGGGTAGCAGACATTTTCCATATTTTTGTGTACTGTTTTGCTGTAATACCACTTATTTTAACAATGCGATAAAGTGACTTATGTAATATCCTGTGCTTTACTTGACTTAAGGTAATAGCTGCTATGAAATCATAGGATCTCCTGTGATCAAAGGGCAGTGATACCATAGCTCTGATCTGGGTGTTATTTAGAACAGCCAGGAGCAATAGGTAACAAGTCCGGGCAACTTCACTGGGACCTGAGGGTGTTACTGACAGCTCAGTGCTGAGTGTGGAAAATCTGTACATGTCTGTCTTAGGCAGTCAGCTTATTCCAAGAAGACATTTATCAGTGTAATAGTAAAAGATGATACTGGTAGTAGCATAATGGAGTGGTTTTTATTAGACAATATATATTTTTCAGTTGGGGAGAAAAGTTATAAAATGGAAAAGGGGTAAAAAAAAATTATAAAAGAAGTATTATCTCACTGATCCCTGTCATTGCTGCTCCGATCCCCATTGCTTTCCACTTCCAGATCCTAGTTCAACACACCAAAAATGGAAAGAAATGGCTGCTTATATGATCACTGGTAGTGTTTGCCATTTCATCTCCTGGGTGTTGAGCCAAGACCAGGAAGTAAAGAACAGCAAGGATACAAAGCAGTATTGGGACATCAATAAGGGGTGGTACTGTAGGTTGGTAAGGTGTGTGATTTAATTTTTTTAACCTTTTTGACTATTAAAAAAATAAAGGAAATTATCTCCTTGGTTAATCCCTTTTATCAAAAAACTATAGAATATTGAGTAGTTCTATCATGATGGATACATATAGGAAACAGAAACACTGTTGTAAGTACATTTTGATCTATAGGTGAAACTATCAGAGTGGATACATAAAGTAAAACTTAACCTATTGATGCGATGCTGGTTCCCATAATCTTTGCTAAGAGTTTTTAGATTGCACTTATATAACATTTACTGTACTTTCTCTATGGGAAAAAAAAATGTTTACCATAGTAGCCGTCATGGTAGACTGGAAATGTAAAGTGGCACTGGATCTAAAAACTTATAAAAAGTGGCCCCATGTTGTTGGAGGAGGGCCAAGCACAAGTAGGCTGGATCAGCAATGCCATAGTGCTGCACAAAATATTGCAAAATGAAAAAACAATGCAATACAAAATCCGTTTAGAAGCTGCCCCTCTATGGTGGCAAGAGCCATACGTGAGAATACAGCTCTACATACCTCTTACATTTAGCGACATCTCCTTTGATGTAGAAGTTCTTATTCCTTATCTTCTCCAGTCAGCCCAGACTGTCATGACAACTTCCAAGGACAACAATACAGTTGAATTCTGGAGGACATCTATAGCCTCTGACCTGATACATAGGTACCTTCTTTATCTAGGAACAGCAGATGCTTATGTCCCTGGCTCAGAAAGAGGTCTCAGGAAGCCCTCTGTGCATCGGTTTACTGGGAATCTTCTTTATAGGGTCTATTGCCAGACCACCCCTGGTAGCGGTTGATTTGTTACCTGTTATTTTCTGCTGGGTTGCTAAGCATATACAACCTTTGGCATCTCTAAAAACATATGGTACCTGCAGAATACTTCTATTACTAGCAAATCCTTTAAATGTGTCTCGACTCACAAGAAGTTCTGTGGTCATCTAAGTTTTGATCAGTAGATCCACAAAGATTTTGGGGCCATTACCTAAATGCTAAACTGCAGCTATATTACGACTGTGTGAAACTGGTCTACATCACATAGTAATAGTCGGTAACTAGTCAAATGTGAGCCAACCGTACTAGTTTAGTTGGTTTTATTTAGATTTGCCTTCAAGCTCACATTCTCTGAGTATAATATATAAATGAACAAATTTCACAATATAATTGTGGATTTTCCTTCTCTACCCTTTTTAGTTATCAGCTTTTCCATCTTACCTACTAAACAGAGGGTAGTGAGAGGTAACAAATAGATTTTGGGGGTCATTTATCATTTAAGGTTTTTTTTATGTCAGTTTAAGTCAGGCTTTGCTTTGTGTTCCTGAACCAAATTTATGAACTGGAACACTTTAAAAATATATCTGGCATCAGTGTAATATAGTTTACACCTTCAGGTATAAAAGTACACCAGGGAGTTGCCTGGTGTTGGCTGCAGCTTTCTTGAGACTTTTGCATAAATCCCGCATAATCCAGGTCTAATATCACTTTTAGCTCTTAAACATAGACAACTGTGAAAAGTGACGAGGATCACAAAATGTCACAGTTGCCATGTGTTTTTTAACCCCACAAAACTGACATATCTGATTTCATGAATGACCCCCTTTATTTTTTAATTAAAGGGGTTGTCTCACTTTAAAAAAAATGGCATTTATCGTGTAGAAAAAGTTAATACAAGGCACTTACTAATGTATTGAGATTGTCCATATTGCTTCCTTTGCTGGCTGGATTCATTTTTCCATCACATTATACACTGCTCGTTTCCGTGGTTACGACCACTCTGCAATCCAGCAGCAGTGGCGGTGCTTGCAGACTGTAGGGGGAAGCATCGGCCTCTCTGGTGGGCGAGATCGCGGGATAAGCAGAGGCATGCACTTTTTCCTATAGTGTGCAAGCACGACCACCACTGATGGATTTCAGGGTGGTTGTAACTAGGGATGAGAGAATCGACTTCGGATGAAACTTCTGAAGTCGATTCGCTAAAAACTTTGTTCTAATACTGTACAGAGCAGGAGCTCCATACAGTATTAGAATGTATTGGCTTAGATGAGCCAAAGTTATTGCTTCGTGAAGTCTCGCGTAATAACTTCATAAATTAATTTGTACTGTAAAAAAACATTTCCCGAACTCGGGTTTGGATCCAAGTGGTACCTTGGAACTGAACCTGAGTACGGGAAATGGTGTATAATGTGATGAAAATGAATTCAGACGGAAGGAAGCAATATGGATAATAACTGTACATTAGTAAGTGCCTTGTATTAACTTCCTCTACGTGATAACTGCCATTTGCTGAAGTGAGACAATCCCTTTAAGGCATGGTCCACAAATTAACCCTATTAGGTGGCAGATGCCTTCTTCTCCGTCTTCCAACCTGTAAAATGTTTGGAATTTCATGCTTTTTTGAGAGATTTGTCAGAAATCAAATCACAAAACATCCTGATTCGGATAGAATCACATTTTTTTTAAAATTTGAGACACATTTGATTCATTAAGAATCTCTAACATTGATAGAAGTTTACACTATTACTAGATCCCAGATATCACATGATTATCATCAGTACACATGCAGGAAAATCAGTACTTTAAATGGATAATGCCAATTGAACAAGTTCCAGCGGGGCTACTACAAATGGTGGCGCTCAGTGCGTGATCTGTAGTCCCAGTCCTGCTCTTGTAAAGATATGTGCATGAAGAGATCATTTTATTGGTGAGTTTTATTTTTGCTCACTAATTCGGAATATAGATTGTTAGCCCCAATAGGGCAAGGATTGATGCAAGTACTATAATAATGAATTAAAATGGCCCATTATCTCTGATTCCATATACCTGAAGCTACATCTGATTTTCCTTGTTGATTGGTTACTTGAATGGAGGTAATTTAAAGGGTTTGTCCCACAAAAATATTCTACATTTTTCACCAGCAATTGTGTCTCAATACTTTGCAATTGCATATCATAAAAAATGCAGTGTAACCTAAAGTAGCCACAAGCTCTTCAATAAAATGTATGTATATAGCGCCACCTGCTTTTGTTCTTTTCTTTATTTCTCTCTCCGTCTCTGAGGTGGTCGCATATGCTCAGTTCCATTCTTCAATTGCCACTGGCTATATCTACAGTCAGAAGCTGTGACAGTTATAGGGAGAGAGCTGCAGCAGAGAGGACACGACCCAGAGCTGCACCCCCTGAGCGATCAATTGGAGCAATAAATGGGGAGATCTCTGGATCCATGTGAGGTACAGGGTTCGTTCCTGCTTTGTTAGAAATAGATTGTCATGTACTATCTGATTTTCATTTTTTGCATTAACGGAGTTATCCCATGACCATTGTAAAGAATGAAAATCATGGGATAACCCTTTTAATAAAATATGTGGCTAGATGATACAATATTGACAAAAACCTGTTAAAACTATTATTTTCTCTCCTGTGAAAAATTATTTCATAAAAAAAAACATTGTGCTATACTGTAAGCGTAGAGTGGGAAAGTTTTTCAGCCTCCCTGATCGTCAGCTCCATGACTGATAATGTAACACAGAAGCCTGAGGAAATGCTAAGCTGTGAATTTACTGTCAAGCTATTAAAAGCACTAACGTTTTTCTTCCTTGATCGTAATTACAGAAGTTTTAGGGAGGCAGCTTTTCACGCTTGTCCTACTAGGGGAAAAAACTATGCATATACATGAAGCACAAGAGCTTAAATTATTACCGTTTAACTGATATTCAATAGATTTGCCCTGCCTTTCCCCATTGTCACTGTCTAAATACTTCAAAAAGAATTCTAATAAAGTTGAAATTAATAGGAGGAAGGATTCTAATCCTGCTATCTCTTCATATTTCAAAGTCTCCCACTCTCTCTTTTCTGCATATGTTTGTGCTGATTGCATTAACCCCAGGTTTGCCAGCGTTTGAAAAGTCACCCAACTCATTCCCTTTTTCTTTTTTTGAGCAGAGGTGATTCGTAATGTTGATGCTCTCTTAAGGTTGTTAGGAATCATCCCCAAAAATACACTGTATCTGTAATCATTTCTCATATCTGATGGATCTCTGATGTCCAAGTCCATCAATGTTGTCCTTGCGTTTGCTGAGTAGGAACTTCTCAATTGTGTCCTTCAATATTATCCTCTGAAATCTTCATAGTTATGGAGCAGACACATAGTATTGTCATTTACAACATCTTTTGGATGCAGAGGATTATTATAAAAACAGATACTGCGTTCACTTGGTGTGATTTGCTCATCTGAGTTACAGTTACAAGTTCCTCAACCAGTTGACCTTTAAAGAAGCGCGTGTTTGCATTAATAACTCTTGAAGTAGAGCATTCCATAGTCTGAGGACTCTAACGGTGAAGAAACCTTTCCTAAACTGATGTCTAAATTACACGTAAAGATTGTCCCCTGGTCCTTTATAAATCAGTTCTTTGTACTGACCATGTATTTATACATGAATAGGAGGTCAACTCTAAGGTTTTTTTTTTTCCATGGTGAGCAGGCTCAACTTTTCTAGCATCTCATTATAAGGCCTCATGCACACGGCTGTAGTTCGGGTCCGCATCCGAACCACAGTTTTTGCGGCTTGGGTGCGGACCCATTCACTTCAATGGGGCCGCAAAAGATGCGGACAGCACTCCGTGTGCTGTCCGCATCCTTTGCTCCGTTCCCTGGCCCCGCAAAAAAATATAGCAAGTGCTATTCTTGTCCGTTTGGCGGACAAGAATAGACATGTCTACAATGGACAATTGCGGAAGGCACACGGACGGCTTCCGGTTTTTGCGGATCCGCGGTTTGGGGACCGCAAATAAACGGCACAGTCGTGTGCATGAGGCCTATGGGTGCCATTATGCTGGCCGATCTTTGAGCAGGACAAGCATTGATCTAGGATAAACATATCAAACAATGCTCATTTGCTTTGGTCTATTACACTGGCCAATGCAGATTGTGGTGGGGGAGGAACGATTGTTAAAGCAATCACTCTTCCATTTAGCTCAATTAATTATCATCAATGATTACAGAAGGTGATGTGCTGCCAATAATCCTCCTTCTTTCTTTTTTAATCAGCCTATAAACATGCTTGGCTATTTTGTCGACTGATCAGGGGCATAAGTATATGGGTCAATTATTGGGACCGATGTTCCAATGAATGCTTGTTCCAATAACTGACCTGAAAATCGAGCAGTATAATAAGTGCTTAAGAGGGACTTTCCATTTCATTTAAAAATCTAGCCAGCCATCTTTGAACCCTCTTCAGGTCTTGGATATCTTTTTTAGAATGAGCCCAAAAGAAAATACGATATTCAAGATGGTGCCCTCCAAGGTTTTGATGGAAAGTAATTTTTCATTCGGATCACTAGCTGTCGCAATTTTTCTGCACCTTAAGATGCAGCTGATTGGCTTATAACTAGAATTAGAGATGAGCAAAGTTTGGAAAAATTAGATTCAGCTGCTTCACCAAAGTTCAACAAGAAATTCGATATGTTACGAATTACTTAGTCATGAATTGGCTTCTATTGTATGGAGCGGGTGCAATGACTGGGGACAGCGATTGTGTCTCCCCCCGCCATTTAAACCCTCAGATGCTGCGTTCAACACTGATTGTGGCTTCGGTGACTCACAATAAACTGTTCAGGGGTTAAAAAAAGCATTCTAATCGCCTCATCCACTTGCTTGAGGAGAGGCAGCAAGATTCAAGATTCAAGAAAACCTGCCAAAGAACCTGGAGTAAGCGTGATGGCATCACTGCATGCGTTTTAGGAAAAAGTGATTCATTACCATGAAGCGCAAGGAAATTCACCTTTGTGGCAAATTCCTTGATCTTCAATCAAGACGGCGGCAACTGAGGAGGAAGAGAGATGTCTGGGAATTAAAACACAATGGTAACAGAATAGAGATATACCCCGACTTTGCAATAGAGACCCAAATGAAGCGGAGAGAGTGCCAAGATTAAATATTCTATGATGTGTTCTGCCAAAAGTTTACTTTTTTATTAAACCAGATAAGATACTAAAATGGCTTGATGAGCAAGGAATAGACATTTGATATGATTGTTATATTGATATAATGGGGGGGCGACGGGCGGGAAGGGTGGATAGTTAGAGATGTGTAAGGTATATTTCCTTGCGGACCACGTGGCGGAGGGGGGTGGGGTGAGGGAGGGTATTGCATTGTCTCGGAGGTCACAAATAACCCTTTGGTATACCCACCACCAGTGATGGGTATACCAAGAGAATAATTGTAAATTACATAATCAATAGACATCTCCCTGCGATAGTCGGATTAATAGAAACCCATCAAAGGCCGGAGAAGTTGAAGAGTATGAGGAAAAATGGATACAATATGAGTACCACTCCTACTTCTCATCTTACTCTCGGGAAGTAAGTGTGCTTATACACAGAGGGGTGGAGTATGAGCCTATTGGACAAAAAAAATCGATGGGGATGGCGGGTTTATTTTTTTACACTGCCGTTGGAATGGAGTCGGTTGTGTATTTGTTTACGTGTACATCCCCCCTGCCTTCTCTCTGTATGTTATTCACTGTTTAGCAGAGTTTGTCAACAAGAGGGGTAGATGTCCAATCTTGGTCTTGGGTGACTTTAATAACGTAATGAATCAGGAGAAAAATAGAACTTCAATGACATCTAAATCCAGGATCAGAGTAAGTGGTCATACTATTCTATATAAGGTATGCCGGGAGCTCGCCCTCATTGATATATGGCGCCATCTGTATGGCGAAAAAAAAGTTTTTTCCTGCTTTAGTCGCACATACTCAACTATGTCAAGAATTGATCTTGCACTGGCAAGTCATGATTTCATAGATAGAGTTGTATGTATGAAATATGAAGCCCATAGCCAATGAGGACTCGAGGTCTAGAAGACACAGAATTAATCCTCACCGGTTTAACCTAATTAAAAACCAGGAAAAAATATGTAGTGAAATTAAATAATTCTGGTTTTTGAATCTTAACTTCTTAACTCGACTCATGTGCATTTTGTGTGGGATGCCTTGAAGGCATTCATCCGGGGTATACTCTTTATACAAATTTAAAACATCTAATTTACTTTTGCAGAAAAGGAGAAACAACTAGAACATAGTCTCAGAGCTCTAAAAAACGAGATTGGTAATCAGAAAAATCCAATAATACAATTAGACCTTAAGAAAGCAATAGGGGATTATAAAGTATACCTTCAAGACAAAACTCAGCAGAGGTCCTTTTTTGCAGGCCAAAAACTATTTTGTGAGGCGGGTAAACCCGGGCGTCTTTTAGCCTCGATAATTCAAAACCAAGAGTCCTCTACTCAGATTAAATGTATCAGGTTAAGAAATGGTACCCTTTCCTCGGACAGAGAGGAGATTAAACAAGAATTTAAAGCGTACTTCTCTTCATTATATAGATCGAAGACTAATGGGGAAAAACAAGATTTTCAGTCATTTTTTGCTAATATAACACTGACCACGCTCTCTGAGGGGGATAGGGACTCATTAGATCTTCCTATTCAACTAAACAAATTAAAGGAGGCTTTGGGCTCCATTGGTGGCAATTCCACCCCTGGCTCTGATGGATTGCCTTTTGAGCTGTACAGGAGATATGGTGACGTTCTGCTCCCTTGTTTACTGCAGCTTTTAAACAAATCCTTGCAGGAGAGTATGCTTCCTCCCTCTCTATCCGAGGCCATTATCACATTGATATCAAAGAAGGGTAAGGATGAACAGGAGATTATATTGTATCATCCTATATCATTACTTAATACTGACTATGAAATATATGCTAAAGTTTTAGCAAATAGATTAAAGAGGATAATTGGTAAAATTATACACCCTGACCAAACAGGTTTCATCCCAAAGAGACATGCCCAATTTAATATTTGGAGGGTGATGGTAAATGTACATGTGGGGGGGGGGGGGGATGCTCCAGCCTGTCATTGGATGCATGTAAGGCGTTTTGACAGGGTGGAGTGAAACTTTCTATGGCAGACTATGGAAAAAATGAACTTGGGCCACAATTTTATTAGATGGGTAAAGGTACTGTATAATCAGCCCACCGCAAGAATAAATACTAACGGTTTATGTTTGAATTCTTTTACCCTACATCAAGGAAATAGACAGGGCTGCCCTTTCTCGCCCTTTTATTTGCTATCTTTACGTAACCTTAGGCATGCAGAATAAGATCAGATGAAGGGGTATGGGGATTCGGGGGGGGGGGGGGGAGGGTGTGCATGAGAAAATAAGCCTTTACGCAGACGATGTCCTTATTTTTTTTACGAGATGGTTGTACTGCCTTAACCTATGCAATGACATTGATAAATGATTTTGGGGCCATATCAGGTTTTGAGGTGAACTGGTCAAAATTGGTGCTATTGCCTTTAATCCGGGTCCCCCATATGAGAGAACCCGAGGTTCGGATTCTCTCTCCAACCGGCTCTCTTGAATACCTAAGCATTAGAATTAGTTCCTTGGTGCCGGACTTCTATATATTTAATATATTATCTTGCCCTTGATGACCCATGTTAAAGATAAAGTTTGTGTCTGGCAAAAGTTTACTCTTAGGCTACTTTCACACTAGCGTTTCACGGATCCGCTTGAACGGCTTTTCAAACGGATCCGTCAATAAACTGACTAAATGGAGCCAAACGGAAGCAATTCAGACGGATCCGTTTGTACGGATCCGTCTGTATTACGGATCCATTTGTCACGTTGGTTTCCGTTTTGTCATCCATTTAGCGGATCCGTTTTGAAAGGAAAAGCATCTCTAGGTTCCATCTTCATGTATTGAGATCTATAGGGTTGTAATGCTCCTATATTTCTCCATGGCTATCTTGTTGAAGTTCCAAAGCTGGTCCGACTTTGATAATGGACCACACCTTTCGGACTCTTGTACACGACTACATGCACTTATAAAGATGTATAGTGTTCGTTAGCGGGCCATATGTCCCTGATCGTCATTGATAGTACGTACAGGAGTACAGAGCATCATGATGCTGACCATGTTGTGCCGCAAACTGGGCTATTGTCCTGCACTCATATGATCTATTAGTGCAAGACTATATCCCCACGGGCAGCTCAACTTGCACAGGATGATTGTATACTATGATGCTGTGTACTCTCGTGTGCACGATCAATGCCACTATGGGACATATGGCCCGCTCACGGACCATATGTCTCTTGTGGCATACAGTCGTGTGCAAGAGGCCTTAAAGGGGTTTTCTCATCTCATACAATGGGGGCATACCACTTTAATGATATACCTACATTGTCTTATAGGCGCGGGTCCCACGGCTGGTACCCTCACATATATTGAGAACGAAGCTAAGAAAGTAGATGAGGTCGCACTGCGCTGCCGCCCTCCATCCATTTCTATAGTTGAGGCGGGGATTAGCGTTTGGCGGTGGACATACCATGGGAAATGTGTCCTACAGCAACTGTGCTCCCCGCTCCGTTCTCAATATAGGTGCGGGTCCTACCAATGTTACCCACACCTATCAGACAATGGGGGCATATTCAAGTGAAATCCCCCCATTGTCTATGTGAATACCCCTTTAAAAACTCTATGCTATGTCCCTTGTGTGTCCCTTGTGGTAATCACACTAGTTATATTAGCGTCATCGGGAAATCATTAAACGTTAAAATCACAATTTATGAATTCCTGATGATGCTGACAGACCGTGACTCCCACAAGGGCTCATATGAAAGGGAACAAGATTGAACAATGAACAAGCATTTGCTTGTTCATGTGCCAATCATAGGTTCTACGATCAATAAAGAGCCAAAGAGCTGTGGGATGGGGGGTAGGTGTGGGATGGGGGTGGGGGTTGGGGGCGGTGCATGATTTCCCATGACCCGTTCTCTACCATGATTTTAAACTGATGTAACTGCTCGGGCGTCATTGAGTCCATCAAACCGATCATGTTTAGCCCATAATGGTAGTTTGGGCTGCGTTGATACGCCGACTCCGCCCCTTCCCAGCGGCGAATCAAGTCAGCACCAAACTCCATTTGATGTCGGGCAAAACCTTCTAGAGCGTCGGAAACGACCTCTACAAGGTTCGCATAATCGGCTCGACTTGGCCTACCAGATCTCTGCCCGCTCACCAGGGCTCTTAAATTTTGACGGAAACCTAAGAGCCTCTGTTGAGCGGAGGGACCCGGTAGGGGACCCAGATTATCCTGAGCCGATGCATCAGGGACAGGAGGGCTGGCGCTGGCGATCTGTACTGGTTCCGCCTCAGGAGGTTGGTCAGGCTCCCGAGTGCTGCTGGCACTTCTGTAGAAAAAAAAAGGAAAGTTAGGAATTGTTCTTTAAATAAAACATCCATGTTCTATGCTATGTCTACCGTATAGCATAGGGGGCTGGCCAAAACAGGGGAGCCAAACGCTCTGCTGTCTCAGACAGCCCCTTACACTCAGACGGAGAGAACAGTGGTCCATCTGCCTGTGGGGGGCTGCCAAAACAGGGGAGCCAAACGCTACCCTGTCTCAGACAGCCCCTTACACTCAGACAGAGAGAACAGTTGTCCATCTGACTGTGGGGGGCTGTCCAAAACAGGGGAGCCAAACGCTCTGCTGTCTCAGACAGCCCCTTACACTCAGACGGAGAGAACAGTGGTCCATCTGACTGTGGGGGGCTGTCCAAAACAGGGGAGCCAAACGCTCTGCTGTCTCAGACAGCCCCTTACACTCAGACGGAGAGAACAGTGGTCCATCTGACTGTGGGGGGCTGTCCAAAACAGGGGAGCCAAACGCTCTGCTGTCTCAGACAGCCCCTTACACTCAGACGGAGAGAACAGTGGTCCATCTGACTGTGGGGGGCTGTCCAAAACAGGGGAGCCAAACGCTCTGCTGTCTCAGACAGCCCCTTACACTCAGACGGAGAGAACAGTGGTCCATCTGACTGTGGGGGGCTGTCCAAAACAGGGGAGCCAAACGCTACCCTGTCTCAGACAGCCCCTTACACTCAGACGGAGAGAACAGTTGTCCATCTGACTGTGGGGGGCTGTCTAAAACAGGGGAGCCAAACGCTCCACTGTCTCGGACAGCCCCTTTACAATTTATTTTTTAAACAGTTGTTATAAATATTTACCTTTTTGGTGCCATAGCCTTTCGTAGGAACCCCAGGGCCGCCGTATGGATGTATGTGGCCCCTGAGGTTCCTCCGGAGCCACCCGGGGCCTGACCCTCCTTGTTGTAATCCCTCCTGAAGCGGTCCCGGATAGATCGCCAACGCGTTATAACCAGTTTGACTATGGAAAAAAACAATAAAAACTAAAATCAGCATGATGAAAGGAAAACAACAATATTTTAATTTATTAAAATGCATATTGTTTTACTTACCATATTTCTCCTGAGCCGCCGCATCTAGATCCCCCCAGGTCTCTAAAACTTCTGCAGAGATGTCCCTCCAGAGCCGCTGGGTATGGCGATAATCGGCGTGGTGGCGGTCGGCGTGGTCCCATAACGCTGGACGCGCCTCCACCAGTCGGATGAGGAGCAGGTTATCTATACTCGCAACCCCGAACTCCTCATCCTCCCTGGTGGAGCCTAGGGAACCCTGAAAAAAAAGGAAATACAAAATTTAATGTAAATCCTAATACAAAATGCTAATTAAAACTACTAAATTCAATACTTACACGTCTACGACCGCCACGATCATTCCCGCGGACTCTGGAGGCGACTGGGGGATCCTCGCTGGCGGCTCTAGGTGCAGATTGCTAATACAAATAAAAATTTTTTTGAAGACTGTACTTAAACCAATTTTTAAGAAATCTATATATATATATATATATATATATATATATATATACTTACTTCTTGACAGCCCCGGTCCGGGCTTGGTCCACCTCCCCTGGATGCTGGTGATGCAACAGGTGAGCTGACCCCGGCAGCCACTTCCGGAGAGCCCTCCGCTGAAGATGATGAAGAAATCTATAATAAGAGCACATACTGATTAATGCAACGAATCAAACAGTAAAAAGTCCAAGTGTTGATTTTATACTTACGGGCCACTGGATACGGCGGCGCCTTCTGGGTGGGTTACGCCAGTCTATCAATGTCTTCTTAGATGACATCTGTACGCAACAGAATACCAGACAAAATGCAGATAACGTTAAAGGAACTTGTAGAGCACTATTTCCTCATATATCAACATTTTTTTAGTTATTTTTAATACTTACTTTTTAAAATATGGATATGGGCTTCCCCACCGCAGATGTCTTTCTTTTTTTTTTTCTTTTTTTGGAACGACCCTAAGGCCTCTTTCACACGGGCGTCATGTTTTTTGCCCGGATAAGAGGCGGGTGCGTTGCGGGAAAATGCGCGATTTTTCCGCGCGAGTGCAAAACATTGTCATGCGTTTTGCACTCGCGTGAGAAAAATCACGCATGTTTGGTACCCAGACCCGAACTTCTTCACAGAAGTTCGGGCTTGGGATTGATGTTCTGAAGATTGTATTATTTTCCCTTATAACATGGTTATAAGGGAAAATAATAGCATTCTGAATACAGAATGCTTAGTATAATAGTGCTGGAAGGGTTAAAAATAATAAAAAAAAGTTAACTCACCTTCTCCTCTTGTTAGCGTAGATCCCGGTCTGTTCTTTAGCTGTGGACTGAATGACCTGAGGTGACGTCAGATCACATGCTCCAATCACATGGTCCATCACCATGGTGATGGAGCATGTGATCTGACGTCATCAAAGGTCCTTCAGCCACAGCTAAAGAACAGACCGGCCTCTACGCGAACAGGAGGAGAAGGTGAGTTAACTTTTTTTATTATTTTTAACCCTTCCAGCACTATTATACTAAGCATTCTGTATTCAGAATGCTATTATTTTCCCTTATAACCATGTTATAAGGGAAAATAATACAGTGAATAGACTGTCACCTAGAACCCATGCGTGAAAATCGCACCGCATCCGCACTTGCTTGCGGATGCATGCGATTTTCACGCAACCCCATTCATTTCTATAGGGCCTGCATTACGTGAAAAACGCACAAAGAGGAGCATGCTGCGATTTTCACGCAACGCATAAGTGATGCGTGAAAATCACCGCTCGTGTGCACAGCCCCATAGAAATGAATGGGTCAGGATTCAGTGCGGGTGCAATGCGTTCACCGCACGCATCGCACCCGCACGGAAAACTCGCCCGTGTGAAAGGGGCCTAATAATAAAATGATTTAAAAAATTAATCCGACAGAAGCCATAATCCCCCCAAGTTACATAAACACCCCGAGAGACAGCAGCCCCGCATAGTGCCAGCAGCCCCCCACAATGACATCAGGCCCCCAGTTCCAAACAACTCTCCCACAGTGCCCTCAGCCCCCCCAATGCCAGCAGCCCCCACAGTTCCAGCCACAAACACCCCCGCACTGCCAGAAGCACCGCACAGTTCCAGCCACAAAAAACCCTGCAGTTCCATCCAGAAGCACCGCACAGTTCCAGCCACAAAAAACCCTGCAGTTCCATCCAGAAGCACCGCACAGTTCCAGCCACAAACACCCATGCAATGCCAGCAAACCGCACAGTTCCAGCCACAAACACCCCCGCAGTGCCAGCAGCAAACAAAGTTCTAGCCACAAACACCCCCGCAGTGCCAGCAAACCGCACAGTTCCAGCCACAAACACCCCCGCAGTGCCAGCAAACCGCACAGTTCCAGCCACAAACACCCCTGCAGTGCCAGCAAACTGCACAGTTCCAGCCACAAACACCCCCCATTTGATTTGGGGAAGGAAGAGAGTCCAGATCAAACAAAAATACCTATGTCTCTCACAGGAAGATGGTGGTTTATCCCTTCCATATTTTCAAGGATATAATCTTGCAGCCCAGATCCAGTGGTATATGAGTCACATAGGCAATAGAATACATCTTTTTACAAAATAATTTTCCAGGTCCTTAATGAGACATTTTCAGCATCTTAGAATCAGGCTATATGGGAATACAAGGGAAAAAATGTATTATTAGTAGGGCAATGCATAGGGTTTAGGAAAACGTTAAATCAATATTAGGGATCACAGACACTTTATCCTTCACATCTCTTTGGCACAACACCAAATGTAGGGAATTTATGTTAATTGAGGACTATAGGTATAAAAATAGGTAGGGAAAATGTGGGTATTATAAGAGTCACACAAATAGGTTGCACTGGAGAGACAAAAAGGATGGATGAATTGTGTGGTCCAAATAAATACGGGTTAATGGCTAATTTTAGATATGCTCAGTTAAGACACATGTTCTCACACACTCAGAATAAAAGTTATTTCACAGTAAGGGAGAAAATTTTTAATTTTCTTATATATTTTTATATATTTTTATATTATTATTACTATAGACAGAGTGGGAATCTTGACGGCTTTATATTTGTCATAGATTTGCTCTGTTTCCTATTCAACTATAAGAAGCATCTTACTATGATAGGATTAAATGTGACATTGCTGTAAAATACCCCATACTGTATTTTTTTTTAAGATTGTAAAATAAAATGTTATAAAAAGAAAAAAAAAAAAGGATCAACTTCAAGCCCTTGGGGTCTGAGTTTTTTCAGGTGCATTAGTGATAATGTTTTAATTGTATTCAGTGGGTTTTCCTCACCCCTATTATTAATCAATTATATCTACAATAAAGATTTTTAGTTTTATTTTTAGCGTTTCTAATGTATCCAATGGTGAGTGTATTTAGTAAACAGGATGGCACAATTAGTTTTATTTTATGCGGTTTTGTATATGCGTAACTGTTGGTTTTAATATAGCTGCTTTATGATACTATGTGTTTGTATGAGAGTTACCCTGCTGACCCACTGCCATAGTATATAACAAGGACTAATTGGTTACACTTGTCTTAAACAGTCTACAGGTTAAAACTAGAGTTGAGCGAACACCTGGATGTTCGGGTTCGAGAAGTTCGGCCGAACATCCCGGAAATGTTCGGGTTCGGGATCCGAACCCGATCCGAACTTCGTCCCGAACCCGAACCCCATTGAAGTCAATGGGGACCCGAACTTTTCGGCACTAAAAAGGCTGTAAAACAGCCCAGGAAAGAGCTAGAGGGCTGCAAAAGGCAGCAACATGTAGGTAAATCCCCTGCAAACAAATGTGGATAGGGAAATGAATTAAATTAAAAATTAAATAAATAAAAATTAACCAAAATCAATTGGAGAGAGGTTCCATAGCAGAGAATCTGGCTTCCCGTCACCCACCACTGGAACAGTCCATTCTCAGATATTTAGGCCCCGGCACCCAGGCAGAGGAGAGAGGTCCCGTAACAGAGAATCTGTCTTCATGTCAGCAGAGAATTAGTCTGCATGTCATAGCAGAGAATGAGGCTTCACGTCAGCCACCACTGCAACAGTCCATTGGCATATATTTAGGCCCAGCACCCAGGCAGAGGAGGGAGGTCCCGTAACAGAGAATCTGTCTTCATGTCAGCAGAGAATTAGTCTGCATGTCATAGCAGAGAATGAGGTTTCACGTCAGCCACCACTGCAACAGTCCATTGGCATATATTTAGGCCCAGCACACACACAGGCAGAGGAGAGAGGTCCCGTAACAGAGAATCTGGCTTCATGTCAGCAGAGAATCAGTCTGCATGTCATAGCAGAGAATGAGGCTTCACGTCAGCCACCACTGCAACAGTCCATTGGCATATATTTAGGCCCAGCACACACACAGGCAGAGGAGAGAGGTCCCGTAACAGAGGATCTGGCTTCATGTCAGCAGAGAATCAGTCTGCATGTCATAGCAGAGAATCAGGCTTCACGTCAGCCACCACTGCAACAGTCCATTGTCATAAATTTAGGCCCAGCACCCAGGCAGAGGAGAGAGGTCCCGTAACAGACAATCTGGCTTCATGTCAGCAGAGAATTAGTCTGCATGTCATAGCAGAGAATGAGGCTTCACGTCAGCCACCACTGCAACAGTCCATTGGCATATATTTAGGCCCAGCACACACACAGGCAGAGGAGAGAGGTCCCGTAACAGACAATCTGGCTTCATGTCAGCAGAGAATTAGTCTGCATGTCATAGCAGAGAATGAGGCTTCACGTCACCCACCACTGCAACAGTCCATTGGCATATATTTAGGCCCAGCACCCAGGCAGAGGAGGGAGGTCCCGTAACAGAGAATCTGTCTTCATGTCAGCAGAGAATTAGTCTGCATGTCATAGCAGAGAATGAGGCTTCACGTCAGCCACCACTGCAACAGTCCATTGGCATATATTTAGGCCCAGCACACACACAGGCAGAGGAGAGAGGTCCCGTAACAGAGGATCTGGCTTCATGTCAGCAGAGAATCAGTCTGCATGTCATAGCAGAGAATCAGGCTTCACGTCAGCCACCACTGCAACAGTCCATTGGCATATATTTAGGCCTAGCACACAGGCAGAGGAGAGAGGTCCCGTAACAGACAATCTGGCTTCATGTCAGCAGAGAATCAGTCTGCATGTCATAGCAGAGAATGAGGCTTCACGTCAGCCACCACTGCAACAGTCCATTGTCATAAATTTAGGCCCAGCACCCAGGCAGAGGAGGGAGGTCCCGTAACAGACAATCTGGCTTCATGTCAGCAGAGAATTAGTCTGCATGTCATAGCAGAGAATCAGGCTTCATGTCAGCCACCACTGCAACAGTCCATTGGCATATATTTAGGCCTAGCACACAGGCAGAGGAGAGGTTCATTCAACTTTGGGTAGCATCGCAATATAATGGTAAAATGAAAATAAAAATAGGATTGAATGAGGAAGTGCCCTGGAGTCCAATAATATATGGTTATGGGGAGGTAGTTAATGTCTAATCTGGACAAGGGACGGACAGGTCCTGTGGGATCCATGCCTGGTTCATTTTTATGAACGTCAGCTTGTCCACATTGGCTGTAGACAGGCGGCTGCGTTTGTCTGTAATGACGCCCCCTGCCGTGCTGAATACACGTTCAGACAAAACGCTGGCTGCCGGGCAGGCCAGCACCTCCAAGGCATAAAAGGCTAGCTCTGGCCACGTGGACAATTTAGAGACCCAGAAGTTGAATGGGGCCGAACCATCAGTCAGTACGTGGAGGGGTGTGCACACGTACTGTTCCACCATGTTAGTGAAATGTTGCCTCCTGCTAACACGTTGCGTATCAGGTGGTGGTGCAGTTAGCTGTGGCGTGTTGACAAAAGTTTTCCACATCTCTGCCATGCTAACCCTGCCCTCAGAGGAGCTGGCCGTGACACAGCTGCCTTGGCGACCTCTTGCTCCTCCTCTGCCTTGGCCTTGGGCTTCCACTTGTTCCCCTGTGACATTTGGGAATGCTCTCAGTAGCGCGTCTACCAACGTGCGCTTGTACTCGCGCATCTTCCTATCACGCTCCAGTGCAGGAAGTAAGGTGGGCACATTGTCTTTGTAGCGTGGATCCAGCAGGGTGGCAACCCAGTAGTCCGCACAGGTTAAAATGTGGGCAACTCTGCTGTCGTTGCGCAGGCACTGCAGCATGTAGTCGCTCATGTGTGCCAGGCTGCCCAGGGATAAGGACAAGCTGTCCTCTGTGGGAGGCGTATCGTCATCGTCCTGCCTTTCCCCCCAGCCACGCACCAGTGATGGACCCGAGCTGCGTTGGGTGCCACCCCGCTGTGACCATGCTTCATCCTCATCCTCCTCCACCTCCTCCTCATCCTCGTCCTCCTCGTCCTCCAGTAGTGGGCCCTGGCTGGCCACATTTGTACCTGGCCTCTGCTGTTGCCAAAAACCTCCCTCTGAGTCACTTCGAAGAGACTGGCCTGAAAGTGCTAAAAATGACCCCTCTTCCTCCTCCTCCTCCTCCTCCTCCTGGGCCACCTCCTCTTCCATCATCGCCCTAAGTGTTTTCTCAAGGAGACATAGAAGTGGTATTGTAACGCTGATAACGGTGTCATCGCCACTGGCCATGTTGGTGGAGTACTCGAAACAGCGCAACAGGGCACACAGGTCTCGCATGGAGGCCCAGTCATTGGTGGTGAAGTGGTGCTGTTCTGTAGTGCGACTGACCCGTGCGTGCTGCAGCTGAAACTCCACTATGGCCTGCTGCTGCTCGCACAGTCTGTCCAGCATGTGCAAGGTGGAGTTCCACCTGGTGGGCACGTCGCATATGAGGCGGTGAGCGGGAAGGCCGAAGTTACGCTGTAGCGCAGACAGGCGAGCAGCAGCAGGATGTGAACGCCGGAAGCGCGAACAGACGGCCCGCACTTTATGCAGCAGCTCTGACATGTCGGGGTAGTTGTGAATGAACTTCTGCACCACCAAATTCAGCACATGCGCCAAGCAAGGGATGTGCGTCAAATTGGCTAGTCCCAGAGCTGCAACGAGATTTCGCCCATTATCACACACCACCAGGCCGGGCTTGAGGCTCACCGGCAGCAACCACTCGTCGGTCTGTTGTTCTATACCCCGCCACAACTCCTGTGCGGTGTGGGGCCTGTCCCCCAAACATATGAGTTTCAGAATGGCCTGCTGACGTTTACCCCGGGCTGTGCTGAAGTTGGTGGTGAAGGTGTGTGGCTGACTGGATGAGCAGGTGGAAGAAGAGGAGGAGGAAGCCGAGAAGGAGGAGGTGGCAACAGGAGGCAAAGAATGTTGCCCTGCGATCCTTGGCGGCGGAAGGACGTGCGCCAAACAGCTCTCCGCCTGGGGCCCAGCTGCCACTACATTTACCCAGTGTGCAGTTAGGGAGATATAGCGTCCCTGGCCGTGCTTACTGGTCCACGTATCTGTGGTTAGGTGGACCTTGCCACAGATGGCGTTGCGCAGTGCACACTTGATTTTATCGGATACTTGGTTGTGCAGGGAAGGCACGGCTCTCTTGGAGAAGTAGTGCCGGCTGGGAACAACATACTGTGGGACAGCAAGCGACATGAGCTGTTTGAAGCTGTCTGTGTCCACCAGCCTAAATGACAGCATTTCATAGGCCAGTAGTTTAGAAATGCTGGCATTCAGGGCCAGGGATCGAGGGTGGCTAGGTGGGAATTTACGCTTTCTATCAAATGTTTGTGAGATGGAGAGCTGAACGCTGGCGTGTGACATGGTTGAGACGCTTGGTGACGGAGGTGGTGGTGGTGGTGTTGGTGGTACATCCCCTGTTTGCTGGGCGGCAGGTGCCAACGTTCCTCCAGAGGCGGAGGAAGAGGCCGAGGCGGCAGCAGCAGAAGAGGCCGAGGCGGCAGCAGCAGAAGAGGTAGCAGGGGGAGCCTGAGTTACTTCCTTGGTTTTAAGGTGTTTACTCCATTGCAGTTCATGCTTTGCATGCAGGTGCCTGGTCATGCAGGTTGTGCTCAGGTTCAGAACGTTAATGCCTCGCTTCAGGCTCTGATGGCACAGCGTGCAAACCACTCGGGTCTTGTCGTCAGCACATTGTTTGAAGAAGTGCCATGCCAGGGAACTCCTTGAAGCTGCCTTTGGGGTGCTCGGTCCCAGATGGCGGCGGTCAGTAGCAGGCGGAGTCTCTTGGCGGCGGGTGTTCTGCTTTTGCCCACTGCTCCCTCTTTTGCTACGCTGTTGGCTCGGTCTCACCACTGCCTCTTCCTCCGAACTGTGAAAGTCAGTGGCACGACCTTCATTCCATGTGGGGTCTAGGACCTCATCGTCCCCTGCATCGTCTTCCACCCAGTCTTGATCCCTGACCTCCTGTTCAGTCTGCACACTGCAGAAAGACGCAGCAGTTGGCACCTGTGTTTCGTCATCATCAGAGACATGCTGAGGTGGTATTCCCATGTCCTCATCATCAGGAAACATAAGTGGTTGTGCGTCAGTGCATTCTATGTCTTTCACCGCTGGGGAAGGGCTAGGTGGATGCCCTTGGGAAACCCTGCCAGCGGAGTCTTCAAACAGCATAAGAGACTGCTGCATAACTTGAGGCTGAGACAGTTTCCCTGGTATGCATGGGGGTGATGTGACAGACTGATGGGGTTGGTTTTCAGGCGCCATCTGTGCGCTTTCTGCAGAAGACTGGGTGGGAGATAATGTGAACGTGCTGGATCCACTGTCGGCCACCCAATTGACTAATGCCTGTACCTGCTCAGGCCTTACCATCCTTAGAACGGCATTGGGCCCCACCATATATCGCTGTAAATTCTGGCGGCTACTGGGACCTGAGGTAGTTGGTACACTAGGACGTGTGGATGTGGCAGAACGGCCACGTCCTCTCCCAGCACCAGAGGGTCCACTAACACCACCACGACCATGTCCACGTCCGCGTCCCTTACTAGATGTTTTTCTCATTGTTATGGTTCACCACAACAACAAATATATTATTTGGCCCAATGTATTGTATTCAAATTCAGCGGGATATAAATTTGAGGCCTAGTATTTAGGCGCTGGGTGACCGGTATGGATTTAGTGACAGAATTAGACTTGGAAATGCACAGAAGCGTGTGTGTGAAGTTATTCTGAATGACCCTATGTGCACCTTGAATATTATATACCCTTTTAGGGATAGATTTCAAATAGCTCTGATATAGCAGAAACCACTAAATTATGAAATTGCTAAATTGGGAATTGTATTTCAACCCAGAACAAGAAATGTGCTTGAACGGACACTAAATAACTCGCCCAGCTACAGCACTAGGGACAGATTTAGCTGGATATAAATTTGAGGCCTAGTATTTAGGCGCTGGGTGACCGGTATGGATTTAGTGACAGAATTAGACTGGGATATGGCCAAAAAATAAACAGACTATTGCTGGTTAAATGCACTTGGTGTGACAGCTTCACCCTGATGTAGGCTTTAGCCAAAAAACAACCACACCATTGAGGGTTAAATGCACTTGGTCGCAGCTTGTGCTGGCGCACCACAAGACACAAAATGGCCGCCGATCACCCCAGAAAAATGTGACTGACAAACGGTCTGTGCAGCCTAAAAACAGTGAGCAATTGAGTATCAGCAGCTCAATGACCCACAGCTGCAGATCGATCAGTTAATCAAGTCCTTTGGAGGAGTTAATCTGCCTAATCTCGCCCTACTGTCGCAGCCGCAACCTCTCCCTACGCTAATCAGAGCAGAGTGACGGGCGGCGCTATGTGACTCCAGCTTAAATAGAGGCTGGGTCACATGGTGCTCTGGCCAATCACAGCCATGCCAATAGTAGGCATGGCTGTGATGGCCTCTTGGGGCAAGTAGTATGACGCTTGTTGATTGGCTGCTTTGCAGCCTTTCAAAAAGCGCCAAGAAAGCGTCACAAAAGCGCGAAGAAAGCGACGAACACCGAACCCGAACCCGGACTTTTACGAAAATGTCCGGGTTCGGGTCCGTGTCACGGACACCCCAAAATTCGGTACGAACCCAAACTATACAGTTCGAGTTCGCTCATCCCTAGTTAAAACACATCAGCTGTTATTATTAAGAATTTTGTCTATGTTTGAATCACATAAGTGAAGATTGTTGGTGATGGTATTTTTTATAAGAAAAAATAAAACGTGGTCTAATTATAAAAAAAAAGATGGTGGCACCTGGCTATTTGTGTTTAAATGTATGAAGTATGATTTATTTTATTTTTTTACCTCCATTGAGGGAAAATTGATTCGCTACCACGAAGCACGAGGGAGTTCGGCTTAAAATTTTCCCAGGAAATTCAGAACGAATTCCACTTCATGGAGTTTGATTCGCTCAACACTAGTTGCAAATCATGAACATTACAACTTTAGGGTACATTCACACGTTCCTAACTGTTTGCGGTCCGCCAATTGCATTCTAAATTTTGCGTACGGCACATAGCCGGCAATATGATAGAAATGCCTTTTCTTGTCCGTGGCTGCGGACAAGAACAAGACAGGTTCTATTTTTTTATTTTTTATGAATGGGTCAGCACCTATCCGCATAATTGCGGAACGGACGCGGACCCATTTTGCGGACGTGTGAATGGACCCTTAACTTGCACTTGCAGAACAACTTTCCTCTTACACAGATTCATTTTTCTACACAGCTTCTTCTCAATAGTTATATGGAGGAGGACTGATTACAGTTATTTCTATCTCACAAGCCTACTAATTGCTGCATAGCATCATCCCCAAGTCATGCCACCGCATTCCTGGCCCATAAGGGATAACAATAAATAAAAGTTATAATACTGTAAGTAAAAGTCACAAACCAAAAACGACTTTAAGAAAGGAAGACTTACAAACTGCTTGGAGAACACCAAATGTTAATATTTAATATGATTTGGGTTTTTATAATATAAATTCATTTCTCATACTGGAATTTCCCTTTAAATATTTTATTTTTCCATTTACTGAAGGGTGTAGCTTCAAGGTGGTATCTGGTGGCAGTACAGATAAGATAAAAGACACTATATGGCAGAGGCGTGAACAACATGCATAGCTCTGTTGTAGAATCCATTTTGCATGCCATATATAATTCTCCTTTAATTTAGCTTTGAAATTATAAAAGAAATCAATTTTGCATACCTCATTTAAGTCGTCCGACCTCCTCCCCTCATCCACATAACATTTAGCCTTTGGTCACCCCCCTAACACCATTAATTGTTTCATTGGACAAAACAGAAAGAATTCTTCTTTCTTTCAGTAAAAAAAGGGGTCACTGGAATTCATTAAAGACTGAACAGGGAACACTCTCCTATCTATTCTGGCTCTGTCTCTCACATTTAATTTCAGTGCAGCGTTCAATTAAATAGAAGTGCTTCCCTTATTAAAGATATGATTAATGTTTCTGATAAGGCCCCTGATTTATGGCTTGCTGGAGTATATATTTAAGGATTCCTTTAATGGAGAGACACAGCCCTGCATTATCTGCAAGACCACAGATCTGGAATAGAAAGAGGGATCAGATGGAGAGAAAACTCTCGGGACTCTGAATAATCTTTTGCATGGGACAGGCTAAACGTTGCTGTCATGGTTGAACCATATGGAAGCCGCATTGTTTTCACATACCCAAGTCTGCCACCATAATAGGGTGTTCAGTGTATGTCTCACTTGGTTAATACAAATTTTTTTTTCTAAGAAATGATACATTTGTAGCAGAATGCGTGGCTCATTTTGAAGCCTTATTCTAAAAAAAATCATGTAACAGTCTTGATCACGGTTTTAAATGTCATCTCTTCCTTATCTTCCAATACCTTCTATAGTCCTATATTCTCTATTGGACTGCCAGGGTGCAGATGTGCTGGTGGCGGCACTATCAAGGGGGCAGCAGGATGGACTGCCTGAGACATGAAGGGTTAATAGTACCTTATACATTTGTTTAGTGGGAATCTATCATTGTAGGTGTATTTGAGGTTAGTTTATAGACTGTAATGGCTATGCGTGTGCCAAATTATGAAAGCGTTGCACAGTAATACTACATTTGCTGCAAGTGCAATGTGGTTGACCCTATTTTAGTAAAGGTACAGTGCACGCCTGGGGGCTTCCTGGCATGGAGTTGCAACTTTTTTGTGACACAGAAGTGATCTAATTTGAAATCCTGACTAAATCTATCCAAATCAGTAGGTGACGCTAGAAGGTGTAGTGCTCAAAAAGTTGCAACATTTTTGAGCAAAAGTCGCAAAGCTTTTACTTGCGATTTTTTTGAAGCCAGAATTCTATTGTGCAGGGCTTGATAAATTCCCCCCTTAATGTTTATGTTTGACGAGATTTCTTCATCAGTCACAAAGTTGGAGTTGGTAGCTTAAGGGAAGGACGACGCCTAGTGGCCACAAACTGTAACTGTAAGGCCTCTTTCACACAGGCGTTGCGGGAAAATGTGCGGGTGCGTTGCGGGAACACACGCAATTTTTCCGCACGAGTGCAAAACATTGTAATGCGTTTTGCACGAGCGTGAGAAAAACCGTGCATGTTTGGTACCCAAACCCGAACTTCTTCACAGAAGTTCGGGCTTGGGATCGGTGTTCTGTAGATTGTATTATTTTCCCTTATAACATGGTTATAAGGGAAAATAATAGCATTCTGAATACAGAATACATAGTAGAATAGTGCTGGAGGGGTTAAAAAATAAAATAAAATAATTTACCTCACCATAGTCCACTTGATCGCGAAGCCCGGCATCTCTTCTGTCTGTCTTCTGTGCTGTGTGGAGGAACAGGACCTGTGGTGACGTCACTCCGGTCATCACATGATCCATCACATGATCTTTTACATGATCTTTGATCATGTGAACAGCCCCATAGAAATGAATGGGTCGGGATTCAGTGCCGGTGCAATGCGTTCAACTCACGCATTGCATCCACGCGGAATGCTCGCCCGTGTAAAAGGGGCCTAACACCTCTAAGAGGTGGAGCTAAAAAAGAGGGTTAAGTATGGTAGTTTGTTGCTACTGATGTGAAGCCCACTGAGAAATTAGGTCCGTGCCATAGCTCTTGGAGAAAATCTGGTAGTGTGAGAGAGGGACAGAGTAACCTAGTTGTTTGCCTCAGGAAGAGACAGTGCAGAGGATCATTGGGACACACCAGTCAAATGAATGTAGGGAAGGTTCAGGACATTGTGGGACCAAAAGTAGCCAGCTGAGGTAGAGCCCAGGTGTCATGATAGACTGTGGAGACAAGAGGGAAAGAGCCACAATCCCGTGCTGGTTACACCTCAGGATTGTTGAGAGAAAACCTGCCAGTTGAGATGAGCACATTGATTCTACATGAATCAAACTCTACCCTAATTTAATAAAAATCTGAGATACAGCCGAGTCGGAATTGCTGGTTATTGGATTCAGAGGAATTTTTGAGAGAAAGAGAGAGAGAAATAATAATTTTAAAAAGAGAGAGAAAATATGAATCCTACGAGAGCTCATAGTTTTATACACAAAATTTTCAGGCCAATTTTTAGGAACATCATTGATTCGGGTAGAATCGATTCAGGTCTGACTTGAATCGGAAGATTCTGCTGAAATGAACCCAAATTTAATTTTGAGTCATTTATTCAAGGAGTTTTCCCTTTTTCTGAGGCTAGGTCAGTAATACCTGATTGGTGAGGGTCCAACACCTCGCAAACTCACAGGTTAGCTGTGCCCTGCGTCGGACTGACATCTCTTGGGCCAACACAGAAAATGATTCTAAGTGCCCACCCTCTGTATATATAGGGGCTTAAGAACCACTCTGGTGGGCAAGTCTGACCCTGGCTGTGCTCTGCAGCCTCTGGCACTGGAATTATTACTGTGAATGGAATAGGAAGCAGAGTCTAGAGGACATGCTGGGTAACAAGTTATTTTCAGCAGTTACTGTCTGCCTCCTGATTATTTTATACACGAGTTTTAGACTTGGCATTTGGTGACCACGCCATAACTGTAACACCTGCCATGACCTGCAGACAGCCCTTTACACTATCATTCATGATTATAGTATTACAAGTAACACATCTGTTACTTGCATGCAATTATGTTATTGAATGATCAGATGCATAGAATAGCCTGCTTCATGTAAGGCCATAAAATTAACTTGATGCACTAATTAAATTAAAATCCAACCATTTTAGCTATTAATATCAGGCATCACTAGCAGCCATTTATGACCATGTCCCAGTCATATTTGCCAATTAAGATCTAATCAACATCAATTAATCGCTTTTTTAGGCCAATATATTTCTTTATTTCAGTAATTCTCAATCTTTCTACCATGGAGGAAACCCTGCTAATTTTTTGCTTCTCCTGCAGGAGCCTTTGAGGTCCTTAGACACATCAGTGACTTAATGTCTCCAGCTCTCTTCTGACCTCTGCACTCCAAACAGCTTCGATGTCTCTCTGTTACAAGCTCCAAATCTTTCAATGACTTGTAGACTACCGCACATTGTCCACTTTCTAGTTCGATGTTAATAAGATCCTTGATTGCAAGTTTGTTTGGGGAAAGCTCTACTATTTCATTGTTGCAGATACCATACAAGCCCCTTGCTGGATTAAGGAAAACCTCAGGAGATACAAAGGATCTATTGGGAGTATCAGGAGACATTTTTGAACCCTGCTTCTAGCATGCTGTAGATTTCTTTAGCTTGCATTTTTCCATCCTGTGACTAGGTTCCAGTTTTCATAGTATGCCTGCCTAACTCTATACAAGAAAAGACAGTACCAATCAGACACAGTCACAGGCATAATACACAATAAATAAATCCAGTGGCTCCCCTATGATTCTATCCTGATTGGAGTATTTATCCTTTTCTACTCCATCCAGTCCAGATTCCTGATGATTGCACAGGTTATTACTCAAGCAGTCTATCCCCAGCATCTATACCATCACAAATAAATTCATACACCATAGCAGACCCTTAAATAAATTGGGACTCCAAAGAAGACTCAGGCCAATAAATTCAAACTCAAGCCAAATCATTAAATTCAGGCAGACCTCATAAAAACATTCAGACCCAAGACCAGACTCATGCAGTTCCAGAAGCTGTTGCTGGATGACAGTAAAGAGGCTCCAGAATGTGGGATTCAGAAGTACGGTAGGTAGTCAGAGCTAAATCATGATGAGGTGAGAAACAAGCATCTCTACATTGAGAGGACACTACCAAACATTTCCCCACACCTCATCTTCCTAGTCTTGTGACTTTGACATGGGGGAGTTGGATACTGGAATTAAGCCAAAGCAAATCTGAGTTTACGTTTATTTTGAGTTTATTTTTATTTTATGTCCTCATCTAAACAGCTGCGATCCATTGTAACATCATAGTTGGTATTTTAATGCAAGGAAATGCTGGTAAACTTTGCCTGGCATATTGGGTCATATATCTATTTTGGGCAAACACAGATGTGATTCCCCAATTTCCATTAAGTCAAACATATCAATGCAAACAACTTGTATATTAACAAAACTCTCTAGATAAAAGTAAAATCTCATTTTGTTTGGTATTGTGTCATATACAATGCTTTGTTTGTCCTGCTCTCTGTGAGCTGTGTTTAAATAGAAAGAGTGGGGTCTGTTTAACTGAACCATCCCCAGACACCATGATAACATCTCTCCTGTTGCTCCCGTCAGTGTGGAGACTCTCCTTGGTCCAGCAAAGGCTTTAATTCTGCTGCCTTCTGCTTTAAGATAAGGATCCTATCAGCACTCAAACATATTTCATGTGTAAAATAACAGCTGCGCATCCATTTTCCCTATCCCATTATGTGTCTTGGAACAAACTCCCGTCACTTTCCCTTTTTTTCATCACTATGAGACCGTTTGACGTGAAAGCTTCTGTTTAAATAAAAGTAAACGTCCTAAAATGAGTAATGTGACTAGGATGTATTTTACAATAAAGCTCTGATTTCCAAATGTTTTACTAGAAGGTGTTTTTTTTCCCCATTTAAATCTAGGTCTACCCATAACATTGCAAAACATTATTGTGTTAATTAGATTCAAATCTTGTTATAGGGGGATTAACTGGCTGTTGTCCATGGGTTTTAATAGACCTGACACAATACCATAAAAAAAATTCACAAATAAAAATGCAAAGCAGATACCTATTAGATATTTATATATATATATATATATATATATATATATATATATATATATATATCTGATGATAGATAGATAGATAGATAGATAGATAGATAGATAGATGAGGCTTCTTTGACATTGATCAGCATGAGAACTCTGTAATAAGTTACCCTTGCTACAATACAAAGGGATGATAAACTTAAACACGATTTTGAGATAAATTAGCAAATAGAGACAACAAAACAGATAAATATTACATAGATAGCTACAGTATGAGATAGGTAGATGAATTTATATATGTGTTAGGTTTGTTATAGATACTGTACATAGATAGATAGATACATTCTTTAGCATTGGTCAGCTAATATTGGGACATTGACACAATTCTAACATTTTTGGCTCTATAAACCACCATAATGGGTTTGAAATGAAACAAACAAGATGTGCTTTAACTGCAGACTGTCAGCTTTAATTTGAGGGTATTTACATCCAAATCAGGTGAATGGTGTAGTAATTACAACTGTTTGCTTATGTGCCTCCCACTTCTTATGGGACAGACTAATAATCATAAATTAAACTTCCACTTTTTAATACTTGGTTGCAAATCCTTTGCAGTGCAATTACAGCCTGAAGTCTGGAACGCATAGACATCACCAGACGCTGGGTTTCATCCCTGGTGATGCTCTGCCAGGCCTCTACTACCAACTGTCTTCAGTTCCTGCTTGTTCTTGTGGCATTTTCCCTTCAGTTTTGTCTTCAGCAAGTGAAATGCATGCTCAATCGGATTCAGGTCAGGTGATTGACTTGGCCATTGCATAACATTCCACTTCTTTCCCTTAAAAAGCTCTTTGGTTGCTTTTGCAGTATGCTTTGGGTCATTGTCCATCTGCACTGTGAAGTGACGTCCAATGAGTTCTGAAGCATTTGGCTGAATATGAGCAGATAATATTGCCCGAAACACTTCAGAATTCATCCTGCTGCTTTTGTCAGCAGTCACATCATCAATAAATACAAGAGAACCAGATCTATTGGCAGCCATACATGCCCACGCCATGATACTACCACCACTATGCTTCACTGATGTGTACAATAAAAACACTACCTAGTTTGAAAATACTATCATAGCTATGTTTAAAGAAATGGCCTATTGTTTAAACCACGTTTTTATGTTAAATTTTGAAAGAAATTTTGGTGGTTAATTTTTAATGATGAGAAGTGTACAGCTTGAAATTTTATGGGAATCGTCAGTGCAAGAGTTGTCATTTCAGATAAAGGTGTTTGTAAGTCCCCTAGAGTTATCAAAGGTCTCTTGGTGAGTTTTCCCTTATTGCATTAACAGATGTTCCATATTCTTTTCATTGTTTTATGAATAACTTAAATGAACATCAAGAGATGGCGAGTGACTTGGAATTTTTCTTGTATCCATCCCCTGACTGGTAACTGATTCACGGAATTGTTTGCTTTGTTCCTTTATTTTCATGTGGTTCCCTTTGCTAGGTACTAGGGATAAGCGAATCGACTTCGGATAAAGCATACGAAGTCAATTCGCATAAAACTTCATTTCAATACAGTACAGAGTGAGCGCTCCGACAGTATTAGAATGTATTGGCTCTGATGAGCCAAAGTTATTACTTTGCGAAGTCTCGCAAGACTTTGCATAATAACTTCAGAAATTGATTTATACTGTAAAAAACATTTCATGAACTCAGGTTTGGTTCCAAGGTACCTTAAAGGAGTTGTCCATGTTCTCAATAGTGATGACCTATCCTAAGGATAGGTCTCAGTGGGGGTCCAATATCTGGCACCACCACTAATTAGCCATTTGCAGAAGCCGCCAGCGCTGGAAATGACACATGGGATGGAGCCAGAAGCATAACAATGTGTAGTGGCCAAATTACAGCACTTAGCTGAGCTCCCAATCACTTGAATGGGAACTGAGCTCCAGTATTCTGACATGACCACTATTCAGTAGTCAGAGCTGTGCTTCTGGCTCCTGCCTCTGTTATTGCCGGGGACAGCAGCTACTGCAAACATATGATCGGAGAGGATACTCCATTTATTTGTTATTGAATATCTAGAACCCAGACAACCCCTTTAAAGAAATTTGGTCATCCCAGCTCTCCCAAACTATAGTAATTAGTATATATTTTTTAAAAGATTCTGATTTTGGACTGTAATTTGTATTCCCTTTGTGATGTACATCTTGAAGTTGATGAAGGAGTCCTCTCCACAATATCATTCTAATTAGGGTGTCCTCTATATGAATCAGTATGGGGAGCATGGCCTTTTGGCTTTCACCATTCCCATTTTTTTTTCAAGGTAAATAGGCCGACACCAGAAGTGTCTGACAGAAGCTGTTTTCCTCTCTTTATCGAGAAAACACACTTGCCTGGCTATTTCTAAGACTCCTTGTCTGTTCTTTTGGTGATTCTTGTCGATCTCAGTAGCAAGAAGGGGTAAATAGTTATGCATTTAGAGTAATAATTTTTCTATTTTTCTTCAATAAACTATCACACCTCCATGTTGGATTCTTTGTACTAATGGAAAGATGTAGAATTTTTCAGCACTAGCTGTAGAAAGTGTAAGCAGTTCAACCTGTTTTCTTCTTGACATATCCCTATTAGTTATCGCCATCTCTCCTCCGCTGAGACGCCTTAGCAGATGGCCTTTTAACATTAGTATTAAGTTTGGGGTCTATAAGGATTAACCTTGTGTAGGAAATGAAGAAAAATACAAATTGTATCTTTTCTTTTTTGGTTAGCTTGATGAAGATAAAGGACAACCTTCTTATCAGCCCGCTCCTTACCCATAAATCATTGCAGCCTCTCTACACAACTCTGATTGATATCGTTAATAAAAAAAAAAAAAAGCTTTTAGCTTTTACCAAGTTTCTGTTCAATGTGCATTTTATGTTACTTTTCAGAACATTGTTTATGGGGGAAAAAAATAATATATCTATGCAGTACATAAAATTAAGGAGGGTAAGCCCTATGTGAATCTTTCTCTGTACCATACTGAAGCCTGGTAGTTCAGATAAAAAGAAAATAATCACATGTTTATACCAGGAGATATTACTGAATAATTCCCCCCCCCCCCAAAAAAATATTGTAGATTACTTCATGTCAATACAAATTATATAAAGCTACATGGCTGCCCAAACAATTCCCATAGGAGGTGTCACCTGGTATTCTTAGGCTCCCGGACAGCAATTCTTTCAAGTCCTCATGGTTGGATTATTGGGACAGTAAATGGGGTAATTACCTAGGATCACCACTATCCTGCAACTAAAAACTGTCCATACAACAACATTTTGTTGATCAGAACAGGAGATTAAAGGGGTTATATAAGGCTAACAAATGCTCCCCCATATGCCAGGCCCATCGCACTGAATCTAATTACCTGGCTCCCGCTCCCTGCGTCGCTCCTAGCCACACACCGCCGCAGCTGCTTCTCCCAGCGCGCGGATGAAAACATCCAGTGTCGGGGGGGCAGCCAATGGCAGGCGGTGACGGGCATGAGCCTTCCTAGCAGCTGGAGGGACCAGGAGCGGCACAGGGAGTGGGAAGCCAGGTAAGTAGACATAGTGTAAGGGGCCCGGCATATGGGGGGGGGCTTTTGTTAGTCTCGGATAACCCTTTTAACCATATTAATTCATCATAATGGGGGAAGGGGTGCATGGAGCTAGCTCAGAAGCTCAGTCAAACCATATCCGGTGGGCGCTGCCTGTGTAAGGGTACTTTCACACTTGCGGCAGGATGGATCTGACAGGCTGTTCACCATGTCGGATCCGTCCTGCGGCTATTTCGCAGTGCCGCCGGACCGCCGCTCCGTCCCCATTGACTATCATGGGGACGGGGCGGAGCTCCGGCGCAGCACGGTGATGCATGGCGAAAGGCCGCCGGACTAAAATTACTGCATGTCAGGTTTTTAGTCCGGCGGCCTTTCGCCGTGCACCGCCGTGCTGAGCCGGAGCTCCGCCCCGTCCCCATTATAGTCAATGGGGACGGAGCGGCGGTCCGGCGGCACGGCGAAATAGCCGCAGGACGGATCCGACATGGTGAACAGCCTGTCGGATCCGTCCTGCCGCAAGTGTGAAAGTAGCCTTATACAGCTCACACCGCCACACATTGGCCAGGGAGATAACTTTGTTCCTGATTATTTAACCCATCAGATGTCACAGTCAATAGTAACTGTGACATCTGAATGGTTAGACATAGGGAAGGGGCTTCTTCTGACCTCCATCACCCTCAACAGGGCAACATTTTGTTGTGTCAATAGGTTGATATTACAGCCTGGGTCCTTGCCACCAAAATAATCACATACTGATGAATGGAATTTGTTTTCATTTGCAGAAATTTCTGCAACAATATCTGCTGTGTGTGAAGGCATCCTGAAGGTGAAGGCAGCAAGAGAGACTGAGTGCACTTTAGTGTAACAATAAATAGTTATTATTATTATTATGTGACAATAATAGTCATTATTATAAATAAATTTACTGTATATATTGTCTGTTTGCTTTCTTTATAAAAGGGGCCTCCACTCATTGCTTTGCCTTGGAGCCTCCACCATCTTCAGCGTTATGCAACAATGTATCTTCACTTTTGTATCACTAAAAAACTTCATAATTCACGTAATTTACCACACATTTACCATTTCTATATAAATATTCTGATGTATGATACTTTGAATATTACAGTATCTGGAAAATTAAGACGAGAAACAAGTTTTAACCTTGAACACCTGGATGTGTAGAGTATTACATTTAAAGTATAACTGTCATATATATATTTTTTGGAGTATTGGATTGTGGTGATTAATATCACCTTGGTGGCCCTATTTCAACTTTTCACTGTGTATTCAATTACCCCTTAATTCCACAGTTTAGTTCCCTGTACTGCCTACTTTTACCTCTGCTTAAAATCAGGTTGCTATGCATGGGTCTATGTGTTGAAGGACAGAGGATGCAGAAGCATGCAGCCTGCAAGGTCAGATTACTGACAGCCAGGGACTGTAAGTAAATGGTTAAAGCCAGGTCCTCCCCAGCAGCTGATAACAGTGCCTGGGCTGTGTGCACTTCTCCCTGTCCCTGCGCTTGGCAGACGCTCCCTCACTCACCTGAGCTGGAGAATGCAGAGTCGAAGCAGCGCAAAGCAGGGAAGGGAGATCTGCCGTCTGCTCAGTGTATAAATGAAAGCAACATGTGGTAAGAGGACCCCTTTGTGCTGCCATACGTAATTATATATATGTTTTCTCCAGGACTCGGATCTGGCACTCTGGGTCCCATAAATGTGACACCAGATTCCCTCTCCTAATTGGGTGTTGTGTTCACCTTTAGGCCTCTTTCACACGACAGTATGTCCATTTCAGTGTTTTGCGGTCCGTTTTTCACGGATCCGTTGTTCCGTTTTTTGCTTCTGTTGTGGTTCCGTTTCCGTTCCGTTGTTCCGTTCCGTTTTTCCGTATGGCAAATACAGTATACAGTAATTTCATATTAAAAATTGGGCTGGGCATAACATTTTCAATAGATGGTTCCGCAAAAAACGGAACGGATACGGAAGACATACGGATGCATTTCCGTATGCATTCCGTTTTTTTGCGGACCCATAGACTTTAATGGAGCCACGGAACGTGATTTGCGGCCAAATATAGGACATGTTCTATCTTTAAACGGAACGGAAAAACGGAAATACGGAAACGGAATGCACACGGAGTACATTCCGTTTTTTTTGCGGAACCATTGAAATGAATGGTTCCGTATACGGACCGTATACGGACCGCAAAAAACGGCCCGCAAAACGGAAAAAAAATACGGTCGTGTGAAAGAGGCCTTAGGGTGATCCCTGGGCTGATTTGGTTCATTTATAATGTATTCACGGCTATGGGGTTTCCCAGTGGGCGTATCTGCACATTTTGGGCAGGTGCATGCGCTCTGGGCTTCTCTGAAGCCATGGCCTTCTTTGTTGTGGTATCCTATGCTTATAGTGTTAATCCCATCTCTCGTGAGAGGACAGACTTGCGGCGCTTGCGCAGACCGCACTTCCTGACGCCGACTGGGTCCTGCTTATCTCCGGCACCATGTGAGACTGCTCAACTGTTTTTTATCCGTTTTTTATTGAACACATCATGTACATCTGATTTTCTTTTTATATTATAATCACGTCCCTTCACTAATCATGGATATAATATGGATTTTATGTGGATATTGTTATTATAGACACTTTTACAAATTACGCAATGGAAGATGATGAATTATGTCATGGATAAGATGAATTTGTACACTCTTATATTTGAAGATTTTCTTTATAATCATGAATTTTGGATGAATTATATAATTACATTTTTTTTATTGCGTTTGCTATACATGTATTGCACTTTGCACATGTCACTACAGCTTGACAAAGGCTCCATTGAGTAGAGCTGAAAAGTTGCTGCTAGGTGGGTTAATAAACCATCCACTTTTTTTCACTGAACTTTTGGAGTACTGCCTTCTTTTACTTAGTATATCCAAGTGGACTTTGGTTGCCGGTCTTTTGAAGGGATTGCACCCGCTGACTTCCGTGTGCTGCTCTTTATTTTTTCATATAAAAAAAATAATATATATATATATATATATATTTTTTTTTTTATATATAAGAATATATATATATATCTATATATATACTTATGAATAAAGATGGCGTGGGCAGCACCACTGTCGACAAAGTGCAGTCACTGCTTGAGAAAAATCCCATTGAGAGGATTGAAACGTTGCATGTCTGGTGAATAAAGCCTTTTTCTACTTTTCTACAAATTGGATGTGCTGCGGAATTCTTTATTTTTATACATATACTTATAGATATACCGTATATATATATATATATATATATATATATATAGTATATGAAATCCGGCAACACTCACTTTAGAGGTTATCAGGTGCAAGTGTCTCGCCTTTGACCATAGGCTTGTATATTCAAGGAAAAATATACGCAGCACTCTTCTTTTAAAAAGACGTAGTGTCTTTATTCACACATGTGACACAGAAATAGGCAACATATCAATCCCCTTCCGGGATCCTTCTCAAGCCAAGTGCACAGACCAACAACATGCTGGCATCTAAATACATATCCAACTTTTCAATACATGTGTACAACATCAATTAATCAAGTGATTACAATTAGTGACAGCTGATACAAAATCAAAGTAAAAAAATTCGCTCCATTCCAATCTTTAAACGGATCTTCTTGTATTGTGATCTAAATATTCTCATACGTCTTTGTATATAAAGTGCTTGTGCCAATAAAATGCAGCTTCCAATCAAAGTATACAAGAACAATCTCATATTATAAAAAAGTGCAAGTGCATTTTAAAATCACAATAAAACCACTTGGCTATATTAAATTCATCAATTCATCAGGATAGATAGACGCGTGCTGCACTTGAATGCATTTCATCCAGCTTGCTGTTTTTTTGAAAAAACGCATAGTGTGAACTATTTTTTATTTTTTTTATTTCTATAAATGATCATGTCAGTGCTATCTCTTGAGTTGCGGACTGGTCTGCACAGGGATCTAGTGCCAAGTGGTCATGTGATGCCTATTTGGTGCCTAAGAGTATCCAGTCTTCCCACAGAGAAATGTTTTTTTCCTTGAATATATATATATATATATATATATATATATATATATATATATATATATATATATATATATATATTTATGTGTGTGTTTATATGTGTGTATATATATATATATATATATATTATTTTTTTTACTGTATATATTTGCAGTGGACTTCTAAACGAATACAAATAAATTATCACAAAGCAGATTGCATTAGATGGCCTTCCTGTTCCTAGCAAAACTACTTGCTTGATCTGCATGTGAAGGGCTCAATAGAGGTGCAATGGAGTGTGAATTGCTGGCCTTTGCGTTTAAATGGATTTATTTAATAGTAAAAAGGACAGAGAGGAGATAGAGGGAACTCACCATATCCTCGTCAAGCGATAAGTAAGCAAGAGATTCCTGACAATAGGATTCCTATTAGCGTGAGTGGACTTTGGTAGGCGAATTTAATTTTAGGTGCATTAAAAAACAGTTTCTGACTGCACTAAAAGGATGTAAACATGTAGGAAGCCATTAGTCTTGCTCTATAAACTCTGCCAACCTTTCTAAAGAACCAAACATGGAGAGTAAAGCATTTTATAATTAAAATACCTAAATAAAATACTGTATACCATATGTCATATTCTGTCTAGATGTTACATTATGATTACATTTTAAACTTTTTGGAAGACTTTGGGTCTTTTAATGTGCAAAAATATCCAAATACTAAAACCTACATGTGCTCATGAAAGTTCTTCTCCTGTTTGTCTTCAAAGTGCCATTATGGAAGCTATGGAGAACTGTCTTTAGTCACCCAGTCACCCACCTGCGTAGAACTATACATCAACATAACCCTGTAAACTTTAGGTACATTTTAGATAATGTATACTCTGTGGGCTTGTTTAATTTAGTTTTTGTGCTAACAATTAAGTGTTTGCTTAAGATGTGCCCCTTTTTATGGAGACCGCAAGGCCAAGAGTGGTCTTATAGGACAAGCCTAGGATAGCACTGTGGCCTATTACGCACTTATTGGGTCAGGCAAGCCAAGTATGGCTTCATGGAAAAGGAAACTGATAAAAAGGAATTCAGGACACTGGTGTAAGGCAAAGCAATGTCTGGAGAACACCACTGGAAATAGGATACCTGTCAGGAGCTTCCTGCTACCTAAACCATCAGTAGCATTAAATGCTGACAGGCTCCCATGTTGCATATGACTATGTTTTACTCTGAAACATTTTGAAAGTAAAACATACTTGTTTGAAACCAGAAAGCCTGTTGGTATTTCATACTGTCCATAGTTCAGGCGGGACAAATCTCCTGACAGGTTCCCTTTAAACAGTTTGCACACCATGAATCATCAAATCAATTTAACTCTCATAAAGCACCCACAGCTCACATACATCAAGAAGACAGAGGAGAAGACTGCACAGGACAAGAGTGTAGAAAAAACAAGAGAAGAGGGGACACTTCCCAGTGTGGTAGCATCAGAATGGGAAATATGGGATGACAACACTATTTTAAGCTAGTGCCTACTCCTGTTCCAATCTCGGAGTTGTGTTTGGTCCAAGGCAATAGTATGCTTTTCATCGTGGGTACTGCAGACATTCCACATGCAATGTTATGGTCTCAGCAAATCAATGTTGGTCAGTGATGAATCCATCAAACTTTTTTATTAGTCAATTGCATATTTACAGATAACTCATTTTGGTTCTAGACTGGGAACTAATGAAGGTCCCAGACTGGGGACAAAATGCATTTCTTGTACTCATGCATACACTCGACTAATAACTAAAATAGATACTAGAATTCATCAGTGTCCAACATCAATTTGTTGAGACCATAGCACTGAATATGGGATGCCTTCAGGGCCCATTTCTGTCATGTAGGACAAGCCTAGGACAGCACTTTGGCCTACACACCATTCATAGCTTACAACACAATAAGATGAGTTTAAGCTCAGCCTTCACAATGGCTGACTTGATATCATGTCACAGACACTCAAGATATTCCTTTTTGACTTCTGTTCTAAACACCAGTATATTCAGTATAAGAACAGATTTATGTAACTCAGTTAAGTCAATATGAACAATGAGATCATTGTTGGTAGATCTTCTACAGCGACGTATCTTTTCTATACCCGTTCACCTTATTTCTTTTAATAAACTTGAATAATATGGCTTTCAAGCCGATAGCCATATGAGTACCCATAGATCACTGTTCACGAACCCAACTGTCCCTGTAATTACTTCTAATCGGCAAGCGTTTACGATACAGGTTGAAAAAAAGTCTTTTTACAAGGTGATGAATGATCTGTGATTAATTCTGAAGGCTTCACAGCTGATGAAAAGGGACATGATTTGATCACGGGCCATTTAATAGGTCACAGCTTTGTCACCCATTAGTCGGCTTTGTCTGATTAATTTCTAATTGGGGCTGCTCTCTTGCAGCTCGTGACTCTGCTCTTGGCTGATAAAGATCTCAGCACTGATCAATGTTCTAAGACAGGCCATTTGCTTTCCTCATGACCTGTTTCTACCATACAGGAAACTCTGCTTATATTCGATGAAAAAGAGATTTGGTAATGGTTTATGAAGTAGTTTGCAAACACAGCATAATGAGGACATTAGAATAATGATGTAGGACAATAAGACCTATTTATTACAGGCTTGTGCTAGACCAGTCACTAGCAATTTGAATTTTTCCTTCATTTCGGTGTTATTAAACATGATATTGCTTCAGCAGCAGCTCTATACATAGCTTTCCATAGACGTAACAACACTATAACTACAATATACTTGGCCACATGTATGAGTAAAATATAGCTGGCTGGAAACATAACATTGCTAGACTGGGGTGCCTAGGGTCCACCATTAAAATTATGAGGGCCCACTGTACAGCTACAGTAGATGCAGATACTACCTGCTCACATTGCGCTGGCAGCTCAAGATGATAAATTATGGGGGTCCCTGCAAAGTCTTCGAGAAGGCGGGTACATAACATTGAACAGTGCTGATATCTTGGTCTAGGTGTGTGGTGATCTGCTGGAGTGATAAACCAAGGTCTCACAGTTCAAGGATTCTGTCCCTCTCGGTTTGTGGCAATTGACGACAACTGGCATGTTGATGAACATGAGGCATCAATATATCTTCCCACTTTACTTGATCGGATATTTTAGGTTTTATATGGCTAAAACAACTTTGCTTTCAATCTGGCCTTTGTGCCTCTCCCACATGCCACAGACTGGAGCTAGGTGCTTGAGAATTTTATGATCTGAAGATCTTAGCGACACCTACTAATTCCTCAATTTGCATAACCTTACATCTTGTTCTTCTTGGTGTTGCAATTTCAGTGTTAAGGAGTGTAGTTGGCAAGGCTGGAAAAAGACACAGGTCCATCAAATCCAACTTATAATCCTACAGTAAGAATGCAGAGGATGGCAAAAAAATGCCATGTGGCCAAGGACACCATAATTGAATACAAACAAAAGAATGCAATATAGCTGGACGTTCTTCTTTAACCCCTTCCCGCCCAGCGCCATAATAGTACAGAGCAGCAGGACGTGACTTGCTGCCCAGCGCCGTACTATTACGGCGCATCGATAGTGCACCCGCCCAATCAGTGGCAGGGTCCACAGTTACTGATAGCCGGACCTCTGCTGTATGTCAGCGCATTAACCCTTGATGTGCTGTGGTTAGCGCTGATCATGGGCACATGCAATGTCCGTGCGGGGATAGGAGCAGCCATCGGGTCCCCACACCGCTGTGACGAGGACCCGATGGCAGGGAAGGCAGCCCGATGCCTTTCTTAGGCATCGTGGCTGCCTTCCAGGTAACCCTGTGAGATCCAGCACCCACAGGGAGCAGGCTGTAAGTGTAGTACTCTGGTAATACACTTACAGCCAATGCATCACAATACAGAAGCATTGTAATGCATTGTAAAGGGGATCAGACCCCCAAAAGTTGAAGTCCCAGGATGGGACAAAAAATAAAGTGATTTTTTTTTTTTAAGTTTTTAAAAAAATATTTAAGTTTCAAGTAAAAAAAAGAAATGCATACTTTTAGTAGGCATATTAGGTATTGCCGCGTCCATATCGACTGGCTCTATAAAAATATAACATTACCTAACCCCTCAGATGAACACCGTAAAAAAAAAAAAAAATTGCTAAAAATAACATTTTTGGGGTCACCTTACATCACTAAAAGTACAACACCAAGCGATAAAAAAGGCATATGCCACCAAAATGTGACCAATCTTACCATCACCTCATCCCACAAAAAATAAGCCCCTACCCAAGACAATCGCCCAAAAAATAAAAAAAAACTATGGCTCTCAGAATATGGGGCGACTAAAACATGAATTTTTTTGTTTCAAAAATGCTGTTATTGTGTAAAACTTAAATGAATTAAAAAGTATACATATTAGGTATCACCGCGTCTGTAAAAACCTGCTGTATAAAAATATTGCATGATCTAACCCCTCAGGTAGACACCGTAAAAAAAATATAAAAAAATAAAAACTGTGCCAAAACAGCTATTTTTGTCACCTTACATCTATTATAAAAGTAGAGAAGTTGACATTTGGAAATTTGCTAATTTTTCTAAATTTTTGTTAAATTTGGTATTTTTTTTATAAATAAAAATGACATTTTTTGACTCAATATTACCACTGTCATGAAGTACAATATGTGACAAAAAAACTGTCTCAGCTTTGCCCGGATAAGTAAAAGTGTTTTAAAGTTATTACCACATAATGAGACACAGGTTGAATTTGCAAAAAATCGCCTGGGCATGAAGGTGAAAACTGGCCCGGGGTAGAAAGGGTTAAGCGTTCTTTGGTAGAACAGAATGTGTTTAGGGTCATTGTCTTGCTGCATGAACCATGTTCTCTTGAGATTCAGCTCATAGACAGATGTCTTGATATTTTCCTTTAGAATTTGCTATTATAATACAGAACTCATTGTTCTATCAATTACGGCAGGCTGTCCTGGACTGGATGTAGCAAAATAGGCCTAAGCCATGAACTTGTGGGAAAATCTGATGTAGTTTTAGGTCAAATTAATGCAGAAATATAGAAAATTCTGAAGGGTTCACAAACTTTCAAGCACCATTTTATATAACTAATACTGTATACACTATATTCACAAAAGTATAGGAAAACCTACACATTACACCTACAGAAGCTTTTATGGAATCCTATTCTAAATCCATTTGCAGCTATAACAGCTTCCACTCTTCTGGGAAGGCTTTCTGATAGAATTTGAGGCTTGGCTCGCAATCGCCATTCTAGTTCATCAAAAACGTGTATAATGAGTTTGAGGTCAGGGCTCTTAACAGACCAGTAAAGTTCTTCTACACCGGACTGTCCTACCATGTCTTTACTGACCTTGCTTTGCGCTTTGTGCACTGGGGAAAAGTCAAGCATAAACTGAAAACGGCCTTCCAGAAACCTGCTCCCACAAAATTGGAAGCATATAATTGTCCAAAAGTCTTGTTACGCAGAAGCATTATGATGTCCCTTTACTGAACCTAAGTGATCTAGGAAAAGCCCTGAACAACAACTCCATGGAATTTTCCTTCCTCTACTAGACCTTCCATTTGGCACAATGTAATCAGGCAGGTAAGGTTCTTCTGGCAATCACCAAACTCAGACTCATCCATCAGACTGTCACATAGAGAAAAATGATTCATTATTCCACAAAACACATTTCTTCAGCTCTATAATGCCGGGTGGCATGCTTTACACCACTCCATCTGTTGCTTGCCATTGTGCCTATAGATGTAAGGCTTGCTGGCAGGTGCACGGCCATGGAAACCCATACCATGAAGCTACCAGCATACAGTTTTTGAACTGAAGTTAATGCCAAAGGAGTTTTGGATATCTGCAGTTTTTGAGTCAGCAAAGCATTGGTGACTTTTATGTACTATGTAGTATGTACCTCAGCACTTTATGTGGTTCCCACTTCGTAGCTGAATTGCTGTGGTTCCCACTTCGTAGCTGAATTGCTGTGGTTCCTTAATGCCTCCACTTTATAATTATACCATTCACAGTACCACTCTAGAATTTAGTGAGCTTTTTAGAACGAGCCATTCCTTCACAAATGTTTGTAAAAGCAAAATGCATGTCTGGGGGCTGGATTTTATACACCTGTGGCAATTGGACTGAATTCAATGATTAAGGGATGTGTCCCTATACATTTGTCATTATAATATATGTATGGGCATATCCATATTGACAATATAACTGGCAATAGAAAGAATGATGTAAATAACCAAGGACAGAATATCAACATAGCTGACCATAAACGTATGCATAGAAATATAGCTGGTAATAAACATAAAAACAATGTAGATAGTCACAGACCTTACAAAATAATTGGCTATAGGCATAACTAAAATCGATACATTTCTAAATTAACCAAGTGTCCCATAAGTTATATGATTTTTATAATTCAGTGTATTCAGGGTGGTTACATTAGATCATTGCCTAGTCTTCTTTATGACATTTGGAATCACCACAGGCTGTTACTTTTGAAAATCATTTTCGCACATAAAGCACATGCAAAAATTATTACAAGTATGGCAACTGATGTGCTGACTGGAATTAATCCATCTGCACTGCTTAAGGAGCTCCCTTGTAAATAGTTCTACAAATTGTTATTAATTGTGGACCTATACCCAGTACTTAGCTGTATACAGATAGTCATTTTGATTTGCCACTCTCTATTTGGTCAGATGTCGAAATTAGTCTTTGGCCTATGGCCTTGTCCTATCACAAATCAAGTTAATTGTTGGCAAAGGTAGACGAGTGAATAGATTATTTAGCTTTTACACAGCTGGTTCAATGCAGAGAGAAGATCAATCTGAGATTAAATATCTATGATAGACAAAAGTAGATGGATAAATAGATAGGTAACACTACTTTTCTAGATATGCTGGAAACAGCACAATACAAAACTAATATATAGTCAACACAGTTTCACAATTGATGTCCCCGCTGAGCAGCGCTGCAACCTTCTTTAGTAAAATCCACTCCTCTGTTTGTACTGTTGCAGTGCCCCAGAGAAGGGGGTATCTGCAAATGGTTTGCTCTTTAATATAATGTTATGTCATGTATTATTAATGCTTTGCTTACCCACAGATTTGCTCTGTATGGTAGTGAAAAAGTTAACTAACGCCTAGCTCTAGATTGTTCTAGGAGAGTCTGAAGAGGGAGTGTAGAGAGGGGGATGCTCTGTGCTCCCTCTCCTCGGGCCTCAGTATTCAGACCAGATCAGATCTCTGTGAAGATTTCTGGAAGATCTACAGCAAGAAAAATAAAGGAGTCAATAAGGTTACCGCCACTGAAGACAATACAGACTTTACTGCCGTGGAGGGATTACAGTTAAGACACCCTGTACATTTAAAGAACGACTTGGCCAGTCGTATCATTAAACCTGTATGCCACTATGTGTATTACTGGCATAATTACAAAAGTACTGTAGCCACCCATGGATTCTGCTAAGAGATACTTTAGCAAGACAGGTAGTAAAACGGCCCATAACCCATCCTTGCCTAAATCCAAACACTGCTTTCTGGGAGAGGGTTACACTGTGAACAATTGGATCTGTGTTTTGCTATAGTTGAGTGTACTACTACTTTTGCCTTGCATTACAGTTAAGAGAGACATTTATTCTGTTTAATCTGGCCTGGTTGCTGACTATTGTACTATACACCAACCATTGCACATTGCTCTCTACATGCCCTGCCTTGCACCCATCCAGACATCCAACATCAAGGGCAATCCAGCTACGATCAGACAGGAGCCTCAGAATCAAGGTGTGCCCCAAGGAAAAAAAGGGTGCACTTCTGAAATCCATCAGTGCAGTCAAGAAGGCCTTCATTTGTCCTATTTCTTACCCTACAGATAGATCGGTTCGAAACTTGAGAAAGAAATCACATCATGGAGTGTCACAAAAGCTATTGAAAGCCATTGAAAAAGTCAATCAAAAGGTTATTGCCATTGTTTACGTAACTTATTAAGGATCAAGATGATGATTGCTACATCTGTACTTGGATTGTCAAGCCCGCAGTAGGCACCTGCTTTTTAGTCTACATGCACACAGACATGGTATGGTCTAAACCCAACCAAATAAGATAAGCAGACTCAAAGAAGAGGGTACCCCTGGGAGACTTCACCTGTTTATATCCACTGGAGTTTCTTTTTGTGAACAATCTGGAGGGGCATTTGACAAGATTCGTCCATTAGTGTTTTCCTTTGAATAACACTGAGCACAGTACTGTCCATACTATGAGCCACGTACCTTTCTTGAAAGATGGATGTTGGATACCTGGACATGGCACACTGATCCAGAGATTTATTCCGATGTTATGCCTATCTTTCAATGAACACAAAAGGATTAAGTTGGAATTAATGGATCATACTGTAAGTCATTATGCTGTGAGTTTGGGTCAGACGTATAATGTTCGATCTGGGAGATGAGACCATCACAGACTGGCCTAACACTCTTTGATACTTAACTTCTCTTTTGTTGCTTATAATTTTACTTATATATTTATTTTTGCGAAAATTAAAATTAGGTGGAAACTCTATGGTGATTTAGGCTCAGTTCAGTAAAATTGCAAGGAGGTTTACTTTTGCAGCCATAATACAGACGCTGAAAAACGGATGTATTACGACCAATTGAAACCGGCCTGAGGCTACATTCATGAATCCCTCACTAAACAGATTGAATAAAAACATCTCCTGCAAAGGTTAGATTCTCAATCCTAGTAATACAGCTTGTCTTTTGCAATGGAAATGCACACCTAGGATTTATTAATGAAAATCAGAAGGAAAGCCATTTGTAATGAATTGTGCAACAAAGACTTTCCTTCGCTGAGAGGTGGTGATAACGAGCCATTAGTAACATTTACGCTGGTGGTAATTGGGAAAATTAATGATCATTTGCTTTGTCTGTATCCCAAGTAGTGTTTACACTGAGAATTAAGCGCTGTTCTTTTCTGTGTACAGAAGAGGTTTTATACACAAGGGCACAAGATGCTGAGACAATGGACCTGCCCTCCCATCCCTAACAGCCCTGACTACGGGGAGGTTTTTTCCTCTGGTTCCCATCCCTAACAGCTCTAGCTACATGGAGGTTTTTTCTATGGTTCAGAGTTCAGTGAAACATATGTGACAGACACAGAATATTGGACTATATTCACACTTCTCAGTGTACAGTAATTTTCCAGTATGTATATTAAACATATGACTCTTACATTCAGTATGCCATACAGTTCCATACTGCGCTTCGCTCATTGACTCCCAATGTCCAATACAGTCTATAAAGATTAACTGAAAATAGAAAGAAGTTAGGGTTGTATTGCAAGGAGTGGATTTGGCATTTCTAGGGCCCCAAGCAAAATTATGCTCTGTCTGGGGCCCCTGTTGCACTGCTAAACTCCACCCTTATCGTACCACTGAGCTCCATAGGTTAAGAAGGTAATCAAACGGGGTTTCCTCAAGAAGGAAGAAGACTGTCTCTACAGGTAGTTATATTTCAATGTATGTCCCATAAAAGTGCTTTGAAATGCTACTATGGTATTAAGGACCACTAGAGAAACAGCTTTCTTCCACCTGGGGGAAGCAATACCTACAAAACTGGATCAGAGGCATCCAGCCAACCGCAGGGTACCTCTATTGATCAAAGGCTAGAACCCTAAAATGGTGCTCTCTAATCTGGATAATATCACTAGACATGTTTCAAGGCTCATTTATGGATTTAACATTAATATACAGGGTAGCTACCTATAGGTGGCACTAGGGAGACAGTTTTCCTCCTTCTGGAGGAGAGCTAATCTACTTGAAGGAGTTGAATGTCAACACAGCCACGTAGAATCCTTTTCAAGATGGCGGAAGTCATGTGACTTGTTCACATGACTACTTCCTCAAGCTGTTTTGGGGTTCCTCCACTACAGCACAGATACAGGTAGCAGAATCCCCTGTATCTGCACACGTGCCAGACATATTCATTTGCCATTCAGCATAAGGAAAAGAAGCCAACACCTTGAGGAAGCCTTCACGTGAACATGTCCCTCTGTGGGATACCACTTTAATATGATAATAGGTTCCCTATTTGTATTTATGATGCTCAGAATGTTTTTTCTAAGATGTTAAATGGTTTCGCTCAACACAGACATATCACTAAGATTTGCTGCAAATGTCTGATCGGAGGAGGTCAACACCAAGCAGATACAATGTGATAGAAGTAGTGCAGTCCCACAAACAATTTTTTTTATAGCAATGTACGGGGGTCATAGCAGTCCTACTACCCCCATCTGTTAGACATTGGTGGTGTATTACTGAGATTCAATTCATGTCTGTGGCGATTCGATTCCTTTAATACAGCATTATGGTAGGAATAGGTAACAACATATCATTAGGCTAGTTACCTTCCTGTCACCTATATCTAAGGCCACTTATGTAGTACGATTAAAGGGCATCACCATCTGTGGGTTATCAATCATAAACTGACAGCTATTTAGTGGTTTACATAGTCTTATAATGGTCCTGTATGTTATCAAGCACTCAGCATTTCCCATCAGACAAATGCAAATCACAGCACATAAAGCTTCCCATTGCTCTATTCTGTCTCAGAGCGCCACATCGCAATGATCAGGGACAGCCAATGTTTCTCCAAAGAAGCCCATTCCCTGAAGGCTGTGTCAGCACAATGAAATAATGAAATGTGCCATTTACAGCAAGAGCCAGCTGATAAGTCCCAGCTTATTATATCTAAAGAAGTGCAGTTGACCCCTGAACAGCAAAAGTTCAAATTATGCTGCACAGAGTTTATCTCTTGTAACTATGGCTTATTGACCAATGTTTCAGGCTCCGGAGCTGAAATCTTAGGCTACTTTCACACTGGAGTTTTGGCTTTCCGTTTGTGAGATCTGTTCAGTGCTCTCACAAGCGCTCCAAAACGGATCATTCTGAATGGAAAAGGATCTGCTCAGAAAGCATCAGTTTGCCTCCGTTCCGTCTCCATTCCGCTTTGGAGGCGGACACCAAAACGCTGCTTGCAGCGTTTTGGTGTCCGTCTGACGAAACTGAGCCAAATGGATCCGTTCTGACACACAATGTAAGTCAATGGGAATGGATCCATTTTCTATGACCCAATCTGGCACAATAGAAAACTGATCCGTCCTCCATTGACTTTTAATAGTGTTCAAGACGGATCCGTCTTGGCTATGTTACAGATAATACAAACGGATCCGTTCTGAATGGATGCATGCAGTAGTATTATCTGAACGGATCCATATGTGCAGATCCATGATGGATCCGCACCAAACGCGAGTGTGAATGTAGCCTTAGAGCCATCCTTACGGCTTTAATGTCTGCACAGATCTTCCTCTGGTGATTGGAATTGTGGAAGCTATATTCTTTATAATAGTCACTCTACATATATTAGAAGTAGTAGAAGTCCACTGCATTGTGGAGGTTTAGCTAAGAAATAAGGGATGTTTCCAGTAACAACCAGCAGAAATCTGAGCATAGCTCTAGACTATTGCACACATTGTATCTCAATATACTGTATATCATGATGACATTTAAAGGGAGTCTTTCACCAAATATGACCATTACAGACCATTTAGATCAGGTTCTCCATTACTCCATGATTACAGACTACTCAGATCAGGTTCTCCATTACTCCATGATTTCAGTTATGTAGCAAAACAGTCCAGTGTCAGGTTAAAAGGAGTCTTTCACCAAATGTGACCATTACAGACCACTCAGGAGGAAGTAATCATATTAAACAAGGGTGGGCCAGAGGGGTGAAAGAGGAGAGGTTTGGTAAGTAAAGCGCCAAGGGGCCTGGGCACCGGCCGCATGAACGCCGCCCCTGGGCACCTTCAGAACCTAATTACCATATGGTATAAAAGTGTTTTTTGGAGCAAATCGGCATTGGACTGCAATATGAAAGGTACCATAGTAATCTGGGGAAAGTAATGGAGAACCTGATCTGAGTGGTCTGTAATGGTCATATTTGGTGAAAGACTCCCTTTAACCTGACACTGGACTATTTTGCTACATAACTGAAATCAATCACTTCCTATAACAGTCAACAAGCTTCTTACACCTCTCAACTGGAATTTTGGACCACTCTGCTTTTGCAAACAGCTCCAGATCTCTCATATTTGAAGGCTGCCGTCTCCCAACAGCAATTTTAAGATCTCTCTACAGGTGTTCAATGGAATTGAGATTCAGACTCATTGCTGGCCACTTCAGAACTCTCCAGCTCTTTGTTTCCATCCATTTCTGGGTGCTTCTTGAAATATGTTTTGGGTCATTGTCCTCATGGAAGACCCATGACCTAGGACGCAAACCCAACTTTCTGACACCGGGCCCTACATTGTGACTCAAAATTGGTAATCTTCAGATTTCATGATGCCTTGCACACAGTCAAGGCACCCAGTGCCAGAGGCACCAAAACAACCAAAACATCTTTTGAACATCCACCATATTTGACTGTAGGTACTATGTTCTTTTCTTTGTTTGTTTCCAGTAAACAGTAGAATGATGTGCTTTACCAAAAAGCTCTGTCTTGGTCTCATCTGGCCACAAGACGTTTTCCCGGAAAGATTTTGGCTTACCTGGCACATTTTGGCAATCTGCCGTCTAGCTTTTTCTCAGTATCAGCAGTGGGGTCCTCCTGAGTCTCCTGCCATAGCGTTTCATTTAATTGAAATGTCAACTTTTGTGCTGACACTGATGCACCCTGAGACTGCAGTGCAGATTTAATTTATTTTTGGAATTTTATTGGGGTTGCCTATTGACCATCTGGACTATTCTGCATTGCATCCTTTCATCAATTTTTCTCTTCCGTCCATGTCCAGAGAGAAAAGCTATAGTGCCATGGATTGTAAACTTCTGGATTATGTTGAGCACCGTGGACAAAGGAACATCAAGATCTCTGAAGATGGACTTGTAACCTTGAGATTGTTGGTATTTTTTCACAATTTTGGTCCTCAAGTCCTCAGACTTAGACCTCATGCACACGGCCGTTGTTTGGGTCCGGATGTGGGGCCGCAAAAGATGCGGACAGCATCCGCTCCGTGGCCCCGCTAAAAAAATATAACATGTCCTGTTCTTGTCCGCGCTTTGCAGACAAGAATAGGCATTTATATTGCCGGCGCCCGTTCTGTTCTGAAAATTGCAGAAGGCAACACAGGGCGGCTTCCGTTTTTTGGGGACCGCAAAAAACTGAACAGTCGTGTGCATGAGGCCATAAATATATATATATATATATATATGCAAATATATATATATATATATATATATATATAAACATAGCGTATGTATGTACCATATATAGTGAGTCAGTGACAAGAAAAGTGATCGGGATCATTATCTTTCCCCAAGATTCCTCTCATATGTGTACTAAGCTCCAGGAGGAAGCATATAAGGAATCAAGTAAGGCTGAGATAGACAGACGGATAGATAGATAGATAGATAGATAGATAGATAGATATACAGGTCCTTCTAAAAAAATTAGCATATTGTGATAAAGTTCATTATTTTCTGTAATGTACTGATAAACATTAGACTTTCATATATTTTAGATTCATTACACACCAACTGAAGTAGTTCAAGCCTTTTATTGTTTTAATATTGATGATTTTGGCATACAGCTCATGAAAACCCAAATTTCCTATCTAAAAAAATTTGCATATTTCATCCGACCAATAAAAGAAAAGTGTTTTTAATACAAAAAAAGTCAACCTTCAAATAATTATGTTCAGTTCTGCTCTCAATACTTGGTCGGGAATCCTTTTGCAGAAATGACTGCTTCAATGCGGCGTGGCATGGAGGCAATCAGCCTGTGGCACTGCTGAGGTGTTATGGAGGCCCAGGATGCTTCGATAGCGGCCTTAAGCTCATCCAGAGTGTTGGGTCTTGCGTCTATAAACTTTCTCTTCCCAATATCCCACAGATTCTCTATGGGGTTCAGGTCAGGAGAGTTGGCAGGCCAATTGAGCACAGTAATACCATGGTCAGTAAACCATTTACCAGTGGTTTTGGCACTGTGAGCAGGTGCCAGGTCGTGCTGAAAAATGAAATCTTCATCTCCATAAAGCTTTTCAGCAGATGGAAGCATGAAGTGCTCCAAAATCTCCTGATAGCGGCTGCATTGACCCTGCCCTTGATAAAACACAGTGGACCAACACCAGCAGCTGACATGGCACCCCAGACCATCACTGACTGTGGGTACTTGACACTGGACTTCAGGCATTTTGGCATTTCCCTCTCCCCAGTCTTCCTCCAAAATTTGCTTTCATCCGAAAAAAGTACTTTGGACCACTGAGCAACAGTCCAGTGCTGCTTCTCTGTAGCCCAGGTCAGGCGCTTCTGCCGCTGTTTCTGGGGAATGCGGCACCTGTAGCCCATTTCCTGCACACGCCTGTACACGGGGGCTCTGGATGTTTCTACTCCAGACTCAGTCCACTGCTTCCGCAGGTCCCCCAAGGTCTGGAATCGGTCCTTCTCCACAATCTTCCTCAGGGTCCGGTCACCTCTTCTCGTTGTGCAGCGTTTTCTGCCACACTTTTATCTTCCCACAAACTTCCCACTGAGGGGCCTTGATACAGCGCTCTGGGAACAGCCTATTCCTTCAGACATGTCTTTCTGTGTCTTACCCTCTTGCTTGAGGGTGTCAATGATGGCCTTCTGGACAGCAGTCGGGTCGGCAGTCTTACCCATGATTGCGGTTTTGAGTAATGAACCAGGCTGGGAGTTTTTAAAAGCCTCAGGAATCTTTTGCAGGTATTTAGAGTTAATTAGTTGATTCAGATGATTAGGTTAATAGCTCGTTTAGAGAACTTTTCATGATATGCTAATTTTCTGAGATAGGAATTTGGGGTTTTCATGAGCTGTATGCCAAAATCATCAATATTAAAACAATAAAAGGCTTGAACTACTTCATTTGGTGTGTAATGAATCTAAAATATATGAAAGTCTAATGTTTATCAGTACATTACAGAAAATAATGAACTTTATCACAATATGCTAATTTTTTTAGAAGGACCTGTATGTGGTCCAATTAAGGTCAAAACTATTTAATGAGATTGCTATAACTAAGGCCATTAATGATAAAGCTATGGGTATAGGTGGAAACACTCTTCTCATTGACAAAAATCTCTAGTTAAACTAGATGGAAAAGACAATGTTACATAGGGTATGAGGGTAAATTGAACGGCATTACCATTACTGGGACACCAGCAAGGCTCCATTTACTTGGAATACCGCTCATAACTTCCTCTCTGGATGGGTTAGATAGATATGGTCCAATTAAATTCTGTATCAGTTCTGTGATATTTAGCATTTTTATCTTCCAGGAAAATAAACAATCTCAGTATGAATTTCTATAAGAGGCAACTATCTACAAGGATATCTAGATTTGCAATTCATTTCTCATCATCCCCTGCCAGCAAAGATATTACTGAGAATCATTTATCCAAAGACTTAGATTGAAATGTTATTACGTCAATAGGTGAAGTAAAATGTACAAGTGGAGCAGAAAATAGATGTCTGTTGAGGGCAGGATGTGCTAAAACACATATGACATGTTAAACACAGTAGGCAATGTATTGTCCCAGTTATTTTATTTAGGTCTTCCTATATGGAGAAAATAGAATTATGATGAAACTAGAAAACTGATAATTTCCTGCTTTCCTTGTAGGAAGCCATGACTGATGGGTTCAATAGCTCACCTCATCTGTACTGCTGAAGATTTGGCTGGTCATCTAAAGCTGGAGGTTTCAGTTATAATGGGTATGTTTGTAGTTATAGACATTAGTTGTGTGGTCACTCAGTAGGCAGCATGGTTACTGGGGTCCTGGATTGAAACATGACCAAGGATAACATTTGTTCTCCTTCAATTTTCATACATTTTCACCCTGTGTTACTCATAGGATGATTGGATAATGACTGACTAGAGATGACTGATGCGCTTCAGAATATGTTGGAGTTATAGAGACATCAGGATATAAATAAGGAGGTTCATTATGTACATAGAAGCCAATTTACCCAAAATGTTTAACATATTATTTCCAAAGTGGTTAGTGATTCCAGAACTCTTCATCCAGTACCAAACAAGTTTAAAGGCAATCTGTCACCAGAAAGTTCACCGATAAACCAGGCCCAATGTCATGTAGGGCTATCGCAGTAATGATACATTTCACTTAGCGATCTGTTACTCCATTCTGTAGAACAAATACTTTTAATCCATATGCAAGTGAGCAGTTAAATGTACTGAGGTTGGACAGGCACAACCCTCTTTGTGCATCCTTGCTCCTCCTACTTCCTCTGCTAGCTCCTCCCTTTTTTTATTTATTGGAAGGGCCAGGTTACTGCTTAGCTTCCCCCCTGGCTTTGCCACTCAAATAGAAGAGGGGGGACTATTAGAGGAAGCAGGAGGACAAAAATGCACAAAGGAGATTGGACCCACCTTTGGTGCACATATCTTATCATTTCCTGGGGACAATGATTGCAAACAGGAAAAAGGAAGGTTTGTAAATCCCACCCAATACAACTTTCTAACATATTTTAAAGTTTCCTATTAGCTGTCCTGTTTTCAGTATGTAATTGTATTATTGCTGAAATAATTCATAGTATATTTGCTGCATTGTGCTATGCTTGTGTTATACCTGAGTTGTTAAGGAAGTGTTTCCCTACACCGCCTGGCACTGTTGGTGCTGATTGGACCTCAGACTGTGTAGGAACTCCACCCCAACTGGTAACACCCATATGTTAATTTATTCACACTTCGCACATATGTAGAAAGGATACCAGTTGAACGGCACAATGCAGGTGTGTAAAATCTGTGTTAATTCATGAGGGCTTCAATTATTACTTAAGGGGGTTGTCTGGTTTCCGATATTGATGACTTGTCCTCAAGAGAGGTTATCAATATTAGATCGGAGGGGGTCCGACTTCCAGCAACCCTGCTGATTAGCTGTTTGAAGAGAATACAGCACTGCCAAGGGCTTTCTTTTCAAACAGGTGATTGGCAGAGGTGCCGCGAGCCAGACTCCCACCAATCTGATTTCGATGGCCCCTTTAAATAAACAAGTCAGGAGGCCCAACAGGTCTTCCAGGTAATCAGAAATAAAAGCCAGGGGGTGCAAAAATGGTTTATTCCTATATAGTACTATGAGTCCATGAAGTGTTTTCGAGACCTATGGCCTGAGAATGAATCATAGAAAGGTAAGCTAGAAAACGATAGCTCATTTGTGGTTGCTCAATTTAGCTTAAAACTTGGAATTATTAAGAGTACATAGATATAAATCATGGGAGATCATATAGCATTTGGAATTTTCTTTCATAATCATTAATATTAATCATTGTAGAAGATTGCATTTCGTGGCCAAACTGTGCCCTATGGATGTCCTCAGACTCTCATTCTGTACCATAGATATGTACGAACATCAGCTGGATAAATAGTTTGCATAGAGACATATGTTAATATCTCTGTGATCTCACAGAAGCCAAGTCTTTGGTTTCCCAATGTCATCAGTTTCCTATTTCTAAGACCCCCTCCCTCCCTGTCTTCTTCCCTTTTCATAAAATCGCCCTCATGAATGATTTATACACGTCTCGTTATCTGAAGTGATTTTCAGGAGACCTAAACCCATTGCTGCATAATTGTTAATTTTACCACCATAATAGACCGAGATGGAAAGCAGCGATTATACATTTATTGCACAATTAAATAAAACATACTTGAGAATTACAAAAGGTTCCGTAATTATTTCAGACCATTAATAAAATGGGCATTAAATTATGGAAGACATAATAGAGAAAGGAAATAGATTTTCATTGCAGAAACAGAAGCTGAGAGGGGTAATAGATCCTTGTTGAATTCTTTTTTTTTCTTCTCTCTCTCTCTGAAATTAATTGTTGCCCGGTTTAATTCATAGAGGAATGAAAGAGAATCTAAAAATGCATTGAAGAAGCTCAGATGAAAAGGCTATTGTCTGGCTGGACAATAGCAAGTGAATCGCTCCACGGAGAGTTGAAGCCACACTTCATTTTTGATTTCTCCTTCCCAGTGGTGACGAGAGATCACGTTCCACCTTTAGACTTTTTACTACCTGACCTCTTAACTGTTTCGCTGTACTTTCAGCAGGACATTCATTGGTGGATATTCTTGAAAATGAAGGTAAAGGATTAGAAGGAGTAAATGTCCAACAGGGTTGGGAGTTCAGCGCAATCACAGTATACAACAAGAAGAAATTCCCCACGGCAAGGGCCTGGGTACAACCCAGGCCTGGGTACAACCGCCACCTCTGCACCCCTAACGCTGTGCAAATGGGGGAACAACCCAACGGTCTACTGTCCAAGAGGAGGGTTGTCGCAACATTACCTCACTGTGCTCTCCTCTGCCCATTTAAAAAATAGAACTAGATACAATTGATAGGTGGGGACTATTATAGATTTGGAGCCCAGGAACAGTTTTGACATCTGCAAGACCTTGACCTAGTAATAACATGTCATTCAGAAAAACCTGCTCAACCAAAGATATGTTCCACTTCCACCATCAAATTACAGCCATCTATTTAGATTCTGTTACCTCAGCTTAAGGCCCCATGCACACAACCATATTTTTGGTTTGCATCCAATCTACATTTTTTTGCGAATTTGATGTGGACCCATTCATTCCAATGGTGCCACAAAAAATGCAGACACCAGCATCTGTATGTCCATTCTGTCGTCCCACAAAAAAGATAGAACATGTCCTATTTTTGTCCATTTTGTAGATAATAGCCATTTTTAGGTCGGGACGTGCGGAATAGGAAAATGCAGGGGTGCACAAGGCCAATATCTGTGTTTTGCGGATCTGCGATTTGCAGACTGCAAAATGAATAAGGTTGTGTGCATGAGGCCTTGTGTAGATGCTTCTGCTTACCTCAATAAAGGCACAGGCCCATAGCCTGGACCGACTGAGCACCCAGGACTACTGGAAAGCAGAAAGGTCTTCAGTGTTGCAAGGCCAAATAAATGGCCTTGCCATGAGCTGCAGGGGTAAAGCAATATAGGGATGCCATCACTGCAGCTACCATATTACATTACTGCTGCAGCTGGGTGGAGAAGATGGAGCAGTGTCACTGGATTGGAAGAGTTTAAAGAGAGTCTGCCACCAGTGACCTCTCTATTCACTGTTTGCATAGACAGATAGCTATAGTTGATTAAAATGCTGTGTTTCTTGTGTTGCCTCAGGGCTCCATTCCCATGATACTTTTTCTTAATATGCAAAATAGACTTTTGGTGCAATGAGGGTATCACCATTTCTCTTTTTGCACCCAAGCTCTACTCTTTTCTGTAACCAGACCCTCCCTGGCTTATTTGATTAAAAGGGCAGGCCAGTGCTTTGCCATTGCCTGGCCCTTGAGTAAGTGCTTGCCCCTAATGAAGAGACCTAACGCGATTGTTTGTGGACCACCTTTGGCCAGTGTTAGCAACATGGATGGCCTGAATCTGATAGTCTAGAGAGAGAGAGAGAGAGAGAAGTGCCCAGAGATTGAGACCCTGTGAGCGCGCTGGGCCCTGAAACTGCTCTGCTGCATTTGTATTGAGGCCTGTAAGTAGAGGCCCTGACAATTGTACCATGAGAGGATTGTAGTGAGTACAGTGTGAGAGTGGAGAGTTTCTGTCCTGATGCTGTAGGAATCCTCCTGCTACTAGTACCATGTTTGTGGAGTCTAGAAAGTGGGGTACTGTGTAGAGGTCATAGGCCATACCAATGAGTTTGCAGAACCTTAGAATAGGGTACTTACAAACTGTTCTTGTTATGTATGTTATTTAATATGTTAATGACTTGTAATGTACCAGCATATCTCTGTATGGATTAGTTAGGGCTAATAATCCTGCCCATGATCCTGTAGAAATGTAGGTGTTGGACTTAGATCCACCCCTAGCTCAGTGAGTTGTGTGCTAGTGGAGGAAGTAAGAGTAAGTTCATTCCTTAGAGAACTAGGCCTTCATCCCAAAGAATCATGATCTCTGAGAAATTTACAGAGAGAAAATTATCTCTACTTCACAGTACTTCAGAAAGAAAGATAAAAAGGGAACTGGAAAGTCTGGAATCTGCATGGCTGAGCATTGGAGTCAGTCAGTAAGGTGTTTGCTGCTTAAGGCTACATTCAAACGAACGTATTTTGTTTCCGTGTCCATTCCGGTTTTTTGGCGGACTCGATGAGGACCCATTCATTTCAATGGGTCAGCAAAAAATGTGGACAGCACACCGCGTACTGTCCGTATCCGTATGTCCGTTCCGTAGCCCACGCCAAAAATATAGAGCATGTCCTATTAGGCATTGTTACAATGGATTTTCAAACAAAAACGGGTGCAACACTGATGTCAGGCGGACGTCATCCATATTTTTGGCGGATCTGCATTTTGCAGACCGCAAAATACATACGGTCTTGTGAATGTAGCCTAAGGCTGATAAAGACTGCAGTGAAAGGAACATTGTTAAAACACACTTAGGCACAGTCTAATTCCAACCACCAATGCAAGAATAATATTGCCAGATTCTGCAAAGAGAGTAAAGGAGTACTACAATCCCGATCCTGGCCTATAACCATACATTGTCTGTGAAACTTTGTACTGAGAATAGTTTGGAACTCTGCTTTGATACCGTTAGATGTATTACAACTCCCATTCTGCACTTCAGTAAAGAAATACGTTTATTGTCTACAACTGACTCCAGCAGCATACGCCGACCACAGCATCTACAGTACGTCTCCTGCCTTGCACCTGTACAACACTCTTACAACACAAAGTGCACCCCCAACTACCATGAGGGTAGTGCCCCAATATCAAGGTGGGCCCGAGGGAAGAAAGGGTGCACCTTTCTATTAGTGCCCTGGCCCATTAATGATTCAAGTCAGCAAAGGAGGCAATATGGACAAAGTATATTAGTAAGTGTCTTGCACTGTATTTACTTTATCTACATGATAGATGCCATTTGCTGAAGAGAGACAACCCCTTTAACGTCGGCCTCTGGATAATGTTGTGTGATCGCAAGTTTGTCTGGTAGCTGTGACAATACAAATTTCAGTCAGAAATGTGTTTCCATGTTGGAAAGCTGTTGCGCAGCACAGGTTGGTTCCAGACACACTGTTGTGACATCACATGTGTCATTCAGTCAGGCTATCTGCAGTGACATCACCAGTACAGGATACTTCAGTTTGATAAGCTGCTGTGAGATCACCAAAAGTAGACTGACCATAGGCCCTACAAAGAAATTTCCAGGTGGGCCGATGCACAGGTGGCTGACTGAGCCCTCCTCATGGCTGCCAGCCAGGTATATAAAAATCTGATCCTCTCAGCATTAATTAATGCTAGGAACATATGATACTCCTGGATGGTGGCCACAGGATGGTGATACAATTTAATACTGTGACGTGGTCGGCTGTATTTTGGTTCTGCTGAGGAGGAATTTTGTGCTGCACTATAGTGTTGCTGCCCCTGCCTATTTTTGTTATTCCTACCTATTTGTGTTGCCCCACTTTCTGTCAACTTGGACCCACCTACAGTATGACATGGGGGCCACTTTTAGTTTTATTTTGTCCAGGGCTACTTTATGTTTCCAGTTCTCCTCTGGAAATCACAATTTTGTTTGCATTATATAACTGCTGTGAGATCAAAAGTAGAGATGGCCTTGCGGTTCGCCCAGGGGTAGTTTTGCTGTAAACTTTGCTCGTTCGCGGTTTGCTGAAAAGGCGAACATATGGCGATGTCCGCCGGCGCCATATTCTTTTGCATTGTTCCGAACTTTGACCCATGACACATCCATCAGGTGGGACAGGACAGCCAATTGAGACATTTCAGCACATGGACATACCCCCTACCTTATAAATGAACCTGATCTGGGCGCTATTTTACATTCAGTCTTTTGTCAGTGTAGGGAGAGGTTGCTGTGTGGAGCAGGGACAGACTGTTAGGGACACCAAACACTAGCTAATAGGGCCACAAAAGACCTTTTAAGGACTGGTATACTGTAGGTGTGCTATCGATAGGTGTAAAATACTAAGGGGTGTAACACACTTATAATATACTTTCTAACATAGAAAGTATATTATAGTGCATTTGTATTGTGCAGCAGTTGTGTGCGGTTCTGCTGAGATATCGCAGCTATATAGAGGGACAAACGCTATTGGAACAACTAATTTCAACTGGTGTGATATACCAATTGTCCCCCCAAAAAATGATTGAGGCAGGGGTGTGATATAGCTATAATATAATTTCTATGTAGTGCATTTGTATTGTGCAGCATTTGTGTGCGTTTCTGCTGAGATACCGCAGCTCTACAGAGGGACAAATGCTATTGGAACATCTAATTGCAACTGTTGTTATATACCAGTTGCCACCACAAAAAATTGTTTGAGGCAGGGGTGTGATATACCTATAAAATAATTTATATATAGCGCATGTACAGCATTTGTGTGCGGTTCTGCTGAGATACCGCAGCTATACAGAGGGACAAACGCTATTGGAACAACTAATTTCAACTGGTGTGATATACCAGTTTCCCCCCAAAAAAACTAATTGAGGCAGGGGTGTGATATAGCTATAATATAATTTATATACAGTGCATTAGTATTGTGCAGCATTTGTGTGCGGTTCTGCTGAGATATCGCAGCTATACAGAGAAACAAACGCTATTGGAACAACTAATTGCGACTGTTGTTATATACCAGTTGCCCCCCCAAAAAAACAGATTGAGGCAGATATACCTATAAAATAATTTATATATAGTGGATGTGCAGCATTTGTGTGCGGTTCTGCTGAGTAGTGATGAGCGGCAGGTGACATATTCGATTTCGACGAAATTCGCGAATATTCGATAGAATATTCGTTTTATATTCGTCTAAATCGAATATTCGTCATTATTCTTGTTATTGCGATTAATATACGATTTAAATAATCGCGTATTGCGATTGTAACTTGAAGGCTACTCTCCTATTGAAATAGCAATGCGATTAATTCAAGTTATAATAATCAAATTTCGATTTTAACTTAGTACTGCTATATTCCATATTCGTTAATTCTAGCCTAATATGGAATATAGCAGTGCTAAGTTAAAATCAAAATTCGATTATTATAACTTGAATTAATCTAATTGCGATTTCAACTTGGACCTGGTTTACTATGGTTGGCTTGGTAGAATTAGCATATATGACGAATATATTCGTTATATTCCACAAAGCGAAGATAACAAAGTATTCTGCATCTTCGTTTTAGCTACCTATTCATCAACTTCGTTAATTCTAGCAATCATATAGGAAAGTTTACTATAGAGACAGCTAAGTTTAATTCGCTATGCGATTATATTACTTAGCTTTTTTTTTAAAATAGAATAATTATAATAATTATCAGGTATTATAATTATTCTATTTATAAAAAAAAAAAAAGCAGTCATATAATCGCATAGTGAATTAAACTTAGCTGTCTCTATAGTAAACTTTCCTATATGATTGCTAGAAATAGCGAAGTTGACGAATAGGTAGCTAAAACGAAGATGCAGAATACTTTGTTATCTTCGTTTTGTGGAATATAACGAATATATTCGTCATATTCGCTAATTCCACCAAGCCAACCATAGTAATCCAGGTCCAAGTTGAAATCGCAATGCAATTAATATAACTCGAAGTAATCGCATGGCGATTTCAACATCCGTCTCCCATTGACTTTCAGCCCCCTATTAATATACCATCAGATCGGAGTTTTCTCCAATCCGATGGTATATTTTAACTTGAAGCGTCCCCATCACCATGGGAACGCCTCTATGTTAGAATATACCATCGGATTTGAGTTACATCGTGAAACTCAGATCCGACAGTATATTCTAACACAGAGGCATTCCCATGGTGATGGGGACGCTTCATGTTAGAATATACTGAGAACTGTGTACATGACTGCCCCCTGCTGCCTGGCAGGTGCTGCCAGGCAGCAGGGGGCAGACCCCCCTCCCCCCTGTATTTAACTCATTGGTGGCCAGTGCGGCCCCCCCCCCTCCCTCCCTCCCTCCCCAGTATTAAATGTGACCAGTGCAGCCTCCCTCTATATTCATTGGTGGCCATTGCGGATTCCCAGTATTAAATTAGACCAGTGCTGCCCCCCCCTCCCTCCCTCCCCAGTATTAAATGTGACCAGTGCAGCTCCCCTCCCTCTATATTCATTGGCGGCCATTGCGGATTCCCAGTATTAAATTAGACCAGTGCGGCCCCCCCCTCCCTCCCTTCCTAGTATTAAATGTGACCAGTGCAGCCCCCCTCCCTCTATATTCATTGGTGGCCAGTGCGGATTCCCAGTAGTAAATTAGACCAGTGCGGCCTCCCCTCTTCCCCCCCTCCCTAATTAAAATCACCCCCCCCCCATCATTGGTGGCAGCGGAGTTCCGATCGGAGTCCCAGTTTAATCGCTGGGGCTCCGATCGGTTACCATGGCAGCCAAGACGCTATTGCAGTCTTGGCTGACATGGTTACTTAGCAATAAATAGAAGCATTATACTTACCTGCGAGCTGCGATGTCTGTGACCGGGCAGGAGCTCCTCCTACTGGTAAGTGACAGGTCTGTGCGGAGCATTGCTTAATGATCTGTCACTTACCAGTTGGAGGAGCTCCCGGCCGGTCACAGACATCGCAGCTCGCAGGTAAGTATAATGCTTCTATTTATTGCTAAGTAACCATGGCAACCGGGACTGCAGTAGCGTCTTGGCTGCCATGGTAACCTATCGGAGCCCCAGCGATTAAACTGGGACTCCGATCGGAACTCCGCTGCCACCAATGATGGGGGGGGGGGTGATTTTAATTAGGGGAGGGGAAGAGGGGAGGCCGCACTGGTCTAATTTAATACTGGGAATCCGCAATGGCCACCAATGAATATAGAGGGATTGGGGCCGCACTGGTCACATTTAATACAGGGGAGGGAGGGAGGGGGGGGGCCGCACTGGCCACCAATGAGCTAAATACAGGGGGGGTCTGCCCCCTGCTGCCTGGCAGCAGGGGGCAGTCATGTACACAGTTCTCAGTATATTCTAACTTGAAGCGTCCCCATCACCATGGGAACGCCTCTGTGTTAGAATATACTGTCGGAACTGAGTTTCACGATGTAACTCAAATCCGATGGTATATTCTAACATAGAGGCGTTCCCATGGTTATGGGGACGCTTCAAGTTAAGATATACCATCGGATTGGAGAAAACTCAAATCTGATGGTATATTAATAGGGGACTGAAAGTCAATGGGAGACGGATGTTGAAATCGCCATGCGATTACTTCGAGTTATATTAATCGCATTGCGATTTCAACTTGGAACTTGTTTTTCTATGGTTGGCTTGGTAGAATTAGCGAATATGACGAATATATTCGTTATATTCCACAAAATGAAGATAACGAAGTATTCTGCATCTTCGTTTTAGCTACCTATTCGTCAACTTCGCTAATTCTAGCAATCATATAGGAAAGTTTACTATAGAGACAGCTAAGTTTAATTCGCTATGCGATTATATGACTGCTTTTTTTTTATAAATAGAATAATTATAATACCTGATAATTATTATAATTATTCAATTTATAAGAAAAAAGTAATATAATCGCATAGCGAATTAAACTTAGCTGTCTCTATAGTAAACTTTCCTATATGATTGCTAGAATTAGCGAAGTGGATGAATAGGTAGCTAAAACAAAGATGCAGAATACTTTGTTATCTTCGTTTTGTGGAATATGACGAATACATTTCGATTTTAACTTAGCACTGCTATATTCCATATTAGGCTAGAATTAACGAATATGGCATATAGCAGTGCTAAGTTAAAATCGAAATTCTATTATTATAACTTGAAATAATCGAATTGCGATTTCAACGTAATTCTCAAATCCGACAGTACATTTTAGTATATGGAGACGTTCCCATGGTGATGGGGTTGCTCCATGAGCACGGAAGTCGGCAGAAGCGGCAACGGGCACTGACTGGAGCAGCCAGGAAGCCAAGAATCCAAAGGACAGGTAAGAACAACTTTAGGGAAGTGGGAAAGAAAAAAATATAACAATAAAAAATAAAGAATATTCAAAATGTCGAATTTATATCACTATATTCAAAATATTTGCGAATTAGCGAAGTGCCGATATTCGCGAAAAAAAATATTGATATTCGAATATTCACGCTTAACACTACTGCTGAGATACCGCAGCAATACAGAGGGACAAACGCTACTGGAACAACTAATTTCAACTAGTGTGATATACCAGTTGCCCCCCCAAAAAAAACTTATTGAGGCAGAGGAGTGATATACCTATAATATAATTTCTATATAGTGCATTTGTATTGTGCAGCATTTGTGTGCGGTTCTGATGAGAAATCACAGCTATACAGAGGGACAAACGCTATTGCAACAACTAATTGCAACTGTTGTGATATACCAGTTGCCCCCCAAAAGAACTGAATGAGGCAGGGGTGTGATATACCTATAATATAATTTATATACAGTGCATTTGTATTGTGCAGCATTTGTGTGCAGTTCTGCTGAGATACCGCAGCTATAGAGATAAACAAACGCTATTGAAACAACTAATTGCAACTGGTGTGATATACCAGCTGCCCCCCCCACAACAAAAAAAACAGATTGAGGCAGGGGTGTGATATACCTATAATATAATTTATATATAGCGCATGTGCAGCATTTGTGTGCGGTTCTGCTGAGATACCGCAGTTATACAGAGGGACAAACGCTACTGGAACAACTAATTTCAACTGGTGTGATATACCAGTTGCCCCCCAAAAAAACTAATTGTGGCAGGGGTGTGATATAAATGTAAAAACACAAAATGCAATCGCACACTGCAACCAGCACTCTGCCCTGCCTTTATGCTGGATGTTGAATAAGGCATTGGTGTACATTTTGGCCAAATAAGCCACTCACCACGTCAACGTCGCCTTCATGAGTGGTCCCTAACACTAGTTCCTACCTTTTATGGGTCATGACAGCCACATAAAGTCCAGGGAGCGCAGGTACAGCATGCACGCCAGGCACACTCTGCTTTTAACCCCGTCCGGTGCCATTACAGCTTTCATCGGATCCAGGGATGCAAGTACTCACATGCATGCTGAGCCCACTTTATACTTCTCCTGGAGCCTGATGGCTACTGGTAGGTGCTGTATAAGCAGACTCAGTTTTATACTGACTTTAAAACCAGCCTCCAGGGGGCAGATTAACTGGTCAGGTGTGCTTGACTGCTTGGAGATCGCCACGCCTCCAATACGTACTACAAAGAGAAAAATATGGAAAATTTCAGCCCGCACAACCCCTAGCAGGTGCAGATTGCTATGACGAAATAGAGATATAAATGTAAAAACACAAAATGCAATCGCACACTGCAACCAGCTCTCTGCCTTGCCTTTATGCTGGATGTTGAATAAGGCATTGGTGTACATTTTGGCCAAAGCGTAATAAGCCACTCACCACGTCAAGGTCGCCTTCATGAGTGGTCCCTAACACTAGTTCCTACCTTTTATGGGCCATGACAGCCACATAAAGTCCAGGGAGCGCAGGTACAGCATGCACGCCAAGCACACTCTGCTTTTAACCCCGTCCGGTGCCATTACAGCTTTCATCGGATCCAGGGATGCAAGTACTCACATGCATGCTGAACCCACTTTATACTTCTCCTGGAGCCTGATGGCTACTGGTAGGTGCTGTATAAGCAGACTCAGTTTTAGGCCTCATGCACACGACCGTTGTGTGCATCCGTGGCCGTTGTGCCGTTTTCCGTTTTTTTTCACGGACCCATTGACTTTCAATGGGTCCGTGGAAAAATCGGAAAATGCACCGTTTGGCAGCCGCATCCGTGAGCCGTGTTTCCTGGCCGTGAAAAAAATATGACCTGTCCTATTTTTTTCACGGCCAACGGTTCACGGGCCCATTCAAGTCAATGGGTCCGTGAAAGAACACGGATGCACACAAGATTGGCATCCGTGTCCGTGATCCGTGGCCGTAGGTTACTTTCATACAGACGGATCCGAAGATCCGTCTGCATAAAAGCTTTTTCAGAGCTGAGTTTTCACTTCGTGAAAACTCAGATCCGACAGTATATTCTAACACAGAGGCGTTCCCATGGTGATGGGACGCTTCTAGTTAGAATACACTACAAACTGTGTACAAGACTGCCCCCTGCTGCCTGGCAGCACCCGATCTCTTACAGGGGGATATGATAGTACAATTAACCCCATCATATCCCCCTGTAAGAGATCAGGGCTGCCAGGCAGCAGGGGGCAGACCCCCCCTCCCCAGTTTGAATATCATTGTGCGGCCCCCCCCCTCCCCTGTTGTTAACTCGTTGGTGGCCAGTGTGCGCACCCCCCTCCCTCCCTCCCTCTATTGTTTTAATACATTGGGGCCAGTGTGCGCGCGCCCCCTCCCTCCCTCTATTGTTTTAATACATTGGGGCCAGTGTGCGCGCGCCCCCCCAACCCCCCCTCCCTCCCTCTATTGTTTTAACACATTGGGGCCAGTGTGCGCACCCCCCCAACCCCCCCCTCCCTCCCTCTATTGTAATCATCATCGGTGGCAGCGGAGTAGAAGATTTTCATACTTACCTGGCTGCTGGCTGCTGCGATGTCTGCGTCCGGCCGGGAGCTCCTCCTACTGGTAAGTGACAGCAATGCGCCGCACAGACCTGTCACTTACCAGTAGGAGGAGCTCCCGGCCGGACACAGAGATCGCAGCAGCCAGCAGCCAGGTAAGTATGAATCTTCTACTCCGCTGCCACCGATGATCGGGGGGGGGGGGGGGGGCACACTGGCCCCAATGCTATTATTACAATAGAGGGAGGGAGGGGGGGGGGGTTGGGGGGGCGCGCACACTGGCCCCAATGCTATTATTACAATAGAGGGAGGGAGGGGGGGGGGTTGGGGGGGCACGCACACTGGCCCCAATGCTATTATTACAATAGAGGGAGGGAGGGAGGGGGTGCGCACACTGGCCACCAACGAGTTAACAACAGGGGAGGGGGGGCCCACTGGCCACCAATGAGTTAAAAACAGGGGGGGGGGGTCTGCCCCCTGCTGCCTGGCAGCACCTGCCAGGCAGCAGGGGACAGTCATGTACACAGTTTTTTTGTATATTCTAACCTGAAGCGTCTCCATCACCATGGGAACGCCTCTGTGTTAGAATATACTGTCGGAAATGAGTTTCACGATGTAGCTCATATCCGACAGTATATTCTAACATAGAGGCGTTCCCATGGTGATGGGGACGCTACAAGTTAAAATATACCATCGGATTGGAGAAAACTCCAATCCGATGGTATAACAGAACTCCAGACTTTACATTGAAAGTCAATGGGGACGGATCCGTTTGAAATGGCACCATATTGTGTCAACATCAAACGGATCCGTCCCCATTGACTTGCATTGTAATTCCGCACGGCCAGGCGGACACCAAAATGACTTTTTTTTCATGTCCGTGGATCCTCCAAAAATCAAGGAAGACCCACGGACGGAAAAACGGTCACGGATCACGGACCAACGGAACCCCGTTTTGCGGACCGTGAAAAAAAACGTCCGTGTGCATGAGGCCTAATACTGACTTTAAAACCAGCCTCCAGGGGGCAGATTAACTGGTCAGGTGTGCTTGACTGCTTGGAGATCGCCACGCCTCCAATACGTACTACAAAGAGAAAAATATGGAAAATTTCAGCCCGCACAACCCCTGGCAGGTGCAGATTGCTATGACGAAATAGAGATATAAATGTAAAAACACAAAATGCAATCGCACACTGCAACCAGCACTCTGCCCTGCCTTTATGCTGGATGTTGAATAAGGCATTGGTGTACATTTTGGCCAAAGCGTAATAAGCCACTCACCACGTCAAGGTCGCCTTCATGAGTGGTCCCTAACACTAGTTCCTACCTTTTATGGGCCATGACAGCCACATAAAGTCCAGGGAGCGCAGGTACAGCATGCACGCCAAGCACACTCTGCTTTTAACCCCGTCCGGTGCCATTACAGCTTTCATCGGATCCAGGGATGCAAGTACTCACATGCATGCTGAGCCCACTTTATACTTCTCCTGGAGGGGTGTGATATACCTATAATATAATTTCTATATAGTGCATTTGTATTGTACAGCATTTATGTGCGGTTCTGCTGAGATAAAGCAGCTATACAGAGGGACATACGCTACTGGAACAAATAATTTCAACTGGTATAATATACCAGTTGCCCCCCCAAAAAACAGATTGAGGCAGGAGTTTGATATACCTATAATATAATTTCTATATAGTGCATTTGTATTGTGCAACTAATTGCAACTGGTGTGATATACCAGTTGCCCCCCCAAAAAACTTATTAAGGGGTTTGATATACCTGCTTCCATCAAATAGTGCTCTTCTATAGGGACTTTGTCACAGGGTCATTTGGAAAATAACAGGCAGAGGGAAAGGCAGGCCATTCTGCAGGGGTGGTGGGGGTTGGACAGGTGCCCCAGGCCAGAGACTAAGTGGGAAGTTGGAGAAGGTGAGTGCGATTACGTCAAAGGACGCACCAGAGTTGGTTGAGTGGCTCACTGAACCTTCTACTTCTGCACCCTCCTCATCCTCTGTATCAGCACCCTCCTCACTCTCTGCTGTGTGCACCCCAAAAGACAGCACCACCATCACCATAGCCCCTCCACTCGAGTCAGAGGAATTAATTTCCCATCAATTTCCAGACCTTACCGATGCGCAGCCATTCTTGGCATCAGATGAGGAAGAGGAGGTAGCAACAGCCAACAGCCAGCGGTCTGACGATTGTACCCAGATCAACCCAAGGAGGGTGGTCCCCGCTGTTGCTGCCTACTCCAAGATCTCTAATGTCAGTGGTGGTGAAGGTGGCGATTATGAAGTGTTGATGAACGTCACGTGGGTGCCCACAAGAGAGGAAAGGGAGGGGAGTTCAGAGGGAGAGATGGAGCAGCAGATAGGGAGGAGAAGGAGGAGAAGCAGGCAGAACTCGCAGTGCACAGGAGGCAAAAAGCAGACTGCAAATGTATCTGGAGCGAGCCATTCACCATGCACGGTCACATCTTGTGCTCCCAGGACGCCGGCACATGGCTCTGCAGTGGATGCTTTTTTTAACGTGGCAGCTGCTAACATTAGTGTTGCCATCTGCAGCCTGTGCTGTAAATGCATAAGTCGCGGTAAGCCCAACACTCACCTAGGGACGACCGCCTTAAGAAGGCACCTGTCATGGCTGAGGATGGGGAAAACCCTCAGCCGTGCGATGCCAGAAAATGTTACGCGCTGCTTGACCAGGACGACAGTATTAGGGAGCAGGTCACCTCCTATCGCGTCCCTAAACTGACCCTGACTCCTATCCTTATGAGTCAACCCTGAAGGTGGGAGGACTCATACCCCGTATGCCTTGGGGTCCCTACTAGCCCTCAGGATTGCCCTGGAACAAGGAGCAGGGTAAGACGACCTGTTCCTTCTGGACACGAAGGAACAGGAGTCTCACTGGCCAAGCTGCAGGGAAAGGAACATAAACAGCCTATGGATATGGCAGGAGGCTGAAAAGCACTTCCATACCTACCTGCCACAGACACTCAGACTGGATCCCGTGCAAGACCGCAAGTGTCCACACCCAAATACAAATGGACACAGCACACACACAAACACACAGGAACCCAGATCCATAGGTGCATAACATAACAAAAGAAAACATCAAGTGGACATCAACATAAATCTAAGAGTCACAGTTTGTTTTATGACCACAAGGGTGGCCCCCACTGGCAGATGGAATGCACAGGAGGCTGCTCCAGCTAAGAATAGCTGAAGCAACCCACTGAGACATGCCAAAGACAGAGGCTTTATAGGCCTAAGTGGCCACACCACCACAGACTCACCCAGTGTCTCACAAACACAGAAAGGGAGTTAACCCTTCCAACACCAGGGAAGGGAAAACACCACTTAAAGGGGAAGTGCACACAATAACATACCAAACGCAACCGCATGCACAACATAGCAAGCTGCAAGGATACAGCTCAAGCTACTATGCTGCCACATAAAAACTGTTGCCAGCGGCAACCACAGGTGAGGCAAATACCACAGCCCTCACCTGTGATTGACAACAGACCAGACCGCTGACAACCGCATGCGGTTCAGGAGTCACGACCATGACCATCACCGAGCCTAGTGGGAGCAACACCGTCAGAACCCACAAAGCCACACTCCGGGTGCTACACGTCCTGCCTCTTCTCCTTCCATTTGTCCTCCACCTTCCACTTCGCCGTCATTGCTTTAATCTGGCAAAAGGCAGGCTTCTGTGGCCCAAATGTTCGAACTTAAAAAGTTGATGACGCCGGATAACCCTCTTGCCCAACGACTGACCGCTGGCTTGTCGGAACTGCTAGCCCGCTAACTACTGCTATATAAACTGGTGGACTTGGAGGCCTTTAGAAAAGTTGTGGCCATTGGCACACCGCAATAGAGGGTCACCGGAAGAAAATATTTCTCCTAGAAGGTCATCCCAGAGCTATATGGCCATGTTCAGCAGCAAGTGAATGAATCTCTGGCACACAGTGTCAGTGCCAAGATACATCTGACCACAGACACGTGGTTTAGCAAACAAAAACAGGGAAACATACATAACTTTTACTGCCCACTGGGTGAACCATCTGTCGGCCATCAAGCATGTAACCTCTGGCACCCGTGTGGATTTGGTGTTACCGCCACGGATTGCATGCAGGCCTGCCTCTTCTTCTATGCAGGTCTTCCTCTTCTCCTCCTTCTACTCCATCCTCCATCTTCTCCTCAGCTGACTCCTCCTTTTCCACTGCTACAGCCCAAGCTCCCTAGAACCTATTCAACGTGCCAGGTGAGACGTTGCCATGCTGTCCTGCGGCTGTTATGCCTGGAAGCCAAGAGCAACACCGGTCCTGCACTCCTTTCATCTCTGTGGTCACAGGCCGATCAGTGGCTAACCCTGCTCAATTTGACAGTTGGTAAAGTGGTGTGCGGCAACGGTGCCAATCTGCTGAGCACGCTGAAATAGGGCAAAATGACATGCCGTGCATGGCACACGTCCTGAACTTAGTCGTGCAGAGATTAGTTGCCAAATAAATAGGAGGTCTTGCGGAAGGCCAGGAAAATCTCTGGCCATTTTAGATGATCTTACAAGTCCATGGATCGCCTTGCTGACGTTCAGCAGCGACACAACCTGCCTGTCATCTGATTTGTGAGTGCCTGACGTGCTAGAACACCACTTTGTATATGATTGATAATCTGCTCCAGCAGAAACGTGCCGTTTATGACTATCTGTATGAACTCTGCGGCAGGACAGGTTCTGGGGAGCTTGTTTTTTTTCACCGCGCCAGTGGCTGCTGATGCGCGACGCATGCAGACTTCTGAGGCCATTTGATGAGATCCCCAAACTGGTCAGTCGCAGCCAGGGCGCCATCAGTGACATGGTACCTTACGCCTTCTTTCTGGAGCGTGCATTGCATCGTGTCATTGATCAAGCCGTCGAGGAGCAGGAAGATGAAGTCGCAATGCTGAATGAACTCCCAGGGGGGCTACTCCATCTGAGACAATTCCGGAAGAGACTGAAGAGGAGTCAGAGGGGGATGGTGACTGGGGGGAGGAGGAGGAGCAAGAAGAGCAGGCTTTAAACTTTTCTGGGATCCCTGGTGTTGTCCGTGGATGGGTGGAGTAGACCGAGGACGAGATTCTCCTGGGCGATGAGCAAGAGCCAGGCCACTCCACCGCTTCCAACTTAGTGCAAATGGAGACCTTCATGCTCCAGTGTTTGAAGAGGGACCCCTATATAAAAAGCATAAAGAGCAAGGAGCAGTTCTGGGTGGCAATGTACTTAGACCCCCGGTACACACACAAAATGGTGGACATGTTACCAGCATCACAGAGGGCTGTCAGAATGCAGAATTTCCCGGCCTTGTTTCGAGAGATGCTGCATTCTGCTGTTGTGGGCGCTGGCAGAGAAATTTCCACCCACAGAGAAACAGTTGTGAATCCTACAGCACATGCAAGAAGATGGCTGTTTGAAAAAGTATTAGTCACTTCGGATATGAGATCATTCTTGCAGCCAACTCATCGACAGCTGCCCTACGGATCCAGCCTTAGGGAACGCCTAGACCGACAGGTGTCCGACTACATCAGATTAACGGCCAATGTGGACGCTCTGAGAAGCGAGGAACCCCTTGACTACTGGGTGTGCAGGCTTGACATGTGGCCAGAGCTGGCACAATTTGCCATGGAACTCTTGGCTTGCCCCACGTTGAGTGTCCTATCCGAAAGGACGTTCAGCGCAGCAGGGGATATCGTGACCGATAAGCGCACTCGCCTAGCTCACGACAGTGTGGACTACCTCACATTTCGAAAAAATGAATGAGGCATGGATCTCAGAGGAATTCAACACCTGTGAAGACCATGTTTAATTGAATTTCCTCATGCCAGGTCACACATATCCGCCAACAGCCAGAATGAATAATGGTCCCTGTTTTAGGTATATACAGCAGCATAAAAGGCCTTTTCTGTCCAGTGAATGCCTAATGTTTGGGACCTCAGAGGAATTCAACACCTGTGACGACCACGTGTTATCGAATTTGAACTATTATCATTTGGGGTTATTTCAAGAGGGGGGATTTCATTAGCCATGTTTTTAATCCAATATTATATATTTTTCTTTTAAACATATGTATTTGACATGGATTTGTACTGGCCTGCAGTAAAATTGATATCCAATGACTGTCTAATTTACCTCCATCCACATAATCACTTGATGTTTTCTGTCTGATAAATTAATATTTTTGGGGCCTGTAATCTAACTGGCCAACAGTAAAATTGTTATACGGTCACCACCTAATGTACCTCCAGCCACATTATCAATTGTTCTTTTCTGTACAGTGAATTAATAATTTTTGGGGCCTGTAGTCCACTGGCCTGCAGAAAAATTGATATCCATTGACCGTCTATTATACCTCCAGCCACATAATCACTTGATCTTTTCTGTATCTGTATAAATATTGGGACATCGACACAATTCTAACATTTTTTAGGGTATTTACATCCAAATCAGGTGAATGGTGTAGGAATTACAACAGTTTGCATATGTGCCTCCCACTTGATAAAGGACCAAAAGTAATGGGACAGAATAATAATCATAACTCAAACTTTCACTTTTTAATACTTGATTGCAAATCCTTTGCGGTTAATTGCAACCTGAAGTCTGGAACGTATAGACATCACCAGACGCTGGGTTTCATCCCTGGTAATGCTCTGCCAGGCCTCTACGGCAACTGTCTTCAGTTCCTGCTTGTTCTTAGGGCATTTTCCCATCAGTTTTGTCTTCAGCAAGTGAAATGCATGCTCAATCGGATTCAGGTCAGGTGATTGACTTGGCCATTGCATATCATTCCACTTCTTTCCCTTAAAAACTCTTTGGTTGCTTTTGCAGTATGCTTTGGGTCATTGTCCATCTGCACTGTAAAGCTCCGTCCAATGAGCATTTGGCTGAATATGAGCAGATAATATTGCCCGAAACACTTCAGAATTCATCCTGCTGCTTTTGTCAGCAGTCATATCATCAATAAATACAAGAGAACCAGTTCCATTGGCAGCCATACATGCCCACGCCATGACACTACTACCACCATGTTTCACTGAAGAGGTGATATGCTTAGGATCATGAGCAGCTCTTCTCTTCCCATCACTCTGGTACAAGTTGATCTTGGTCTCATCTGTCCAAAGGATGTTGTTCCAGAACTGTAAAGGCTTTTTTAGATGTCGTTTGGCAAACTCTAATCTGGCCTTCCTGTTTTTGAGGCTCACCAATGGTTTACATCTTGTGGTGAACCCTCTGTATTCACTCTGGTGAAGTCTTCTCTTGATTGTTCACTTTGACATACATACACCTACCTCCTGGAGAGTGTTCTTGATCTGGCCAACTGTTGTGAAGGGTGTTTTCTTCACCAGGGAAATAATTATTCGGTCATCCACCGCAGTTGTTTTCTGTGGTCTTCCGGGTCTTTTGGTGCTGCTGAGCTCTCCAGTGCATTCCTTCATTTTAAGAATATTCTAAACAGTTGTTTTGGCCACGCCTAATGTTTTTGCTATCTCTCTGATGGGTTTGTTTTGTTTTTTTCAGCCTAATGATGGCTTGCTTCACTGATAGTGAGAGCTCTTTGGATCTCATCTTGAGAGTTGACAGCAACAGATTCCAAATGCAAATAGCACACTTGAAATGAACTCTGGACCTTTTTTCTTCTCATTGAAATTTGAATAATGAGGGAATAACACACACCTGGCCATGGAACAGCTGAGAAGTCAATCGTCCCATTACTTTTGGTCCTTTTACAAGTGGGAGGCACATATGCAAACTGTTGTAATTCCTACACAGTCCACCTGATTTGGATATAAATACCCTCAAATTCAAGATTACAGTCTGCAGTTAAAGCACATCTTGTTTATTTCATTTCAAATCCATTGTGGTGGTGTATAGAGCCAAAAATTTTAGAATTGTGTCGATGTCCCAATATTTATGGACCTGGCTGTATGTGTATTTTACACTTTGGTACATAGTTCAGCATCCATGGGTTAAAAATGCCAGACAGAAAAATGCTGCATGCTACTTTTTTCTGTTCACACTAGAAGACCTCTACCATCAAAACGAATGCACTGGAATGATTCCAAACAAAGCTATTGAATCAGATCTAGTATTAGTTTCCCTCCAGCATTTTTTGTACCATGTCAGAGGAAAACTATAATTAATAGCCGATTATATGTGAAATGTGACATCACAACTGGAGTTGTAGGAAACTACTGTTACACCACCAGTTTCAGTCAGGTAGGTTCAGGGATGGACAGACCATATCTACCACTAAATGAATAGTTGGACATCAGGGGTCTCATATAGTGTATACTGTATTACTAATTTATACTATATTACACCAGGGCCCCTGTTGATTTCCACCCCTGAGTTGAAGCCTTATACTGTATACTATATTGCATAGGGCCCCTGTTGATATCCACCCATGAGTTGAAGCCTTATACTGTACATTATATTGCATAGGGCCCCTGTTGTTGGTGTCTAGTGATGAGCTGGAGGTGCCATATTTGATTTTGCGACATTTCGTCGAAATCGAATATTTGTCATTATTCTATTTATAATATGCGATTTAATTATTCGCGTATTGCGTTTTTTTGTGTGTTTTTTTTAAACTGTATAAGGCAACTTTCCTATTGGTTGGCTATGGCTATTCTAATATATGTATTTTACGAATATTCGCTATATTGCTATATATTCTTGTTTTAGAATATTATGAATATTCTAAAAAAGTATGTTATAGCAATATAGCAAATATTCGTAAAATACACATATAGACTGCAACTTAGCTAATATAGTGCTATAATCTTTTTTTATAGTCTAATTTTTTTTTCTCTTCTGAACTTACGATTTGGAAAAAATGTACACTATTAAAAAAAATACTATTGCACTATATTAGTTAAATTGCAGTCTATATGTGTATTTTATGAATATTCGCTATATTGCTATATATATATAAGTTTTTTAGAATATTCGTCGAATATTATTGACAAATATTAAAAAAACAAAGTTATAGCAATGTAGCGAATATATTCGTTATTTAGAATATTCGTCTTTTTTTTCCCAATGTGTAATGTTATTCCACTTTGGCATACTCCTCCCTGAAAAGCGTCCCTGTCACCATGGGAACACCTGTGGGTTAGAATATACCATCAGATCTGAGTTTTCACTATCTCAGGGAAAACTCAGATCCAATGGTATTTTCTAACCCACAGGCGTTCCCATGGTGACGGGGACGCTTGTCGGGGAGGAGTATGCGAACAACTGTGCAGATTGGAAAAAAAAGGCGAATATTCTAAATAACGAATATATTCCCTATATTGCTATATATTAGTTTTTTAGAATATTTGTCATTTTTTTCCATATGAAAACATGATTCATTCCTTCTTAAGTTGCTTGTGGGCCAATGACTCATTGACCCACAAGAAAGAAGCAGGGAGGAATCATGCTTTCAGATGTAAAAAAATGACTAATATTCGATATAGCGAATATATAGCACTATATTTGAAATATTCGCGAATTAGCGAAGTTGCTATATTTGTGATTAATATTCGCTATTCGAATATTCGCGCTCAACACTATTGGTGTCCATGCCTGAGTTGAAGCCTTATACTGTATACTATTTTACACAGGGGCCCCTGTTGTTGGTGTCCACCCCCCGAGTTGAAGCCTAGAATTGCGAATACGTTTTTGACTTAAGTTTAGAACAGGTCAAGAGAAGTAAAAAAATAAAAATAAATCAACAGTATTGATTCACTTTATATTCCTTACATTGTTGCTCTGGGGTTACATTGAGCCTTGATATAGAGGTTACACTTCAGACAGATTCATATTCTTCTCCTGGTTTTGTGACAGTGTTAAGCATGTAACCTGACTATTATAAAATAAATGAACAATGTTCTGGAAACTGCATGATTGAACAAGATGTGAATAATGCACACACTTGTGGCTCCCACTCATAGCAAGCTTTACCAGAAGGATCTCTATGAACTCCAGGTTCTAATGTGATCACCTCAATAACAACTTGTCTACTTGTATAAGCCAGTTTATTCATATAGTGCGAGAGAATCATGCCATGCTTTACAATTCGACAAAGGACAGTCTATACCAGGGGTGCACAATGTTTTTTGGGTGGGGGCCACATTGTCAGACTGAACCAACGTCAGGGGCCAAAAATAAAATTTAAAGGGGTATTAACTGAAATACTGTATCTATGGCATATTGAACATACAGTATATACCATTAATGACTAGATACAGTTCCAGGACTCCCATCTACTGGAAGAATGCATGAAAAATACACGTGAGCCGGTGTTCTAACAAAAGTCCTTACTTCGTGAAAATACCTTACCCCTCGTGGCTTCCGGGGGTGTGCGCATCAACTTCCGGGGGTGTGTGCCTCAGCATAAGAGCACTACCACAGCATGGGTAAGATACAATTACATGGAGCGCTGACTCACGGACACCGCGCATGCGCTGTCAGGGGTAAGGACGGTCTTTTCTCCTTAACCTCACACTGAGCACGCGCGGATTGTGAAATCTCCTTACGCTCACAAGGGTTAAGGGTTAGGATTTAGGGTTAGGGTTATGGCCCCCAATATGCTGCACCCACCCCCCGGATGGCTGATAGTGCTGGGAGCAAAAGGAGATTTCACAATCTGTGCGTGTCAGTGAGTCAGCGCTTCACGTAATTTAATCTTACCCGTGCCGTGGTAGTGTGCTTGCGCTGAGGCGCACACCCCCGGGAAGTCAATAGTAAGGTATTTTCACGAAGTAAGGATTTTTGTTAGAATACCGGCACAAGACATAGACATACATGTCTGTTACCAGATGGTTGGGGGCCGCACAGAATAGTACCAAGGGCCGTATGTGGCACCCAGACCACAGGTTGTGCACCCCTGGTTTATATAAGGCTATTATATTTAATATGCGTTCGCTGAGCCATAAGCTCGCGCATGTGCCATGGATAAACATGTCAGCGCCTGGAATCAGCCTCACAGGACGCACTGCACATGCGCCAGCCGGCAATGAGGAGTGAATAAATTAGCAGTCGGGGGTGCTGGGCTCCAGGAGAAGGGGCACGTCTGGGCTCCAACGGACAGAGGGACAGCCTTGGGCTCCTTACTCGGGTAATTACCATATTTCTAGACAAACGGCAACACTTAGGGTAGTAATACTAGTATTTTTTAATACAAAACGAGCAGACTGATGTGATGATGTTAAAAGCTCTGTCACTAAAATCCAGGTGACAGAATCCCTTTAAGTGCCCCTTACCCACTAATTAAGGCTTTATTAACATATTCGTCCTTGTGATGACAAGATTGTCAGTGTTTCATCCATGAAGATGTCTGTGAAGGCTCCATTTTGATCTCTGTTTATTTTTTGCTCTTCGTGTGTCGTCTACATTCCATGTGCATGACTAGGCTGGAAAGGGGATCTCCAGAGCATATCTTACCAATGGTCAGTGAAAACCATTGATAAAACACATATACCATCCATGTTCTGTCAGTGGTTTTCACAGACTCATAGATAAGTGTTTGGTCTGCACCATGGACCAAAGTAGTGCATGTTGTTTTTCCACTGACCTACAGTGCCTTGCAAAAGTATTCACCCTCTTGACTTTTTTCCTATTTTGTTACATTACAGCCTTAAAGGGGTATTCTCATCATAATGATCACTGTTAAATCTGTTAATGATTTGATAGTGATCATTTTTGTAATTATATTTGATTAACCAATTCCACCATTTAGGAGAAAATTCATCCCCACTTACCTCATTGTTGTCATTTGGTCTCCCCTGGTTACGGCCACCACTCTTCTCCGAAATCCCGGTGGCTGCGCTTGCGCAGAAGACTCCTTCTTTTCTCCCGGCCGGGCCGCTCGCTGTACTGAAAGCGCACACCACCGCGTATGCGCGATGGTGACTTCTTCCTGGCCAGAATAGTACAGAGCCGTAAAAACGCGCAAGCCGGCTCTGTACTATACTGGCCAGTAATAAGTTACCATGGCACATGCGCCCGGGAGAAGACTTCAATCAAAATGAAGCCCGCCCCCAGCCAGAATCCAGGAAGTGAGCGGTGCGCTGGCAGCAGGTAAGTATGAAAATGCGAAGTGGGAATACCCCTTTAAGGTCAATGTTAATCTGAATTTTATGTGATGGATCAGAACACAATAGTCTAAGTTGGTGAAGTGAAATGAGAAAAATATATAAATAAAACTATTGTTTAGAAATAGAAAACAGAAAATTGGCATGTGCGTATGTATTCACCCCCTTTGTTAGGAATCCCATAAAAAGCTCTGGTGCAACCAATTACATTCAGAAGTCACATAATTAGTGAAATGATGTCCACCTATGTGCAATCTAAGTGTCACATGATCTGTCATTACATATACACACCTGTTTTGAAAGGCCCCAGAGGCTGCAACACCTAACCAAGAGGCATCACTAACCAAACACTGCCATGAAGACGAAGGAACTCTCCAAACAAGTAAGTGACAATGTTGTTGAGAAGTACAAGTCAGGGTTAGGTTATAAAAAATATACAAAACTTTGATAATCCCCAGGAGCACCATCAAATCTATCATAACCAAATGGAAAGACCATGGCACAACAGCAAACCTGCCAAGAGACTAGGGTTGAGTGATATACCGGTATCCACGATATACCACAATATAAAAAAACGGCGATATGGCGATATCACCGTTTTCTAATAACCGCAGTATTTAATGAAGTCATAGGAGTGGTTGCATGTGTGCTGACCACTTCTAAAATGTCCGCTTCCTGACACCTGCTTATGTTCCCCTGTTATTGGCCTCTGCCTCCTGCATTACTACTAGCACGCTTTATATAAACTGCATTACTACTAGTCACTTTATATAAACCAGTCATAAACTTACGCACAAGTCTGGTGCTTCGCAGCCGCCGCCTTTCACCTTGCTCTGCTCCTCCTCCACCTCTCGTCTTTCTCTGCTTCTCCTCCGCCTCTCGTCTTGCTCTGCTTCTCCTCTGCCACCTCGTTCTGTTTCTACTCCGCCTTGCTCTGCTCCTCCGCCTTGCTCTGCTCCTCCGCCTCTTGTCAGTGCAGTAGTTTGAGTGACATATGACTAGAACTCGGTGGGACCTAACAAATAGACTTTTCTCTGACCCATGGGGCATCTAACATATAAAGCAGTAAGTGATCTTGCTGCCATCTGCTGCAACTTTACCAATACTTTTTACAAACATTAATATGTGTCACCAACACGTGTCTTCACTCCAGTGTCACAGGTTGTCCATCTGTGATGTGATAGGCATATAAATAGAGATGTCACTGTGTACATACATGACGTGTATATCTGTATATATATCGTGTGTACTGGGCTACGGTAGACTGATGGTTTACATTCATGGTGTTTTCTGTGTTTTCAGCTGCGTCGCCCTTTGTGACCGGCAGCCCACTACTGACTGCTAACATAACCCCTGGCTATTTCACTACTTCTTCAGGTAATAACTGCAGTCACTGTCCATTGGGGTGATTTATAGGGGTAGGAGAACTTCATATTTGAAGTCAGCTTCCTAATGTACTTTGGGGGTTAAGAGTGACAGCACCACAGAATGACCCCCCCATACCAGTTGTCACTTTTAGCCCATGTGGAGCCCTGTCCTCTTCTTTAAAATCTCCAAAAGAAGACTCCTCCACAAATTATCCTAATAGGATTTTACCCCAGTTTCATGGATCGCAAGAGGCTTCCCTACACTACCACACACCACCCCATACAGTATAATGTCTCCTTGTGGCCCACCGCCCCATAAAGTGTAACGTATTCTTGTGGCACACCGCCCCATACATTAAAACATCTCCTTGTGGCCCACCGCCCTATACAGTATAACGTCTCCTTGTGGCTTCCCTATACAATACAGTGTAACGTCTCCTTGTGGCTGCCCCATACAGTATGTCTCCTTGTGTCCCCAAGTGTTTTTTTCTTCTAAATGGGTATTTATCGTGATATATATCGTTATCGCGGTAAATTTCTTAATATCATTATCGTGGGAATATTTTTGATATCGCCCAACCCTACAAGAAACGGCAGTCCACCAAAACTCACGGACTGGGCAAGGAGGGCATTAATCAGAGAGGCAGCACAGAGACCTAAGGTAACCCTGGAGGAGCTGCAGAATTCCACAGCACAGACTGGAGTATCAGTACATAGGACGACAATAAGCCGCACGCTCCATAGAGTTGGGTTTTATGGCAGAGTGGCCAGAAAAAAGTCATTAGTATCAGCTAAAAACAAAAAGACACGTTGTGAGTTTGCGAAAAGGCATGTGGGAGACTCCCAAAATGTTTGGAGGAAGGTGCTCTGGTCTGATAAGACTAAAATTGAATTTTTCGGCCATCAAAGAAAACTCTATATCTGGCGCAAACCCAGCACATCACATCACCCAAAGAACACCATCCGCACAGTGAAATATGGTGGTGGCAGCATCATGCTATGGGAATTTTTCAGCAGCCGGGACTGGGAAACTGGTCAGAGTTGAGGAAAAGATGGATAGTACTAAATACAGGGATATTCTTGAGCAAAACCTGCACCACTCTGTGCGTGATTTGAGGCTAGGACGGAGGTTCACCTTCCAGCAGGACAATAACCCCAAACACACTGCTAAAGCAACACTTGACTGGTTTAAGGAGAAACATGTAAATGTGTTAGAATGGCCTAGTCAAAGCCCAGATCTCAATCCATTAGAAAATCTGTGGTCAAACTTAGGCTACTTTCCCACTTGCGGCACGACGGATCCGACAGGCTGTTCACCCTGTCGGATCCGTCCTTCCTCTATTTCGCCGTGCCGCCGGACCACCGCTCCGTCCCCATTGACTAAATGTCTGACTTTTTAGTCTGGCAGCCTCTCACCGCGAACTGCCAACTGCCCCGGAGCTCTGCCCCGTCCCCATTATAGTCAAAGGGTGAACAGCCTGTCGGATCCGTCCTGCCGCAAGTATGAAAGTACCCTTAAAGATTGTTGTTCACAAGCACAAACCATCCAACTTGAAGGAGCTGGAGAAGTTTTGCAAGGAGGAATGGTCAAAAATCCCAGTGGTAAAATGTGGCAAGCTCATAGAGACTTATCCAAAGCGACTTGGAGCTGTGATTGCCACAAAAGGTGGCTCTACAAAGTATTGACTTTAGAGGGGGGTGAATAGTTATGCACATTGACTTTTTCTGTTATTTTGTCCTATTTGTTGTTTGCTTCACAATAAAAAAATAAAAAAAATCTTCAAAGTTGTGGGCATGTTCTGTAAATTAAATTATGCAAATCCTCAAACAATCCATGTTAATTCCAGGTTCTGAGGCACCAAAACACGAAAAAAGTCAAGGGGGGTGAATACTTTTGCAAGGCACTGTATAGACAATAAAAATACAAGGATGTCTGAATATACACTCACCTAAAGAATTATTAGGAACACCTGTTCTATTTCTCATTAATGCGATTATCTAGTCAACCAATCACATGGCAGTTGCTTCAATCCATGTAGGGTTGTGGTCCTGGTCAAGACAATCTCCTGAATTCCAAACTGAATGTCAGAATGGGAAAGAAAGGTGGGCTACAACAGCAGAAGACCCCACCGGGTACCACTCATCTCCACTACAAATAGGAAAAAGAGGCTACAATTTGCACGAGCTCACCAAAATTCGACTGTTGAAGACTGGAAAAATGTTGCCTGGTCTGATGAGTCTCGATTTCTGTTGAGACATTCAAATGGCAGAGTCCGAATTTGGCGTAAACAGAATGAGAACATGTATCCATCATGCCTTGTTACCACTGTGCAGGCTGGTGGTGGTGGTGTAATGGTGTGGGGGATGTTTTCTGGGCACACTTTAGGCCCCTTAGTGATAATTGGCCATCGTTTAAATGCCACGGGTTACGTGAGCATTGTTTCTGACCATGTCCATCCCTTCATGACCACCCCATGTACCTATCCTCTGATGGCTACTTCCAGCAGGATAATGCACCATGTCACAAAGCTCAAATCATTTCAAATTGGTTTCTTAAACATGACAATGAGTTCACTGTACTAAAATGGCCCCCACAGTCACCAGATCTCAACCCAATAGAGCATCTTTGGGATGTGGTGGAACGGGAGCTTCGTGCCCTGGATGTGCATCCCTCAAATCTCCATCAACTGCAAGATGCTATCCTATCAATATGGGCCAACATTTCTAAAGAATGCTATCAGCACCTTGTTGAATCAATGCCATGTAGAATTAAGGCAGTTCTGAAGGCAAAAGGGGGTCCAACACCATATTAGTATGGTGTTCCTAATAATTCTTTAGGTGAGTGTATACATTAGGCTACTTTCACACTGGCATTTTGGTTTCCGTTTGTGAAATCCGTTCAGGGATCTCACAAGCGGTCTAAAAGTTTGGATCAGTTTTGCCCTTAATGCATTCTGAATGGATAAGGATCCGCTCAGAATTCATCTGTTTGGCTCAGTTTGGCTTCGTTCTGCCTCCATTTCGCTTTGGAGGCAGACACCAAAACGCTGCTTAGTGTTTTGGTGTCTAATGAAACTGAGCCAAACTGGTCCTGACACGCAATGTAAGTCAATGGGGACGGATCTATTTTCACTGACACAATATGGCAGCAATAGAAAACGGATCCGTCCTCCATTGACTTTCAATGGTGTTCAAGACGGATCTGGTTTAGCTATGTTAAAGATAATACAAACAGATCCGTTCTGAACTGATTCATGCGGTTGTATTATCTGAACGGATGCATTTGTGCAGATCCATGACGATTCCGCACCAAACACGAGTGTGAAAGTAGCCTTAAAATCAATGGATATGTGTTCTATCCATGGAGAACACAGACAGCACATATCTTTGATTAATTGATGTGTGACTAAGTCCTAATACACATTAATTTGTACTTCCATGACCAAGCCTGGCCTAAAGATGTTAGGTTGACAACTGTAACATGGGCCCCCATTTACTATGTGTATTTTCTTGAAATTTGTTTAGTGTCTGATTAATTGAATCTGTAAAAACAATTTGATTTGGGTCTGAATCAAAAGTGAACCGACTGACCTGAAAATTGGACTATGATACTCCAAAGACTCCTAGGACTCATGTTTCCTCTATCTTCTGTCTCTTTTTTTCTAATTCTTGCCTTCCCCCGCTATTTTTAAGCTCTTTAAATCATGGCGGAGTAGTAGGCATGGTTGAAGAGTAGGCATACTACTTTCTCCACAGTGCACATTTCAAGTCATTCCCTGTATACCCTTTCTCACATTCCCTTCCCACACCATCAGACTCTTCTGCCCATTTCCTCTGTGAGTAGCAGTTGTCTAACACCCCCAGGCTTCCCCCACCACTTCCTGGATCACTTCGCTGCCCGGCTGCCCTACCTCCTTTCATCCGAATTACCAACTCTTATTTTGGCTGATTTTAACATCCCCATTGACGATCCTATCTCCCAATCAGTTTCTCACTCCTCTGCCACGCATATAGAAGGCAATACAGTTGATCTAGCCTTCTTCCGCCTCTGCTCACCCTGTCCGCTTTCTGACTACAAATTTATTTCCTTTACTCTAAAGATCTCTCACTCTTCTCATGATATTCCTACCTTTCACACATACAGAAACCTACACACCATTAACTCCCAGCAACTCATTGACACCCTATTGTTATCTCTCGCCCCAATCTCTTCCCTTTTTTGTCCGGATCTAGCTACCAATCATTACAACCATACCCTCAAAATCACTCTGTTGGTGGTCAGTTTTTTTTTCCCTCCGGGTCTTGGTGATACCATTTCATATGCTGCAGTAGAGCTGTAGTGCCTTTGTTTGTGTTTGAGTATCTTCAGCTTATTTTTATCCTGCAGATCTTGCACACAGCAGTGCTTTTATCTGCTGGCACTGTGGAGAAAACCTTCCAGATGGGATATACTCACACAGAACAGCGGTAGCCAAGCTTGGCTTAGGTCTGGCACATTTTGAGCCTGTGCCCACAAAGTATCAGCTGCATCATTAGTTCCTGATCTGACCATAATTGAAGCAGATCTGGCGCTGGCAGATCCTTTGGAGGTTTTGGTGAAACGTTGCCTATGAGCTTAATTCCCACACAGCTATGCATTGGGTCCTCTGCCTCTGCCTGAGCCTCCTCCTCGGGGCAGTCAAAATGCTGACTGTTCTCGCACAAATCAACAGAAAGACTCTCTTGAGTATCTTCCATAGCACATGGGGCTTTGTTGCCTCTTCTTAGACAAAAAGAAGGCTCCCCACTAGGAGAGGGCAGTGAAGAAAGAGATGATGCAAACTGAAAGGCTTCTCTGGGGTGGCAAAGGAGAATAGCAGAAGGAATGCTGTGACCCCTGGCTGCAAAACACTGTGTCAGACTCAGAGGTGACATCAACATCAACCTGCTGTGACTGAGAGGAGGAGTGAGCCATTCAGTCTACTAGCTCATCCTCTTTGCCTTCAATAATAATGTGGCACCTATTGGAAGCGAGGGAAAATTGTGTCCTGCTGCTATTACTACTGGCCATATGGCTGGTGCTGCTACTGCTGTTTGCTCCACTACAGCCACCTACATTCTGACTCTTGGATGACAAGGCATAGGTCTTTTGTTTTCCACTCTTCCATTTACCAGTAGAGGTGGCCTTGCGGTTCGCCCGGCGGTCGTTTTTTTCGGCAAACTTTGCGTTTTCGCGATTTGCCGAACAAGCGAACATATGGAGATATTCGTGCCCACCATATTCTTTTACATTGTGAAGAACTTTGACCCATGACACATCCTTCAGGTGGTACAGGATAACCAATTGAGACGTTTCAGCACATGGACATACCCCCTACCTTATAAATAAACCTGACCTGGCTGCCATTTTACATTCAGTGTTTTGCCAGTGTAGGGAGAGGTTGTTGTGTGGAGCAGTGACTGGCGGTTAGGGACACCAAACGCTAGCTAATAGGGCCACAAAAGTCCTTTTAAGGACTGGTATAGGTGTGCTATCGATAGGTATGATACACAGAGGAGTGCGATATACTTATAATATACTTTTATAATGAGTCAAAAACACATAGATCTATATAGTGATCACCTGGAAGTTAGGGGCCTAGGGACTTACAAGGGCCATTTTTATATAGGGTAAGGTTCCGGATGGGGTCACTCTTATTAGGGCGGGTGGTCTGTGGTTCGGCTATCAGGGCCAGAATAGCACCCCTCTGTAGGGCAATATCAGGGATAGTTCTTTGCCCACCCTGTCCTTCAATACCACATCATCATCTAGCCCAGGGATATATGTTTTTAGCTTTCCCTCCCGTATTCATGGATGTGCACTGGAACCCCCCGGATTGTGGTAGGACATATGGTTTCTGATTTGGTGCCGCCGAGCACCTGATTTGGTGCCGCCGAGCACTTGTTATTGCCTACCACATCTATGCTTTTTGCTTAACTTTAGTAATTAAATTTATTTTAATTTTGAGGGATATTCCATTCACACGTCCACAAAATGAGTCTGCATCCAGGTGCAGACCTATTCATTTTTAATGGGGCCGGAATGTGCTGTCCACATACGCATTTGCGGATCCGCACTTCCGCATCTGTGTTTCCGTTTCCGCAAAAAAATAGAACATGTCCTATTCTTGTCCTCAATTGCAGACAAGATTAGACATTTTCTATTATAGTGCCAGCAATGTCCAGTCCGCAAATTGCGGAATGCACAATTCCGGTGTCCGTGTTTTGAGGATCCGCAAAATACTTACGGACATGTGAATGGACCCTCATACTAACATTATTAAAGGTTACGTTTTATCTTTATGTATATTCTAATGGATTGCCTTCCTTGTACAATGTTATAATATTGTGCGGCAGTATTGTGCGGCAGTTGTGTGCGGTTCTGCTGCGATACTGCAGGTATATAGAGGGACAAGCGTTATTGGAACAAATAAATTCTTCTGGTGTGATATACCAGTCACCCCCGAAAAAAACTGATTGAAGCGGGGTGTTATATACCAATATTCTTTATTTATAGTGCATTTGGGTACTGTATAGTGCATTTGCACATGCGTGTACGCGAAAATGATATTGCCGATATTTCGCATTGAAAAAAATAATGAATGGAGATTGCAAATTCGAATAATACATCTGCTATGTCACTGTCCATGTTGTGGGGCTATTTGTGCACTTTCTAGTAGTTATTTCTTGGCTGCAAACATGAGCTGAAGGTTTTTCAGGTTCGCGTGCCATTAAAATGAATGGGACCCGCCGCGAACTTGCGGTTCGCGAACATTTGATCGCGTTTGCGAACCATCCCGGCAGATGTTCGTCCATCACTATTTACCAGCCATTTTATTATGAGGTCTATAAATGTAAAGTTACAGGTTTGGTGCACAAATTTTTAAATGGTAGCAAAATGGCAAATGTTTTTTTGGGCACTTTACAGACAGGCACAAAACCACCTTCCCCTCCTACAAACACCCTGCAGACTGGTATTGGCAATTTACAATGGTAATGCAATAATTGAATGAAACTGCTATACCAATTCAGTTATTGCAGTACAATGCATTAACTAAAACTTCAGGATATATTGATGTAATAGATTATGTTGAATGAAACTGCTATATTAATGAAGTTATTGCATTATTATGTTTTAACTAAAACCGGATGGTATATTGATGCAATACAATGCAGTGAATGAAACTGGTGCATTAATTCCATACAATACATTCACTAAAACTGCATAGTATATTCATGTAATACCATGTGTTGAATGAAACTACTATATTAATAAATGTTTTTGCAGTACAATGTGTTCAGTAAAACTGCATGGTATCTTGACATAATACATGTGTTAAATTAAACTGCTACTGTATATTAATGCAGTACAATGCATTCACTAAAGGAAGGGAGCACCACACATGCGCAGCTGCCCTCCATTCATTCCTATGGGAGTGCTGAAAAAATCTGAAGCACAATTGAATTGAAAGGGAGGCGCACCGCGCAAGTACGGCCACCTCTCCATTGACTTCTACGGGGCTGACAGAAAGAGTCGAGCCAGCACTCAGCTATTTTCACTGCTCTCATAGGAAACAATGGAGGGCAGCCGAGCAGGCTCCATTGTAAGTATAGATATGGGTCCCAGAAGTGGGACCTGGGCCTATCATACATTAGGGGCATATCCTAGCGATATGCTCCCAATGTTTGAGATGGGAATATCCCTTTTACTAAAACTGCAAGGCATAGAGATGCAGTACAAATGCCTTGAATGCAACTGGTATATTGATGCTCTGAAATGCCCAATTACAAACGGTAGCTAAATTGAAACTGTTTATTGGTAACTAACAGAGATGCAATTAAAAATGCCCTGCTGTGAACATACTGTTAAAAATGTGATGAACTGCTTAATTATACACGGTAACAAAATTGCAGCAGTTTTTTGGGGAATTCAAAGCCGCACAACTACATGTCCCCTTCTATAAACACTGGTATTGATGCATAAAAAATTTGCTGAAGCGCTCAGTTTTAAATGGCAGCAAAATTGAAACTTTTTTGGGGAAAATAAAGGACAGATTGCATAGAGTTTGTAGCAAAATGTATGCAGCTGGTGATGGGAAAAAGCCTATAAATCAATTATGAACTGTAGAAACTTGAGATAAAAAAATAAAAAAAATAAGGCAAGCTGTTCCAATACAGAAAAAAATAATTTAATTGGTGCCAGATTTTGGTGATTGCTGAATTTGCAGTACATACATGAAGTTTCCACTTGCTTGTGGCACCTGCCCTCAGTATGAAACACATACACAGATCTCTGAGTGAACACCCTATTTTTCCCTTATAAAACCCTGGAGTTTCTACCTATTGATTCAATCTACCTACCTAATATGTCCCAATACTGACCCTACAACACTCTAAAGGGTTTATTAGACAGATAGATGCTGCTAGTGATTGTCAGGAGGGGAGCATTCCCTCCGGACAATCAGCAGATAGCTAGTAGAGGACACTGCCGCCTGTTTATGCAGCGATGTTACCCACAACATGATGAGGCACGCTATGCCATCTCTCACCCCAAACAGGACAGTGGAGTGCCGGCAGCAGATCACTATTACACAGAGCAATCTGCCCCTGAACAAGCTCGTTCATTGGGCATTTAGAGGCAGTGTTAGGCTGCCAGATGATTAGTAACCGGGGTTCATAGGAAACATAGGCATAAAATCTGGCAGCCTAATATACCCTTTAGGTTGCTGACTTGTGTCTGCAATTGCTTTTCGCCAGACACATTCAAGACACATACTCTCGGATCGCAGGCTAGGCTCAGAATGGAGACTCCTACGCCTAGAGACTGAAGGACCTGCCAAAATCCTTCCCCTGATTAGCTCTCATTCAGTCAGGCAAGCCATTTCCCTCCCAAGGTTGTGTGAACCTCCAATACTTATCCTTCCTGGCATTTTCCCTGCCAATTTTCACAGTGAAATGGCGCTGCTGCCTTTTTGTGCAATTTGTCTTAAGTAAATCACCCAAACTTTGGATTTGCTTGGCAACAGAAATTTTGTGAAATTCATAATGAATCCAATTAGTTAAAAATTGATTGGGTCATCGCTATTCTACTTATGTTGCAAAGGGGCCAAGTTTTCTTTGTGTCTTTTTAACAATATCTACCAATAGAAGAAATCTGGAATCAATGCAACATCATATATTGGTATTAGTATGTGTTGCGTAGTGTTCATAACCTTCCATGTACTTTGCTCATCAACAAAGCAGGGCATTGCAAGGTCTCAGTGATAGAATCTGAGTGTTCAATAATCACAACAATGCGCTCCATGACGTGTACAGATCTGAAGAAAGTATTGGAGATGTGTACAGTACAATAGTCATAGAATGATGGCTATATTATACATAGGTCACAAAATTTTGGTATTGGCTGTTGCTCACATTAGTTGACTGTATGTTAAATAAGAGCTCCTGCAAAAAATGTTATTCTCTAACCTGCTAGAAAGGTGCATGATGTAATCTGTAGTGAATGTAATCTTCTCATCTGTGACTGTATTTGTGAACTATCCCTTCCCTTCTAATTTTTAGATGTGTCATGTGACCAACTCTCTGATCTCCAACTGACACAGGATAGGAAAGGAAGTCAGTTACTTCTCTACTGATTCCTATGAGACTGACATTGAGGCTCCCATAGGAATACATAGAGAAATAGACGTCCTGTCCACTCATAAGATGCTGTGTTATTTGGAAATTTTGATCGCTGGTCACATGACACAGCTGAGGATCTGAAGGGAGGGGATAACTCACAAATACAGAAACTGGTAAGAAGATTACCTTCACTACAGATTACATCATGTACTATTTTAGCAGGTCAGAGAATCAGATTTATTGCGGGAGGTGCTCTTCTTTAAGTTTAAATAAAGTTCAGGGTAGATGTGTTTTTAATAAGAAAATAAAAATTAAAGAAGAAAACAACATGCCATAATTTGAAATTAATGCAAAAAGTAAAGCAAAGTAGATACTCTTGTTTGTGATCTTCGTGTCCCGTTAAGGGTGCACGCATATGTACCTGTAAATGCAGTAAACAGGCACATTTACCAACATAACTCCTAATGAAGTATTGTGCTGTTGGTCTTCCAAGAACATTTTTGTACTATATATTGTTCTACAAATGTACTAACATCCTTTTGATTTGCAAAATTTGGAGTCCATATACACTGCGTGCAGAATTATTAGGCAAATGAGTATTTTGACCACATCATCCTCTTTATGCATGTTGTCTTACTCCAAGCTGTATAGGCTCGAAAGCCTACTACCAATTAAGCATATTAGGTGATGTGCATCTCTGTAATGAGAAGGGGTGTGGTCTAATGACATCAACACCCTATATCAGGTGTGCATAATTATTAGGCAACTTCCTTTCCTTTGGCAAAATGGGTCAAAAGAAGGACTTGACAGGCTCAGAAAAGTCAAAAATAGTGAGATATCTTGCAGAGGGATGCAGCACTCTTAAAATTGCAAAGTTTCTGAAGCGTGATCATCGAACAATCAAGCGTTTCATTCAAAATAGTCAACAGGGTCGCAAGAAGCGTGTGGAAAAACCCAGGCGCAAAATAACTGCCCATGAACTGAGAAAAGTCAAGCGTGCAGCTGCCAAGATGCTACTTGCCACCAGTTTGGCCATATTTCAGAGCTGCAACATCACTGGAGTGCCCAAAAGCACAAGGTGTGCAATACTCAGAGACATGGCCAAGGTAAGAAAGGCTGAAAGACGACCACCACTGAACAAGACACACAAGCTGAAACGTCAAGACTGGGCCAAGAAATATCTCAAGACTGATTTTTCTAAGGTTTTATGGACTGATGAAATGAGAGTGAGTCTTGATGGGTCCGTGGCTGGATTGGTAAAGGGCAGAGAGCTCCAGTCCGACTCAGACGCCAGCAAGGTGGAGGTGGAGTACTGGTTTGGGCTGGTATCATCAAAGATGAGCTTGTGGGGCCTTTTCGGGTTGAGGATGGAGTCAAGCTCAACTCCCAGTCCTACTGCCAGTTTCTGGAAGACACCTTCTTCAAGCAGTGGTACAGGAAGAAGTCTGCATCTTTCAAGAAAAACATGATTTTCATGCAGGACAATGCTCCATCACACGCGTCCATGTACTCCACAGCGTGGCTGGCAAGAAAGGGTATAAAAGAAGAAAATCTAATGACATGGCCTCCTTGTTCACCTGATCTGAACCCCATTGAGAACCTGTGGTCCATCATCAAATGTGAGATTTACAAGGAGGGAAAACAGTACACCTCTCTGAACAGTGTCTGGGAGGCTGTGGTTGCTGCTGCACACAATGTTGATGGTGAACAGATCAAAACACTGACAGAATCCATGGATGGCAGGCTTTTGAGTGTCCTTGCAAAGAAAGGTGGCTATATTGGTCACTGATTTGTTTTTGTTTTGTTTTTGAATGTCAGAAATGTATATTTGTGAATGTTGAGATGTTATATTGGTTTCACTGGTAAAAATAAACAATTGAAATGGGTATATATTAGTTTTTTGTTAAGTTGCCTAATAATTATGCACAGTAATAGTCACCTGCACACAAAGATATCCCCCTAAAATAGCTAAAACTAAAAACAAACTAAAAACTACTTCCAAAAATATTCAGCTTTGATATTAATGAGTTTTTTGGGTTCATTGAGAACATGGTTGTTGTTCAATAATAAAATTAATCCTCAAAAATACAATTTGCCTAATAATTCTGCACTCCCTGTACTTAGTATTTTATATTAAATATAAAATCATCAAAGCACTGGGTACCAAAGATATAATCAGAGTAGAGGGGGCAAAAAAGCTAAATTTAAATGGGCCCTCCTGGCATTGCTGGTCATGCAATCATCCCAAGAAACAAGGCAAACCCCTAGGGGAGAGCAGTAGGACTATCTTGAAATAGGACCCTCTTCTTCTCATAAGCCCCCATAGCAGTTTAATAGTTTCTCTTCGGTTCTCTTGTTGTGCACCAAGACCATCAAACTACAGGGAACGTGAACTGCCTTGGATAACAAACCACTGAAAACACACAACACTAGACACCAAGGCGGATATTTGCTTGAGTCTGAATTGGTGTACTCTGCGCCAAATTGATCAAATATCACATACTGGGGTAAATTTATCAAAACTGGTGTAAAGGAAAACTGGCATAGTTGCAGATCCTCTGGAAAATGAAAGATGGGATTTGATTGATTTGTATAGGCAACTAAGCCAGTTTTCCTTTACACCAGTTTTGATAAATCCACTCCGCTGTTTCTTACATTTAGTGCCACCCTTGTACTGTAATGAGTTTGCAACTTTTTAAAGCTTTTTTTTTTTTTTTTTTTTTAAGTTGCGTTGAGCTATCTGGTATAGATGAGCAGATCTTATATGCTTTTTAATTTTTGCTGCTAAGTCAGTTATTTCACAACTCTAGAAAAGTAGTTGTCCTCTTACTATATTGGAGTGGGTTTAGGAAATCATGTGCGACACACTACCAGGCCGGCACTTGGCAAAGGGAAGCAATCTTCCTATTGTCTTAGACTATTCAAGTTGTTTCTCATGATTATTTTCAATGTCTTAAAGGGGTTGTCCGGAGCTGAACCCGAACATACCCATAATTTCACCCAGGCAGCCCCCCTGATGTTAGCATCGGAGCATGAAACCGCGCAGGGCAAGGGCTCTTTTATTTACCATAACACACTGCCGAGCGGTTCGTATTCGGGGACATCACCAGCTTTTATGGGTCGGCTTTAGCGCCGCTCTAGCCGTTTTACAGGGGGTCAGTGACATTACCAGGCTCACTGCTGGGCGAAATCCTCCGCCTGGCAGCCCTATGATTCATGAACTGCTCCAATGCTCAAGTCAGGGGGGCTGCCTGGGTGAAAATGGGGGTATGTTCAGCTCTGAACCCAGACAACCCCTTTAATATTCCTATGTTTTTCTTCCCCCTCCCTTCATAACCCTGTATTCCTATTTCTGCTGTCATCCAAATTTTTCTGAATAAAGAGTTGAATATGAAAAAGTCGCTGTGATAAATCTGTTGTGGAACCATTTAACATAGCTAACCACGCCTACTTTATCACCAACTTTTCAAAATTGGAGTGAGTGGTGTAAAAATGCAAAACTTGCTAAATTTTTAAAAGAATTCCGGAGTGCAGGTCTTTAATTTCCGCCCAAGGGTGGAGACACTAATGACTTTGCATGAATGATTGTCTTGGACACAAAACTACTAAGGCTACTTTCACACTGGCGTTTCACAGATCCGTTTGAAACGCATTTGAAACGGATTTGTCAATAAAATGACTAAACGGAGATGAACGGAAGCCATTCAGACGGATCTATAAAAACAGATCAGTCTGTAATGCGGATCCGTTAGTCACGTTCGGTTCAGTTTTTTGCATCCGTTTAGCAGATCCGTTTTGTATTGAGTAGCGTCTCAAAGTGTTCCCCCACTTTATGTATTCAGAACCCAGGGTTGTCATTAGCTTTGAAGCATTTAAATGCTCCGTTGCTAATCTCTTGGGGGCTGTCTGGTTGAAATTCCAAGTCGGTCCGGTTTCAGCTCTGATCACGGACCACACCTTTCAGGCTCTTGTACACGACTATATGCACTAAAAGATGTATAGTGTTCATGTATAGCGCCATTGATCGTGCGTACAGGAGTACATAGCATCATGATGCTGTCAATGTTGTGCCGCACACTGGACTATTGTCCCGCACTCATATGATCTATGAGTGCTAGACAATAGCCCCGCGGGCAGCCTGACGTGCACAGCATCATTGTAAACTATGATGCTGTGTACTCCCGTGCGCGCGATCAATGCCACTATGGGACATATGACCCGCTCACGGACCGTATGTCTCGGAGAGCATACAGTCATGTGCAAGAGGCCTTAACAGCAGTATGTCCCTTGCGTGTCCCTTGTGGTAATCACGCTAGTTATGTCAGAGCGTCATCTGGAAATCATTAATCAAACTGTAAAATTACAATTTGTTAATGAATTCATGATGATGCTGATGGACCGTGACTCCCACAAGGGCTCATATGAAAGGGCAAAAGATTGAACAATGAACAAGCATTTGCTTGTTCATGTGCCAATCAGAGGGTATACGATCAATAAAGAGCCAAAAGATAGCTCATTATTGATGGTCATGTTCATGGTTCTTCCAACATTGGCACTAATGCTGTTTTGAAAAGTTAGTTTTAATTTCACTGCAGCTGGAGTGTCCAAGGTTACTGTTCCCCTGTACTGTACACTGAAAATGCAGACACAGTGAAGTAAACTATAATTTTTTTTAAAAAATTGGGGAAAAAATGAAAAAAAAAAATATATACATATAAAAAATATCTTACAACTGTGCTAAATTTTGAGGGGAGGTGGACTGTTGCAGGGTAGGCTGTCTGGGGCTGGCAATGGTAGCCCCTCGTCCTGTCAATTGTCTGAGATAAAACTATGGGCCACAGGAAAGGATGCAGGGTGAAATTGTGGGGTGTGGACAATGTAAGGGTCTGAGGAGGAGGGGACCCGAGCATGTATAGAGATGGGAGTTTGGAACGAAGTGGGAGGAAAATAGTGGGGAAGAGAAGTAGAATACAAGACAGAAGGGAACACATGCTCGGGGGGGTGGGAATGGGAAGGTTGGCGGTAATAGGCACTGGTGTGGCATGGGGGTTAGGTGTGGGATGGGGGTGGGGGTTGGGGGCGGTGCATCATTTTCCATGACCCTTTCTCTAGCATGATCTTAAACTCATGCAACTGCTCAGGCGTAATTGAGTCCATCAAATTGATTATGCTTAGCCCATAATGGTAGTTAGGGCTGTGTTGAATAGCCGACTCAGCCTCCGCCAAGCAGCAAATCAAGTCAGCACTAAATACCTTCTCAGCAAAACCTTCTAGAGCGTCGGAAACGACCTCTACAAGGTCCACATAATCATTTCGACTTGGCCTACCGGATCTCTGCCTGCTCACCAGGGCTCTCAAATTTGGCCGGAAACCAAAGAGCCTGTTGAGCGGAGGGATCCGGTAGGGGACCCAGATTGTCCTGAGCCGATGCATGAGGGACAGGAGGGCTGGCGGTGGTGATCTGTTCCGGTTACGCCCAGTGGTGTATCTTGGTTTTGTGCTGCCCTAGGCGAGACTAAACTCGGGCACCCCCCTAATATAAATTTGATCCACCCCTTCCTGTCACGGCCAAACCCCTTCCTCTGTAAACCCCACCCCTTCCTCTTTAGGCTCCACCCTTTCCTGTTTTGCATAATAATATTCAAAAATGTATCGCGATAACGATATATATATATATATATATATATCACAATAAATACCTGTTTAAAAGAAAAAAACACAAGGGGACGTTATACTGTATGGGGCAGCCTCAAGGAGACGTTATACTGTATGGGGCAGCCTCAAGGAGACATTATACTGTATGGGGGCAGACTCAACGAGACGTTATACTGTATGGGGGCAGCCTCAAGGAGGTGTTATACTGTATTGGGGCAGCCTCAACGAGACGTTATAGTGTATGGGGGCAGCCTCAAGGACACGATATACTGTATGGGGGGCGGGGGCAGCCACAAGGAGACATTATACATACTGTATGGGGGGCAGACATAAGGAGAAGTTATACTTTATGGGGGCGGGGCCAGGGCAGCCACAAGGAGACACTAAACTGTATGGGGGCTGCCACAAGCAAATAGTGCACTCTGCACTGTGTCATAAATAAAGGTGGTATGTCAGACTGTCTATGGTGGCACTGGCCTCTCCTTGAGGCTGCCCCATACAGTCTGTATGGGGCAGCCTCAAGGAGAGGCCAGTGCCACCATAGACAGTCTGACATACCACCTTTATTTATGACACAGTGCAGAGTGCACTATTTGCTTGTGGCAGCCCCCATACAGTTTAGTGTCTCCTTGTGACTGCCCCCATAAATAAAGGTGGTATGTATGTCAGACTGACTATGGTGGCCCTGGCCTCTCCTTGAGGCTGCCCCAGTCTGTAAGGGGCAGCCTCAAGGAGAGGCCAGGGCCACCATAGTCAGTCTGACATCATACCACCTTTATTTATGTCTCACTCTCACTGTGCACGATTTGCTTTTTAACTCACTCACTCCTGTTTGTTCCTCTGTCTGGACATTCCTCACAGGGTAGGCCGGGAGTCAGGCAAAGTGGCCAACTCTGTTCTATGAGTCTGATGGACGGTGTGTGAGGAGGGAGCCGGTCTGGACAGACTTTTCCCGGCTGGCTGTGGCTGCCGCTTGTGTTGTGAATATTCTGACCCACTGCGCATGCGCAAAAAAGACGACTCGGCGCATGCGCAGTGGGCCGGAATATTCTGCTACGGGGGAATCCTCCACGCCTGCGCCGACAAACCCCCAGCAGAGCCAGTCAGGAGCGGAGGGGAGAGACGCACCTCCCACGTCACTACTGGAAGTGACGTGGGTAGCAAGGCCGGGTAGGTTAAAATTCAGGAAACACCTGGGGTCAGGAGGAGGCGGGAGGAGGCGGGAGGAGGAGGGAGGAGGAGGGAGGAAATAAGTCACTCCTTCACTATGCGGCGCCGGCGATGCTGCCGCTCGCAGCAGCATAGTGAAGGATCGGATCGATGTGTACGTTAACTAACTAGGCAAACAAGGCATTTTGCCGCCCCATTGGCAAGTGCCGCCCCAGGCAAATGCCTTGTTTGCCTCGCGATAGATACGCCTCTGGTTACGCCTCAGGAGGTTGTTCAGGCTGTCGAGTGCTGCTGGCAGTTCTGTAGGAAAAAACTAAGAAAAGTTAGGAATTGTCCTTTAAATACAGCATCCATGTTCTATGCTATGGCTACCTTATACCATATGGGGCTGGCCAAAACAGGGGATCCAAATGTTCCGCTGTCTCAGACAGCCCCTTACACTCAGACGGAGAGAACAGTTGTCCCTCTGACTGTAGGGGGCTGGCCAAAACAAGGGAACCACACGCTCCTCTGTCTCAGACAGCCCCTCACACTCAGATGGAGAGAACAGTTGTCCCTCTGACTGTAGGTGGCTGGCCAAAACAGGGGAGCCAAACGCTCTGCTGTCTCAGACAGCATCTTACACTCAGATGGAGAGAACAGTTGTCCCTCTGATGTAGGGGGCTGGCCAAAACAGGGGAGCCAAACGCTCCGCAGTCTCAGACAGCCCTTTAAAATAAATTATTTTTACAGTCCTTAAGAAAAATTTCCTTCTTGGTGCCATGGTACGTCGCAGGAACCCCAGGGCCGTGTATACATGTATTTAGGCCCTGAGGTTTCTCCGGAGCCACTCAGGGCCGGAACCTCTTTGTTATAGTCCTTCCTAAATAGGTCCCGGATAGATCGCCACCACGTGGTAACCTGTTTGACTGTTGAAAAAAACAAAAAATAATAATTTGCATGATGTAAGGTTAACAACAATATGAATGTAGTAAAATACATATTGCTGTACTTACCACATTTCTTCTGAGCCGCCGCATTTAGATCCCTCCAGGTCTCAAAAAGATCTGAACATATGTCCCTCCATAGCCGCTGGGTGCGATGATGATCAGCGTGGTGGCGATCGGAGTGGTCCCACAAAGATGGACGCACCTTCACCAGTTGGATGAGGTGCTCGGTATCAACGTGAGGGACAACGAACTCCTCATCTTCTCTGGAACCCTGAAAGAAAAAGAAATACAAAATTAACTGAAAATCCGAAAACAAAATGCAAATTACAACTACTTAATCAAGACTTACACACCTACGACCGCCACGCACACTCCCACGAACTCTGGAGGCGACTGGGGGATCCTGGCTGGCGGCTCTAGGTGCAGAAAACCAAAACAAAAAATGGTTTAACCATAATGTATTTAAAAAAAATATATACATATATATATATATATATATATATATACAGTATATACTTACTTCTTGACGGCCCTGGTCCGGGCTTGGTCCACCTCCCCTGGGTGACGGCAAGGCCACCACCAGTGAGCTGGCCACAGCTGGAGAGCCGACCCCAGCAGGTGAGCCGGCAGATGATGATGAAGAAGCCTAGAATGAAAGCACATACTGATTAATGCAACAAATCAAATAGTACAAACTCCAAGCGTTGATTTTATACTTAGCGGCCTCTGAATATGACGGTGCCTTCTGGGAGGGTGTCTCCAATTGATTTGTTAAGGTTTACAGAGATATCAGCAAAAAAAAATGTTAAGAACTTACTTTAAAGTAGATAAATTGGTGCTTGCCCAACACAGAACTTTTTCTTTAATTTAAGTTCTGGACGAAGCTAATAAAAAAATTAATCCCCCAAGTGTCATCAGCCCCCCAAGTGCCATTAGGTCCCCAAGTGCCATCAGGTCTACAAGTGCAATCAGCCCCCCCAGTTCCAGCAGCTCCCCCAGTGCCAGCCACCCCCCTCAGTCCCAGCAGCCCCCCCCCAGTGCCAGCAGTCCCCCCCCACAGTGCCAGCAGCCACCCCCAGTGCCAGCAGCCCCCCCAGTGCGGCCACCCCCCCCCCCCCCCCGTGCCAGCTGCCAACCCCAAGGGCCAGCAGCCACCCCCAGTGCAAGCTGCTTCTAGATAGATAGATAGAAAATATAGATAGAAAAAGATAAAGACATAAAACAGACAAACTTCCAATACTTACCAGTGTTCACCAAGTCACTTGTCCAAGATGGCCGACGATGCTGGGAGAGAAAGAAAATTACTGGGAATGCGCAGAGACCTGAACATTTTGAAACGAATATGTCTCAAAGCGGAGCCAGTACAAACGGAGTGGAGAGGGTGTCAGCAGTAAGTTTGTGTTGACGTCAGTGATTATTTTGCCCTTCCTATGATCCGTGAGAACAATAACTCACAAAAAATGGATCCTATCTGTGGAGCATCCGCCTTCACTCGGTCAGCATTTGGTCAGTAAGCCATCAGTATTGCTATGCCCAAAAATACAGGAGTGGATCCAAATCAGAGATGACATGTGAATGGAATATTTGCAAGTCTTCTGTGTTTTGTACCGACTTCTGCTTTTGGCTACCAAATCATAAGCCAATTCTGATAGGACCATACAGGCCTTACAGTTGCTACACAGAGAGGATCCGTTGTGCGTCTCATTTTACCTTCCTTCTGACAGATCAGAAGAAGGGTCAAATAAAAGATGATGTCAGCCAAGCCAAAAAGGCTAAATAGCGGCCCAGTCATGAAGTGGGGAGGGTGGGAACAGCGTGAGAAGTCCTCAGAGTGGCCCTATTACATATTGGTGAGATGGAAGCAGCATAAGGAGACCACTCCTGCTTTGGCTACCAAATCATAAGCCAATTCTGATGGGACCATACAGGCCTTACAGCTGCTACACAGAGAGGATCTGTTATGCGTTTCATTTTACCTTCCTTCTGACAGATCGGAAGAAGGGTCAAATAAATTATGATGTCAGCCAAGCCAAAAAGGCTAAATAGCGACCCAGTCATGAAGTGGGGAGGGTGGGCACAGCATGAATAGTCCTGAGAGTGGCCCAATGACAGAGTCTGGAGGTGGCGGCAGCATCAGGAGGCGACTGAGTGGCACAATGACAGAGTGTGGAGGTGGCAGCAGCATCAGGAGGCCACAGAGTGGCCCAATGACAGAGTGTGGAGGTGGCAGCCGCATGAGGAGACCACAGAGTGGCAAGGTGACATAGTGTGGAGGTGGCAGCAGCATCAGGAGGCCTCAGAGTGGCAAGGTGACATAGTCTTTGGGTGGTAGCAGCATAAGGAGACCACAGAGTGGCAAGGTGACATAGTGTGGAGGTGGCAGCAGCAGCATCAGGAGGCCACAGAGTGGCAAGATGACATAGTGTGGTGGTGGCAGCAGCATGAGGAGACCACAGAGTGACAAGGTGACATAGTGTGGAGGTGGAAGCATAATCAGGAGGCCTCAGAGTGGCAACATGACATATTGTAGAGGTGGGTGGCAATATCAGTACCTGCTGAAGATGCAGGGTGAAAGAAGGAGCACTTGGCATCAGATGTGTGGCATCAGAATAGTAACTGAGGCAGGTAGCCAGAAGAAACAGGTCTCTTTTGTCAAAGTGTTGGTGTGCCACCATAGATGATCCACCCCACTCCTCCCCAGCAGCCATGGCAGTGGAACGTGAGCGCACAGGGCCCACCTGGTCAGACCTGCGAGATGATGGACGATGGCGCAGATATGCAGCGGCCAACTGACTACATAGGATGTCTCTATAGTAGTTCAGTTTGTCCTCCCTCTCAGCGGGTGTAAAAAATGCCCCCATTTTGGACCGGTAGCAAGGGTGCAACAAGGTGGAGAGCCAGAAGTCATCCCTCTGCCGAATGGTGACAATTTGGCTGTCACTACGCAAGCAAGTGAGCATGCAGCAGGCCATTTGCGCAAGTGATTCGAAGGGACTCCCTGCCTCCATCTCCACTGCATACTGCCACGGTGTGTCTGGGTCCTCTGCCTCATCTTCCTCATCACCCTGTAGCTTCTTTTGGCTGCTCCTGCTCCTCCTCTCCTGTCACCTGTGTAGAAAAACCACCTATTTCGCTACACATTGCTTGTGCTTCAATGTCTTCCTCTTCCTCCTCCAGTTCAACCTCCACAGGGCTCATGTGGCTGTGAGATCTAAGCGCCACATCTCCAGTCCCCTGACCAGCCAGATTTACCAGCATCTGTTCCAGGACATGAAGCAGTGGAATGACATAGTTCATCCCGTAGTTCTGGCGACTGACAAATACCGTGGGCTCCTTAAAGGGCCTGAGCAAATGGCAGGTGTCACACATGAGATGCCACTGGCTGACATTGAAGTTAGGCTCCATTCACACATCCGCAATGTGTTTTGCGGATCCACTGAGCCGCGGATCCGCAAAAGACGGAAAGCAGCAATGTGCGTTCCGCATTTTGTGGACCGCACATTGCCGGTACTAATATAATATGCCTGTTCTTGTCCGCAATTGCGGACAAGAATAGGACATGTTCTATTTTTTTCGGGAACGGAATTGCGGACCCGGAAGTGCGGGTCTGCAATTCCTTGTACGGGAAGCACATCGTGCTGCCCCATAGAAATGAATGGGTCCGCAATTCCGTTCCGCAAAATGCAGAACGAAATCGCGGACGTGTGAATGGATCCTTACACAGGGGAATACTCCTTTCCGCTTGGATCATCAGAAAATCGTTTATGGTCTTTCTATGTTCATACAGTCGGTCCAAAATATGAAGGGTGGAATTTCAACGGGTGGAAACGTTGCATATCAGCCTATGTCGGGGAATGCAGTGTTGCTGCTGCAGCTCATGGAGGGTGGGCTTTGAGGTGTACGAGTGGCTGAAGTGCATGCAAAGTTTCCTGGCCATTTTTAGGATGTCTTGCAGATGGGTGGAAGACTTCAGGAACCGCTTGACAACCAGATTGAACACGTGTGCCATACAAGGCGCATGGCTCAGCCTTCCTTGACGCAGCGCTGACACAATGTTCTTCCCATTGTCGGTCACCATGGTTCAGATTTTCAGTTGTCACAGAGAAAGCCAGGATTTGATTTCTTGTTGAAGGACATGGAGCAGTTTCTCCCCTGTGTGACTTTGTTCACCCAGGCAAAAGAGGTGCAGAACAGTGTGACACCGCCGTGCCCTGCACATGTGGTATGCTGGAGGGGCACTGTGTTTGGACATGAAAATCCATTGTCTGGTGAGATATCTGTGAGTGTGACCCCCTGAAAAGAGACGATCCCTTACACTTGGCAGACACCGACAGGCTCAAGGACTGGCCCACCTTCTGTTCTACATGTGTGTGCAGGGCTGGTACTGCCTTTTTGGCAAAGAAATGACGGCTTGGGACTCTCCACCTCTGCTCGGCACAAGCCATCAGTTCTCTGAAAGATGCATAGTCCACCACTTGGAAAGGGAGGAACTGCAGCACCAGCAACTTGGACAGGAGTAGTGATGGACGAACATTGGCCGGGACGTTTCGCGAACGCGTATTCGTGATCAAATGTACGCGCACCACGCATTTCCAGTGGGCCCCATTGACTTTAATGGCAGGCGAACCTGAAAAACTTCAGATCATATTTGCAGCCACCAAATACTTACTAGAAGTGCACAAATAGTCCCACAAGGACTATGGACAGTGACATACCAGAGGGGGATCATTGGCAAAATTCCCACAAAAAATATGTATTTTAATCAGGGGCCATTTTTATGGTAAGAAGGAAGAGTTCAGCACTTGTATGTAGTTTCCTTGAAATTCCTTAAAGGGAAACTTTTAAAATATGCCTTGCTGGAGCCTAGAAACATTTTATTTTAGGCCACGGGAGTACAGGCCCCAAAAATTAGGCATTCACCTCACAGAAAATAACTTGTGATGATGTGGCTGGAGGCACATTAGGCGGTCACTGGAAACAAATTTTACTGTAGGCCACTGGAGTACAGGCCCCAAAAATTAAGCATTCATCTCACAGAAAAGAACTTGTACCTCCAGCCACATCATCACATTAGGCGGTCACTGGAAACAAATTTTACTGTAGGCTACTGGAGTACAGGCCCCAAAAATTAGGCATTCACCTGACAGAAAAGGTTTTTTATGCCGCTGTATATACATAAGACAAGGACCATTCTTTGTTCTGGGTGGTGGCAGATATGTGTGGGCTGGCATGAGGAAATAAAATTATATGTGGTCGTCACAGGTGTTGAATTCCTCAGAAATCGTTGCCTCATTCATTTTTAGAAATGTGAGGTAGTCCACACTGTCGTGATCTAGGCGAGTGCGTTTATTGGTCATGATCCGGAGGGCGGCTGTCAATGGGTTGGCTGAAAGAATGATCGCATATCCGAAGTGACCAACAGTACTGGTCCTTGCCCTTTATGCTTTTTATACGGGGGTCCCTCTTTAAACACTGGAGCACAAAGGCCCCTATTTGCACTAAATTGGAAACGGTGGAGCGCCCAGGAAAATGTTGTCCTCGGCCTGCTCCCCCCAGCCACGGACAATACCAGGGATCCCTGAAAACTTTAAAGTCCCCTTCAAAGCCTGCTCTTCTTGCTCCTCCTCCCCCCACCCACCATCCTGCTCTGACTTCTCTTCAGACTCCTGCTGACTTGTCTCAGGTGGAGTAGCCCCCCCTGGGAATTCATTCAGCATTGGACTTCCTCATCTTCCAGCTCCAAGCTCCACAGAACCTGTCCTGCTGCAGAGTTAGTACAGGTAGTAGTTAACAGCACGTTGCTGCTGGAGCAGCCTATCAAGCATATACAAGGTGGAGTTCCAGCGTGTCGGGCTGTCACAAATCAGACGTCTGACGGGCAGGTGGTGTCACCGCTGAACATCAGCAAGGCGAGCCATGGCCGTGTAGGATCTTCTAAAATGGCCAGAGATTTTCCTTGCCTGCCGCAAGACATCCTGGACCCCGGGGTATTTGGCAACGAATCGCTACACTACCAAGGTTAGGACGTGTGCCATTCATGGCACGTGTGTCATCTCAGCAGATTGACACCATTGTCGCACACCACTTTACCAACTGTCAAATTGAGTGGGGTTAGCCACTGATTGGCCTGTGACCACAAAGCTGAAAGCAGGTTCACCCAGTGGGAAGTAAAAGTGATTTACCTTCCCTGCCCGTGTTTGCTAGACCACGTGTCTGTGGTCAGATGTATCTTGGCACTGACACTGTGTGCCGGAGATGTATTCACTTGCCGCTGAACATAGTCATGTAGATCTGGGATGCCCTTCTTGGAGAAATATCTCCTTCTGGGGACCTTCCATTGCGGTGTGCCAATGGCCCCAAATTTTCTAAAGGCCTCGGAGTCCACCAGTTTATATGCCAATAGTTGGCGGGTTAGCAGTTCCGACAAGCCAGCGGTCAGCCATTGGGCAAGAGGGTTATCCGGCGTCATCAACTTTTTATGCTTGAACATTTGAGCCACGAAAGCCTGCCTTCTGCCAGATTAACGTGACAACGGCACGGTGGAAGGTGGAGGACAAATGAGAGGAGAGAGGAGAAGAGGCAGGATGTGGAGCGCCGGGAGTGTGGCTTTTTGGGTTCTGACGGTGTTGTTCCCACTGGGCTCGGTGATGGGAGGCTTCTTAAGGCAGTCGTCCCTAGGTGAGTGTTGGGCTTATTGCGACTTATGCGTTGACAGCACAGGCTGCAGATGGCAACACTATTGCTAGCAGCTGACACATTAAAAATAGCCCACACTGCGGAGCCATGTGACGGCGTCCTGGGAGCACCAGAAGTGACTGTGCATGGTGGATGGCTCACTCCAAATACATTTGCAGTCTGCTTTTTGCCTCCTGTGCACTGCGAGCTCTGCCTGCTTCTCCTTCCTATCTGCCACTCCGTCTCTCCCTCTGAACTACCCTCCTTTTCCTATCTTGTGGGCACCCACGTGACATCCATCAACACATTATTATCATCACCTTCACCACCACTGACATTTGAGATTTTGGAGTAGGCAGCAACATCGGGGACCTCCCTCATTGGGCTGACTGGGTACTGTCGTCAGATCGCTGGGTGGCTGCCATTGCTACCCCCGCTTCCTCATCCGATGTCAAGAATGGCTGCGCATCGGTAAGGTCTGGGAATGGATGGGAAAATAATTCCTCTGACTCGGGTGGAGGGGCTATGGTGGTGGTGGTGGTGTCTTTGGGGATACACACAGCACAAAATGAGGAGGGTGCAGATACATAGGATGAGGAGGGTGCAAAGCGGAAGGCCGAATGATCCACTCAACCAACTCTGGTGCGTCCTTCTCCAACTTCCTACTTAGGCTCCGGCCTGGTGCACCAGCCCAACCCTTACCACCCCTGCGGAATGGCCTGCCTCTTCCTCTGCCTGTATCAAACCCCATAATCAGTATTTTGTGGAAGCAGGTATATCACAGGCCTCACTAAATATTTTGTGGAAGCAGGTATATGAAACTCCTTGATCAGTATTTTGTGGAAGCAGCTATTTTGCAGGCCTCAATCAATATTTGGTGGAAGCAGAAATATCAATCCCCTTAATCAGTATTTTGTGGAAGCATTTATATTGCAGCCCTCAATCAGTATTTTGTGGAAGCAGGTATATCGCAGGCCTCAATCAATATTTTGTGAAGCAGGTATATCAAGCTGCTTAATCAGTATTTTGTGGAAGCAGGTATCTTGTAGGCCTTAATCAATATTTGGTGGAAGCAGGCATATCAATCCCCTTAATCAGTATTTTGTGGAAGCGAGTATATCGCAGCCCTCAATCAGTATTTTGTGGAAGCAGGTATATCAATCCCCTTAATCAGTATTTTGTGGAAGCAGGTATATTGCAGGCCCCAATCAATATTTTGTCAAAGCAGGTATATCAAACCCCTTAATCTGTATTTTGTGGAAGCAGGTATCTCACAGGCCTCAATCAATATTTAGTGGAAGCAGGCATATCAATCCCCTTAATAAGTATTTTTTGGAAGCGGGTATCTCACAGGCCTCAATCAATGTTTGCTGGAAACAGGTATATAAAACCCCTTAATCAGTATTTTGTGGATGCAGGTATCTCGCAGGCCTCAATCAATGTTTTGTGGATGCAGATATATCAAACCCTTTAATCAGTATTTTGTGGAAGCAGGTATCTCGCAGGCCTCAATCAATGTTTGGTGGAAGCAGGTATAGAAATCCCCTTAATCAGTATTTTGTAGAAGCAGGTATCTCGCAGGCCTCAATCAATAGTTGGTGGAAACAGGTATATCGAATCCCTTAATCAGTATTTTGTGGAAGCAGGTATATCGCAGCCCTCAATCAGTATTTTGTGGAAGCATGTATATCGCAGCCCTCAATCAGTATTTTGTGAAAGCAGGCATCTCGCAGGCCTCAATCAATATTTGGTTGAAGCAGCTATATCAATCCCCTTAATCAGTATTTTGTGGAAGCAGGTATATCGCAGCTTTCAATCATATTTTGTGGAAGCAGTTATATCAATTCCCTTAATCAGTATTTTGTGGAAGCAGGTATATCGCAAGCCTCAATTAATATTTGATGGAAGCAGGTATATCAAACCCCTTAATCAGTATTTTGTGGAAGCAGGTATATCGAACCCCTCAATCAATAGTTGGTGGAAGCAGGTATATCGAACCCCTTAATCAGTATTTTGTGGAAGCAGGTATATCACAGCCCTCAATCAGTATTTTGTGAAAGGAGGTATATCGCAGCCCTCAATCAGTATTTTGTGGAAGCAGGTATCTCGCTGGCCTCAATCAATATTTGATGGAAACAGGAATATCGAATCTCTTAATCAGTATTTTGTGGAAGCAGGTATATCTCAGCCCTCAATTAGTATTTTATGGAAGCAGGTATCTTGCAGGCCTCAATCAATATTTGGTAGAAGCAAGTATATCAATCCCCTTAATCAGTATTTTGTGGAAGCAGGTATATCACAGCCCTCAATCATATTTTGTGGAAGCAGGCATATCAATCCCCTTAATCAGTATTTTGTGGAAGCGGGTATATCGCAGGCCTCAATCAATATTTGATGGAAGCAGGTGTATCAAACCTCTTAATCAGTATTTTGTGGAAGCAGGTATATCGCACCCCTTTAATCAATATATTGTGGAAGCAGGTATCTTGTTTTTTTGGGGGCAATTGGTATATCACACCAGTTGCACAATAAAAAAGCACTATATAGAAATTATATTATAGGTAAATCACACCCCTGCCTCAGTCAGTTTTTTTGGGGGGCAACTGGTATATCACACCCGTTGCAATTAGTTGTTCCAATAGCGCTTGTCCTTCTATATAGCTGCGGTATCGCAGCAGAACTGCACAGAACTGCTGCACAATACAAATGCACTATAATATACTTTCTATGTTAGAAAGTATATTATAAGTATATCACAACCCTCAGTATATCACACCTATCAATAGCACACCTATGCCAGTCCTTAAAAAAACTTTAGTGGCCCTATTAGCTAGCGTTTGGTGTCCCTAACAACCTGTCCCTGCTCCACAAAGCAACCTCTCCCTACACTGATAAAACACAGAATGTAAAATGGCTGCCAGATCTGGTTCTGTGATAGGGTGGGGGTGTGTCCATGTGCTGAAACGTCTTTATTGGCTGTCCTGTCCCACCTGATGGATGTGTCATGGGTCAAAGTTCGGCTCAATGCAAAATAATATGGCACCAGCGGACATCGCCATACGTTCACATGTTTGGCGAACGGGCAATGTTTGCCGCGAAACTACCGCCGGGCAAAGCTCAAGGCCATCTCTAGACAGGAGCACATTTAGCTTCTGCGCCGTTGGATGACTGCACGCAAACTGTTGTCTCTTGGCAATCGCTTCAGTGATCAATTGCTGACGGAATGAGTGACGAGGAGGAGCAAGAGCATCAGGACCAGCAGAAGATGGGAAGGACAGACAGCTCCCTTCGGCTGAGGTGGTGGAGCCTTGGGCGCCACTGGGTGATTCAGCGGTTTATGGGGCAGGCTGGACCACCACATCCGAGTCACGGTTCTCCCAGGCCACTTTATGGTGACGCTGCATAGGTTGATGCAGGGCCATAGTGCCAACATTGGCACCCTGGCCACGCTTCATCTTCTGCCCACAGATTCTACATATGGCCGTGTTCACCTCCTCCGGTGGCTTAACAGAAAACTGCCACACAGCCGAGTAGGTGATTTTCCCCCTAACACTACGCACTGACTGACTGGTGCCTCCATGAACCCCTGCACCGCTACTTTTTGGGCAGGTAGGCTCCTGCGAAGCAGGTTGTCTACCCTGTGCCCGTTTGGCTACCGACCTCCCACTGCTGCCACCCTTCTGACCTCCGGCCACACTAGCAACTTGCTGGTTCCGCTGCTGCCTCACGGGAAAGCTTCCACCCTCTACTGATGATGATGAAGCCCCTTCGTCACCTGGCTCCCAAGTGCGATCAGCTACATCATCATCATCTGTCTGCATGTCACTGATGTCCTCCTCAACTGTCTCTGAGTCAGGAGCCTGACAGCTCTCAACACCATCTCCCATGCCTCTCTCCTCATCACTACTTGCCCGCCATGCGAAGGAAGCGGCAGATGTCTCCTCTAGATCTTGGCTGGGCAGTAGCTGCTGACTGCCCTCTAGTAGCTCGTCCTCGCTGAAAAGTGGAACCGAGCCTAAGGCATATACTACTTCTCGCGGTGAGGGTACTGAAATTGACAGATCATTCAAGAACCGCTGGGTTGCTGGTCAAGACACGATCACTAGATGACACCGGGAGCTCAGGCCTCTTACTGCGACCCCTGCTGCCAGGTCTTCTTACTCTGCTGTGACCTCTGCCTGAGCCAGAAACATTTAGGCCTGTGCCACTCCCCTGTGCGGGGCCTGGCACTTCTCTGTCTGACATACTGTTAGATCCAATAAATGAATAAAAAGGAAATTAAAACACCCCAAAAAACTCAGTTCTCACTTCTGCACACAACGGCTAATAGGCTCTTTCTTTTTACTACTAATACACAACAACAAGGGCTGTAATTTTCTCACTTCACCACACAACGGCAAATAGTTTTTTGTGCCGCTAATACACGTCACAAAAGGCTTTACAACAGATAAGTGCACCGCTGATTGGCAAATATATTTTCCCTTACGTCCTAACCAGCAGCACAAGTGGGGAGTTCTCCCCTGTGAAACTAGTAGGACAGGTGGAATTTTTTATGAATTTTTTTTCCTACCAAGCAATAATTAAATAATTAGTAGAAAACTCACCCCTATAAAGGGCAGACTGTCCATACCTCAGTGCTTTTTTTTCTCTGTCCCTGTGGACAGTAGGACGGGTCAGGCTGCGGCCTGATACCTTAAAGGATTCATTTTTTTTTTCTTTGATACAGAATTTTTCCTACCACTTGATGTTAGCTCGCCCCAAGTCATCCTCGATCCCTCCACCGATGGTATTGTTGTCCGCGATTCGTTAACTACTTCGGTAGCGGCAGTCCAGGCTGCAGGGGCGGAGCGTAGTGGCACTTTCCCCGTTGGTAAGGCTGTGGATCGCCGGCATCTCCGTTGCCGGCTCCGCTGCACGCCGCTACACGGCCGACCGGAAGTGTGTCATCGATGACTTCCGGTACTCACGCCAGGTTTGTTATGTCATTTGCAGATGATTTTCTGCAAAATAAGCGGCGCAGACTACACGATTTAAACAAATATACAGAATATAGGTAGTTCAGAGGTAATTTTCCTGAGGGTTCAGGAAAGGTTAGGAAAGGCGGGATTATCAAGGGTGGGGGCTGAGCTAAGGTCAGAGGTGGAGCTAGTCCACCTATAAAAGCCCACATTAAGAGAAGTACTTCCTCTTCTGAGCAGAGAGCTAATGCTACAGTTCTGTGGCTGCTACTACTACTTAAGCAGAGAGCTAAAGCTGCAGTTCTGTGGCTACTACTACTAAACTTAAAGTTTTTTCTAGATGGCGTCCCCTAACGGTGATTAGCGCGGGAAATCCGCCCACAAGCAGAGACATTTAGTCTGCGCTTCCTGCGAGATGCCAATGCCGGACTCCTATGAGTACAATAGGTGTCCGTTATATCGTCCCCCTCCGTCGCAACCCACATTAAGCGGCATGTTTGGGTGGATGAAGGACTTAATGGGAAATTCTATTTCCGAAATTAAGAGCGCCCTCGCCTCCAAGAGATCAAGAGCATCATCTCCAGATTCGATGCCCATGCTGGAAGCAATCTCCGTGGATGACCATGCTTCTTCTTCCTCGGACGACGAAGATTCTTTGTTCCTGTTTCCAGCTGAAAGAACTCAAAGGCTTTTACGCTCCATCCGATCAAGGGATCGTGATGTTGAGCAAGGGGAAACTCCGCCATCCACCTCTAGGGGGTTAAGAACCTTCAAAGTGGACGAAACCCTTAAGCATTTCATGCTTACTGAATGGAAACATCCAGAGAAGGGTCCAGTCCTCAACAAGAGGTTCAAACTCATGTTTCCTCTCCACGAATCGGAGTCCGACCTTTGGGTACCGCCTTCAAAGGTCGATATGGCAATATCCAAATTGTCCAAAAGGACCCTAGTCCCGTCAGATGACGGTAGTAATCTCCAGGACCCGTTAGACCGTAGGGTCGAATGCACTTTAAGGCGCAATTATTCCGCTGCGGCAGCCTCCGCGTCAGTAGCTGTTGCCATTTCTGAGACCGCGGACTTTGTACGCTCCTGCATCCAAAGAATTCAAGCTGACCTAGAGGCCAGAGCGGCCAGAACGGACATTCTCGATCAATTTAAGACCCTCCTGTTAGGAGCAGATTTTCTATGTGACGCCTCTGCGCAGCATTTGAAGCTGGCCGTGAAAAGTATGGCGCTTTCTTCTGCCAACCGTAGGCCCCTCTGGTTACGACCATGAGTCGCTGATAACACCTCTAAGTTCAACTTATGCGGCCTACCCTATGAGCCAGGAAGGCTATTTGGCTCTGAGCTAGAAAAGCTTATAGAAAGCTTGGCAGATAAAAAAGGGAAAAATCTCCCTCAACAGTCCTTTCGGGGTCGCAGTAGGTCTAGAAACACAAGACCTCAGGGCTTCTCGAGATCTCAGAGACATCAGGCGTCCTCCAGACGCGGACGTGGTCGTGGTAGGGGTAGCGAACGCAAGGCGGACCTATGACTCTCCCGCTTACCTTCCCCCTTCCCCTCCAGACCCTCCGTGCGATGCACAACTTCCAAGTGTTCCTCGGGTCAGAGGTTGTTTAAGTTTTTTTCAGCAGACTTGGCTGCAAGAAATTCCGGACCAGAAATTAAATATAATTTTGTCCGGTTACACGATAGATTTCGTGTCTTCCCCTCAGGAGAAATTTGTGTTAACCCGACCGTTACCCCAAATCAAACAAAATATCCTAGAGGACGCGGTCCTCCTTTATCTTCCCAAAAAAGCCCCAGAGCAGGTTCCCTTCCACGAACGAGGGCGAGGGGTCTATTCCCCCATATTTATAGTCCCAAAGCCTTCCGGAGATTGGCGCATGATAAAAGATCTACACTATCTTGATCACTTCATAAGGCAGAAGCGCTTCAGAATGGAGACTATCCGCTCTTTAATCAATATCCTAAATCCCGGGGAGACCTCATTGTTACTATAGATCTAAAGGACGCTTATCTTCATGTGCCTATTCATCCAACCCACCGAAAATTCCTGAGAGTTGAGGTCTACATAAAGGGTGTGGTAAAGCATTACCAATTTGCTGTTCTACCCTTTGGCATCTCTTCCGCTCCCCACACCTTTACCAAGGTTGTGGCTCCGGTCATTGCCAAACTCAGGCTTCAAGGGCTATAAATCGTGCCAAATCTAGACGACTGGCTTTTAAAAGCCGCCTCTCTAGATATTCTTCAAACCCATCTTCATCTGGCTCTTCAGACTCTCTAGCAGTTAGGCCGGCTGATAAACTGGGAAAAATCCCAAATCCTACCTTCCACTTCCAGGATATTCCTGTGATTTATAGTGGATTCTCAGAGAATGACACTCTCTCTCTCCTCAGAAAGAAAAGATCGAGTCATAAGAGCCGCTCAGTTTCTCATGGCACTATGTCGAGTGTCCATCAGAATACTGATGAAGATGTTGGGCCATATGTCAGCATCTGCAGAAGCAGTTCCTTGGGCCCTTTGGCACCTCCGTCCACTTCAAGAGGAAGTGTTAGCAGTCTGGAACCACAACCCCAAGGGGTTGGACAAGACTCACTCCCTGTCTGTCAAAGTCCGGTCCTCACTCAAATGGTGGAGGAACCTATCAGATGGGAGGTCCTTGATTCAACCTCGTTGGATCACGTTGACCACGGACGCCTCCCTTCTAGGTTGGCGAGCCCATCTGGAAGACAGTCCAGTACAAGGTATCTGGACTCCACAGGAGAGGCTTCTCTCGTCCAATAAGAGAGAACTAAGAGATGTACGTCTAGCTCTTTATCACATTGCCCCTCTCATCCGCGGAAAGGCGGTGAGAGTCCGTTCAGACAGCACGACTGTGGTCGCTTACGTCAACAGACAGGGAGGTACGAGATCTCAACCTCTTCTCCAGGAAGTTGGTCTAATTCTCTCTTGGGCAGAGCTCAGTCTATCCCACCTTTCCACGGTTCACATCAGGGGAAATCTCAACATAGTTGCGGATCGACTCAGCCGCGGTCTACCCGTTCCAGGCGAATGGTTACTGAACAGAGACATCTTCTCCCAGATCACTCTACAGTGGGGCACTCCAGAGATCGACTTAATGGCGACCGGGTTGAACGCGAAGGTGGACAAGTTATGCTTCCTCTACAAGGAGGACAACCCTCTGGCGATAGATGCTCTGTCCATTCCATGGAGGTTCAGGCTGGCCTACATATTCCCTCCACTTTCCATGATACCAAGGGTATTAACGAAGATCAAACAAGACCAGACCCCGGTGATTGCAATAATACCGTTTTGGTCCAAGAGATCTTGGTTCACCCAGCTCATGAAGATGAGTCAGGGCACATATTGGAGACTTCCCCTAATGCAGGACCTAGTGTATCAGGACACAGGTTCCTGCCTAGATCTGAGGAAACTCAATCTGACAGCCTGGAGATTGATAGGTCCCTACTAGAAGCTAGATGGCTTTCTGCGGAGGTCTTGAGAACTATTTCACACTCTCATGCGGAGTCTGCACACAAGGTGTACTCAAGAATTCACAAGATCTTTCTTCAGTGGTGTGCTGTTAAAGAGGTAGTACCCTCAGATCCTCCTCTTTCAGCTATTTTACAATTCCTGCAGGACGGCCTGGGCAAGGGTTTAAGCCCGTCTACTCTCAGAGTCCACATCAGTGCTCTCTCTGCCTCTTTAGGCAGACCATTTTCTCAAGACCCCCTACTCAGGAGGTTCCTCAAGGGAGCCGAAAGATTAAAACCTAGAATCCTGAGACCTATCCCTGAATGGGATTTATCAATTTTTTTTAAAGGGGCTACCCTTTCCCCCCTTTGAACCCTTAGAGAATGTAGATCTTAGGTATCTGTCCTTAAAGGTCACATTTTTACTAGCCATAACATCGGCCAAGAGGATTGGAGAGTTACAGGCCCTAGCGGCCGCCGAGCCTTATACCCTCTTTCTCCAGGACTCTGTCTTGTTGAGATTTTTACCAACCTTTGCTCCTAAGGTTCCTTCATTCGGTAACCGAAATCAGACCATCTCCTTGCCGGTCCTATGTCCTACTCCATCATCTCCTGAAGAAGAAGCTCTTCACTCCTTGGACATTTCCAGGAATCTAAAAGTCTACCTGAACAGGACTGCGGACTTTAGGAAATCAGAACACCTGCTGCTCTCCATCTCCGGCAAAAGCAAAGGTCTAAAAGCCTCCAAACCCTCTCTAAGTAGATGGGTAAAGGAGGCAATCCGGGAAGCCTTTTTATCTCAAGGCTTGGCTCCTCCATCCTTTGTCACTGCCCACTCCACGAGGGCAATATCCACTTCCTTTGCGGAAAGAAATCTAGTTCCGCTTAAACAGATTTTTGCTGCGGCTTCCTGGAGCTCCCACAGCACTTTTGTTAGACATTATTGCCTAGACTCTAGGCGCTCGGAGGGTGTAGCATTCGGACGTACCATTCTGTCTGCCACCCTCTCATAATAAAAAATAAAAAAAGGGTACGGTATTATGCACCTGTGGAATGGCCCTCCCAATTTGTTGTGTTGCTTGCTAGGTCCCCACTTGTGCTGCTGGTTAGGACGTAAGGGAAGCGTTAATTTTTAACGTAAATTTGTTTTCCCTTAGTCCTAACAGCAGCACACAAATTTCCCACCCTTGTTTTGTTTCTACTTGTTATAAAGCACTGAGGTATGGGCAGTCTGCCCTTTATAGGGTGGGTTTTCTACTAATTATTAAATTATTGCTTGGTAGAAAAAAAATCATCAAAAATTCCACTTGTCCTACTAGTTTCACAGGGGAGAACTCCCTACTTGTGCTGCTGTTAGTACTAAGGGAAAACAAATTTACGTTAAAAATTAACGCTTATTTCTGCCACTAATACACGACAAAAAGGGCTATAATTTTAACCCTTCACTACACCCCAACTAATAAGCCTTTTTTCCCCACTAATACAAGCCAAAAAATGCTTTAGAACACATAACTGCACCGCACAAGGGCAAATAAGACGTAGTAATATTGCCTTGTAATAAACCCTGTTAATGCCTGTATCAAACAGCACTTGCACCCTAATAAGAACGGTTTGCTGGAATTACAGAGCTTTATAATTGCAATTTGGATCCCCAGTCAGTGCTGCTAGGTGTGATAGGAATGTTCCTTTTGCTCAGGCTGTAACCTCCCCTACTGAACCGTTTTCAACATAAAAGCTGTGGAATGATTCCTCCCTATCCTTTCCCTACACCTTGAATAATCTTTCCCTGCACTTGTAAATCGTTTTTTTTTTAGCACAAATAAGTTTTTCTAACACTGTCCTTAGCGCCTGCAGACGTCTCTCCCTGCACTAAGTACACTGGTAAATGGCAGAATCTAAGATGGCTGCTGCTATTTATAGGGCTGTGACATCACAGGGCTGGCTGCTGATTGGCTGCATGCATGTCAGTATGGGTGATCCCACCTTCCTAGAGTTCCTTTCCCCATGTCCTCACACGTGCAGCAACCATTTTAGGAAAAAATGTGATTCGTTACCACGAAGCACAAGGAAATTCGGCTTCGGTGTGAATAAAATTTTTCCTGAAATTCAGATCGAATTCCACTTCGTCAGCTTCAATTCGCTCATCTCTAGTTGCTTTGAAAATTAATAACTTTCTCCATTTAGTCCAGTTTCCCGTAGAGATATCTATTTAGCAATTGTGTCTTTTGTAAGAAAATAAAGAAAAAGCATGATATATACGAAGGGTTAATAGCTGAGCCTTAATTCATTTGTGCAATTGGAATGTCTTTGCAATTAGTAATTGCTTCAATATCAAGAAGCTTTTATTCATTTCATGGTAGCTCACAGGCCTCCAGAGTTTTGCCCTTGGGCTCCATGGAGACTCGTCCTTAACAAAGCACAAAAGACGCAAATCAACCCAGAAAACTGTAAAACCTTGTTTTTTTTTCTTTATTCTATGAATGCTTGTTGCAGTCAGATAGAAGCAGACTAGGCAGAAAGACCCAAAAACAAAAAATACACAATCACTGTGGCAAAGTTTTAGGATAAAAAAAATCATATTTCCAGAAATAGTGTGGATTTATATTTTAATTGTAATTCCTCCTAAATTTTCATCTACACATTATTTCATCTTGTGAAGGATGTTTTCGTGGTCCGCTGCCGGCATCATCTATTGTATGCATTTTTGCTGGGGATTGCCATTAGCAACGGATCACATGTGGAGGATCTGCTACCCCAGTTATAAATACGCAACAGTATTTGGGGTTTGAGCATTTCCTCCCAATAAGGCCACTCTATTCTGTGATTTTTCTTGATATGTATTGAATGTGAGGATGCTTATCGTTGGTAACATTCTAGTGCACCTGGTAGCCTGTCACAAGGCCTGCTAAAGGTGGGACTCACAGCCTCCTCCCTCCTCCCATTGTATTAGGGATCTTACTTTGGAGGTATGTGGGAGTTTGGCTGTGAGTCGGACCTTGGCACCTATCTGACATTGTTCACACACTATAGGTAGGTTAGTGGTAGATCCCGCGCTACACTGAGATACCTTGGCGGTGTGCACGGGCTCCGATATGCTCCTGACAGGAATATGTTGGCTAAAATGTAATTTTGTAACATCAGTGTGAAGGTTTAACCTTGTATTGTCAGTTGCATACTATTGTGGTGCACCATTTGAAATGATCTATTTCCTCTTATATTTTCATCCACATATTATTTCATCTTGTGTAGGATGTTTTTGTGGTACATGTGGTCCGCTGCCAGCATCCTCCATTGTATGCATTTTTGCTGGGTATTGGCGTTAGCAACGGATCACATGTGGAGGATCTGCTCCCCCAGTTATAAATACTCTACAGTATTTGGGGTTTGATTATATTATGATAATGTTACAGCATATAAATGTAAAAAGACACATTTCCAACATGTATAGTATAGAAATAGTGGCAGGGGTAGGAATACAGCATACTATTTTATCAGTTTTTCAGAACTGCATAGTTTTAAAGCTGTTTTCCAGGGTTACTATGGTTTGTAACAGATCTGCTCATATTCATCTTCCTTGTGTTTTGTTTTTTTCAATTTGGACTCTCCGGCCCAATTTTCTCCATGTAAATAAAAACCAATCTGGTATATTTATATCCTGTATGTAGCCTATCACTTCCCCTAACAACATCCAGGTATTTTATAGCTCCTCCCACCTGCTAGTTACATAGACACTCCCCTATCACTGCCCCTAACAACACCCAGCTAGTTTATAGCTCCTCCCACCAGCTAGTTACATAGACACTCCCCTATCACTGCTCCTAACAACACCTAGCTAGTTTATAGCTCCTCCCACCTAGTTACATGGACACTCCCCTATCACCACCCCTAACAACACCCAGCTAGTTTATAGCTCCTCCCACCTAGTTACACTCCCCTATCACCACCCCTAACAACACCCAGCTAGTTTATAGTTCATCCCACCCAACTGGTTACATAAAAAACTCTCCTATCACTGCCCCTGTTGCTGCTTTGACATCTATGGACATAACATCACAGGAAATAAGAAAGGGCTGCATGGATATGGTCATGTGACCAAAACGGAGGATAGAAGCAATAAAGGTAAAAGAAATACATTATAAAATTTCAGATACCTTCATGAATATTTTAGAGGATATTGATACAAATTTGAGAAATCCCATTACGTATCTAACAGTTTTGCCTGAACTCTGCTTGGGCTTTGAGAAAATGACTTACAGTAACAGTTCAGCCCGAGCAGAGCTCAGGCAGCAGAGTGAGAGGGGAGGGACTGCTTTAGCTGCTCATATCTCAGATTTAATGGGAGTAAAAGCAGTGAAATATGCTTTTACTTTCTCTTTCAGCTGCATTCACTGCCAACCAGATTTCTTACAACTATATCCTCCAATGAAGTGGAGATAATGCTGTGATTCTGGTCTTGTTTAAAAGCTTGGAATGCCAGCTTTCAAACAATCCCTAGATAAGAGCAGCTAAAGCAGCCGCCCCCTCTTCAGTCTGGGGGGGCTGACATCCTGCAGGAGGAAAGAAAAAAATATATACAGTACAGACCAAAAGTTTGGACACACCTTCTCATTCAAAGAGTTTTCTTTATTTTTTGACTATGAAAATTGTAGATTCACACTGAACGCATCAAAACTATGAGGTAACACATGTGGAATTATATAACAAAAAAGTGTGAAACAACTGAAAATATGTCATATTCTAGGTTTTTCAAAGTAGCCACCTTTTGCTTTCATTACTGCTTTGCACACTCTTGGAATTCTCTTGATGAGCTTCAAGAGGTAGTCACCTGAAATGGTCTTTCAACAGTCTTGAAGCAGTTCCCAGAGATGCTTAGCACTTGTTGGCCCTTTTGCCTTCACTCTGCGGTCCAGCTCACCCCAAACCATTTCGATTGGGTTCAGGTCCGGTGACTGTGGAGGCCAGGTCATCTGGCGCAGCACCCCATCACTCTCCTTCATGGTCAAATAGCCCTTACACAGCCTGGAGGTGTGTTTGGGGTCATTGTCCTGTTGAAAAAGAAATGATGGTCCAACCAAACGCAAACCGGATGGAATAGCATGCGGCTGCAAGATGCTGTGGTAGCCATGCTGGTTCAGTATGCCTTCAATTTTGAATAAATCCCCAACAGTGTCACCAGCAAAGCACCCCCGAACCATCACACCTCCTCCTCCATGCTTCACGGTGGGAACCAGGCATGTAGAGTCCATCCGTTCACCTTTTCTGCGTCGCACAAAGACAAGGTGGTTGGAACCAAAGATCTCAAATTTGGACTCATCAGACCAAAGCACAGATTTCCACTGTTCTAATGTCCATTCCTTGTGTTCTTTAGCCCAAACAAGTCTCTTCTGTTTGTTGCCTGTCCTGAGCAGTGGTTTCCTAGCAGATATTCTACCATGAATGCCTGATTCACACAGTCTCCTCCTAACAGTTGTTCTAGAGATGTGTCTGCTGCTAGAACTCTGTGTGGCATTGACCTGGTCTGTAATCTGAGCTGCTGTTAACCTGCGATTTCTGAGGCTGGTAACTCGGATTAACTTATTCTCCGCAGCAGAGGTGACTCTTGGTCTTCCTTTCCTGGGGCGGTCCGCATGTGAGCCAGTTTCTTTGTAGCGCTTGATGGTTTTTGTGACTGCACTTGGGGACACTTTCAAAGTTTTCCCAATTTTTCGGACTGACTGACCTTCATTTCTTAAAGTAATGATGGCCACTCATTTTTCTTTACTTAGCTGCTTTTTTTCTTGCCATAATACAAATTCTAACAGTCTATACAGTAGGACTATCAGCTGTGTATCCACCTGATTTCTCCACAATGCAACTGATGGTCCCAACCCCATTTATAAGGCAAGAAATCCCACTTATTAAACCTGACAGGGCACTACTGTGAAGTGAAAACCATTTCAGGTGACTACCTCTTGAAGCTCAACAAGAGAATGCCAAGAGTGCGCAAAGCAGTAATCAAAGCAAAAGGTGGCTAATTTGAAGAACCTAGAATATGACATATTTTCAGTTGTTTCACACTTTTTTGTTATGTATATAATTCCACATGTGTTAATTCATAGTTTTGATGCCATCAGTGTGAATTTACAATTTTCATAGTCATAAAAATAAAGAAAACTCTTTGAATGAGAAGGTGTGACCAAACTTTTGGTCTGTACTGTATGTATATATAAATTTGGCATTGCCATATTTGTACTGACTGACAGAATAAAGTAACCATGTTACTTATACAACACAGTGAAAAAATAAAATAATAATAAAAATTATTTAATAAGCTATATGAACCCTGAAATGGTTCCTTAAAGGGAACCTGTCACCTCCAACAAACATCCCAAGACGGCAGCAGTAGCCAGCAGCATGTTTGTAACAATAATTTTCTTCCTGCAGGCAGATGAAGCAAAAGCTGTAAAAACGTTCTTAAATCCCCTGCGCTTCTCTAGTCAGGCTTGAAGCCACGGAGGCAGCGGCCTCCTTGCTTCAAGTCATGGTAACCACGCCCCTTTCCCTGCCCCTTCGCTGTGACTGACAGCCGGCAGTTTGTATAAGCATAAGCGCTGCCTCCGTGACTTCAAGCATGACTAGAGAAGCGCGCCGGCAGGGGATTAAAGAACGTTTCTACAGCTTTTGCTTCATCTGCCTGCAGGAAGAAAATGATTGTTACAAATATGCTGCTGGCTACTCTCAGGTACTGCTGCCGGCTTGGGATGTTTGTTGGAGGTAACAGGTTCCCTTTAAAAAACTGCAGTCATCCAGCAAAATCAAGAAAAAATTTTAGATGAAAAATTAAGAAGTTATGACTGTTGAAACACAGAGGGAAAAATGTTACTGGTTCTTATGGCTAAAATTAGTTATGTATTGTGCCCCCTGAGTTGTGCACCAGCAGTATTTAGATATATAAAAAATATACAATAGAAAAGTGACATTTTTGGGAGGGTGTTTCCCAATTTTAAGGTAATTTCATAAAAACCTTTCTTTAAGGGTCCATTCACACGTCCGTTGTTTCTTTCCGGATCCGTTCAGTTTTTTGCAGAACGGATGCGGACCAGTTGCGTACCCATTCATTTTCAATGGGTCGCCGAAAAGATTCGAACAGCACAATGTGTGCTGTCCGTTTCCGTTGTTCCGTTCCGCATGTCCGATAAAATATAAAACTTGTCCTATTATTATCCGCAAAAATCGGTTCCTGGTACAATACAAAGTCAATGGATCCGAAAAAAACTGATGACATACGGAAAAATTTTCAGGAACAACGGATCCGCAAAAAAACGGACCAAAATTCGGGATATAGAAAAATACTGACGTGTGAGTGGACCCTTAGGCCTCTTTCACACGGGCGTCATGTTTTTTGCCCGGATAAGAGGCGGGTGCGTTGCGGGAAAATGCGCGATTTTTCCGCGCGAGTGCAAAACATTGTAATGCGTTTTGCACTCACGTGAGAAAAATCGCGCATGTTTGGTACCCAAACCCGAACTTCTTCACAGAAGTTCGGGCTTGGGATTAATGTTCTGAAGATTGTATTATTTTCCCTTATAACATGGTTATAAGGGAAAATAATAGCATTCTGACTACAGAATGCATAGTATAATAGTGCTGGAAGGGTTAAAAAAATAAAAAAGTTAACTCACCTTATCCTCTTGATCGCGTAATTCTTGGTCTGTTCTTTGCTAGCTGTGGGCTGAATGACCTGTGGTGACGTCAGATCACATGCTCCAATCACATGGTCCATCACCATGGTGATGGAGCATGTGATCTGACATCACCACAGGTCCTTTAGCCCACAGCTAGCAAAGAACAGACCAGGAACGAACTACGCGAACAAGAGGATAAGTTGAGTTAACTTTTTTATTTTTTTAACCCTTCCAGCACTATTATACTATGCATTCTGTAGTCAGAATGCTATTATTTTCCCTTATAACCATGTTATAAGGGAAAATAATACAGTGAATAGACTGTCACCTAGAACCCATGCGTGAAAATCGCACCGCATCCGCACTTGCTTGCGGATGCTTGCGATTTTCACACAACCCCATTCACTTCTATGGGGCCTGCATTGCGTGGATTATCGCATCGCAACGCACAAAGAGGAGCATGCTGCGATTTTCACGCAACGCATAAGTGATGCGTGAAAATCACTGCTCATGTGAACAGCCCCATAGAAATGAATGGGTCAGGATTCAGTGCGGGTGCAATGCGTTCAACTCACGCATCGCACCCGCGCGGAATACTCGCTCGTGTGAAAGGGGCCTTAAAGCGTACATTCAATTTTTGTTGAATGCATGGATTACATACTCATATTGTCTTACAGTTTGGACTACTTGGATGAATGGGCATCTTTCTAGGGGTGTTCTCCATTCAGAACTCTTCTATAAGCCAGACCCAGATGCTGCTAAGAAAGAGTAGCTCCTTATTTGGTGGACTAATCCCAGCTTTTTTTTTTTTTTGCGTCTCAGCCTGAAAGAACGTTAAAAATGAAAATAATAAAGATTTTATTAGAATCAATTAAAAAAGGGGGGTATAGAAAATTTATATAAAATCAGGCATACAGGAGATCAGAGATGTGAAGAGGGATTGGTAATTGACCATCCACCACTCTGATAGCCTGAATAATAGCCTGTTGCTTGCTAACACTCAGTATACAGGTCCTTCTCCAAAAATTAGCATATTGTGATAAAGTTCATTATTTTCTGTAATGTACTGATAAACATTAGACTTTCATATATTTTAGATTCATTACACACCAACTGAAGTAGTTCAAGCCTTTTATTGTTTTAATATTGATGATTTTGGCATACAGCTCATGAAAACCCAAATTTCCTATCTAAAAAAATTAGCATATTTCATCCGACCAATAAAAGAAAAGTGTTTTTAATACAAAAAAAGTCAACCTTCAAATAATTATGTTCAGTTATGCACTCAATACTTGGTCGGGAATCCTTTTGCAGAAATGACTGCTTCAATGCGGCGTGGCATGGAGGCAATCAGCCTGTGGCACTGCTGAGGTGTTATGGAGGCCCAGGATGCTTCGATAGCGGCCTTAAGCTCATCCAGAGTGTTGGGTCTTGCGTCTCTCAACTTTCTCTTCCCAATATCCCACAGATTCTCCATGGGGTTCAGGTCAGGAGAGTTGGGAGGCCAATTGAGCACAGTAATACCGTGGTCAGTAAACCATTTACCAGTGGTTTTGGCACTGTGAGCAGGTGCCAGGTCGTGCTGAAAAATGACATCTTCATCTCCATAAAGCTTTTCAGCAGATGGAAACATGAAGTGCTCCAAAATCTCATGATAGCTAGCTGCATTGACCCTGCCCTTGATAAAACACAGTGGACCAACACCAGCAGCTGACATGGCACCCCAGACCATCACTGACTGTGGGTACTTGACACTGGACTTCAGGCATTTTGGCATTTCCCTCTCCCCAGTCTTCCTCCAGACTCTGGCACCAGTGCTGCTTCTCTGTAGCCCAGGTCAGGCGCTTCTGCCGCTGTTTCTGGTTCAAAAGTGGCTTGACCTGGGGAATGCAGCACCTGTAGCCCATTTCCTGCACACGCCTGTACACGGTGGCTCTGGATGTTTCTACTCCAGACTCAGTCCACTGCTTCCGCAGGTCCCCCAAGGTCTGGAATCGGTCCTTCTCCACAATCTTCCTCAGGGTCCGGTCACCTCTTCTCGTTGTGCAGCGTTTTCTGCCACACTTTTTCCTTCCCACAGACTTCCCACTGAGGTGCCTTGATACCGCACTCTGGGAACAGCCTATTCGTTCAGAAATTTATTTCTGTGTCTTACCCTCTTGCTTGAGGGTGTCAATGATGGCCTTCTGGACAGCAGTCAGGTCGGCAGTCTTACCCATGATTGCGGTTTTGAGTAATGAACCAGGCTGGGAGTTTTTAAAAGCCTCAGGAATCTTTTGCAGGTGTTTAGAGTTAATTAGTTGATTCAGATGATTAGGTTAATAGCTCGTTTAGAGAACCTTTTCATGATATGCTAATTTTTTGAGATAGGAATTTTGGGTTTTCATGAGCTGTATGCCAAAATCATCAATATTAAAACAATAAAAGGCTTGAACTACTTCAGTTGGTGTGTAATGAATCTAAAATATATGAAAGTCTAATGTTTATCAGTACATTACAGAAAATAATGAACTTTATCACAATATGCTAATTTTTTTAGAAGGACCTGTATTGTAACACTGATATGGGTGTAGTCTATAGCAACCAGACTAGAATACCGCTACACAAATAGCAGGGACTCGCATGTGCAGAACTAATCCTATGTGCGTCTATCACTATGCTACTTGTGATGAGCCATAGAGTGGAATGTCTGCAGAGTCTGAACAGCTGATATGGGTCTGAGTGCACCCTTAGACGCTGCCCTGCCTAGTGAGCGATATGTAACACATCAGACTAATCCCAGCCACAGACTACATTGTCTCTCATTTATTTAAAGGATCACTATGTAATATTGCATTTTCCCTGGAGCTGATTGCCAGGGTCCTTGATCAGCCGAGCGACGGGGTGGCATCCTTTTAAAACACAGCTGCATTTTAAGACAACCCATTTTAAGGGATGTTGTCGTAAAGACAATCCCTTTTCATCTTTCTATATGCATTGTTAGAGAAAGTCATAGGAGGAGGTCCACCACTCTAGAAGCCAGAGGAGAGAGACACTCATAAAGAGTAGCTCTAGCAATGGCAGATACAGCCCACCCATGTATGACATAGTACAAACCGGATTCCAAAAAAGTTGGGACACTATACAAATCGTGAATAAATACTGAATGCAATGATGTGGAGGTGCCAACTTCTAATATTTTTTTCAGAATAGAACATAAATCACGGAACAAAAGTTTAAACTGAGACAATGTACCATTTTAAGGGAAAAATATGTTGAATCAGAATTTCATGGTGTCAACAAATCCCCAAAAAGTTGGGACAAGGCCATTTTCACCACTGTGTGGCATCTCCCCTTCTTCTTACAACACTCACCAGACGTCTGGGGACCGAGGAGCCCAGTTTCTCATGTTTAGAAATAGGAATGCTCTCCCATTCTTGTCTAATACAGGCCTCTAACTGTTCAATCGTCTTGGGCCTTCTTTGTTGCACCTTCCTCTTTATGATGCGCCAAATGTTCTCTATAGGTGAAAGATCTGGACTGCAGACTGGCCATTTCAGTACCCGGATCCTTCTCCTACGCAGCCATGACGTTGTGATTGATGCAGAAAGTGGTCTGGCATTATCTTGTTGAAAAATGCAGGGTCTTCCCTGAAAGAGATGACATCTGGATGGGAGCATATGTTGTTCTAGAACCTGAATATATTTTTCTGCATTGATGGTGCCTTTCCAGACATGCAAGCTGCCCATGCCACACGCACTCATGCAACCCCATACCATCAGAGATGCAGGCTTCTGAACTGAGCATTGATAACAACTTGGGTTGTCCTTGTCCTCTTTGGTCCGGATGACATGGCGTCCCAGATTTCCAAAAAGAACTTCGAATCGTGACTCGTTGTCACTACCAGAGCTTTGAGACGTTCTCACAGCTCTGTTTCTCCACCCCTGTGATGATATCACTACTAGAGCTTGGAGGAGTTCCCTCTGCCCTGTTTCTCCGCCCCTGTGATGAGGTCTTTACTTTCTGTTTACTTCCTCCCAGCTGTCTCTCCTGTGTTTGATTTCGCTGCCTTTAAATCACCCCTCCTCCTTTGTAGAGGTGCGGATTATACTTTTCATTTGAGCTGTATCTCTCGTTTGAGTATCTTCACCTGTGTGATATCTTTTCACTGCATAGCAGCTTAGGGAGAGCTTTTAGGGTCTGACAAGGGTCACCCTTTATCCTCCCTAGTTTGGGTCCGGTCAGTTGCTATTCACTGTGTGTTGCTCACTTACAGCCGTGACATTATAATCCGCCAAACCATCCTTTTTTGACATGGATCCGCTTTCTGACCTGGTTGACCGCATGCAGGGTCTTTCTTTGGAGGTAGCGGATCTCCGTCAATCTATGACTCAGCTTCTAGCATTGGGCTCTGCTCCGACCCATGGAGTTTGTTGCGAGCCAAAGGTCTCACTTCCGGAAACGTTCTCCGGGGGCAGTGAGAATTTTGTTTGTTTCAGAGAGGCATGCAAACTCCATTTTTGCTTGTGCCCCTATTCCTCTGGTAATGAGGAACAGAGGGTGAGGATTGTCATCTCCCTGCTCAGGGGTAATGCTCAGACTTGGGCTTTTTCGTTGCCATCGGGGGATCCCTCCCTTCGATCCGTGGAAAGATTTTTTGTGGCCCTGGGGCAGATATATGATGACCCGGATCGTGTTGCGCTGGCCGAATCTAACTTACGTTCTTTATGCCAGAACAAACTGTCTGCGGAGCTTTATTGTTCTGAATTTTGGAGATGGGCAGCTGATTCAGGTTGGAATGATGCTGCACTCCGGAGTCAGTTCTCTCATGGTCTCTCAGAGAGATTGAAAGATGCGTTTGCTTTCCATGAGAGACCAACGTCCTTAGAGTCTGCCATGTCATTGGCGGTACGCCTTGACAGGCGTCTAAGAGAAAGAAACGAGACCTCTCTGTCCAGTCATTTTCAGTCTAGGGGCAGTGGTGCGGACTCATTCACTGTGCAGGGGCCTCATCCTCTCTCGGTTCCCTCTGTGGAGGAGCCCATGCAGCTAGGTCGACTTTCCCCTGATAAAAGAGGATTTAGTCCTCAGAGAATGGTGTGTTTTTGTTGTGGGGGCATAGGTCATTTGGCAAATGTTTGTCCGTCTAGGAAATTCTTGAACTGTACTAAGAGTTATAATAAGAGAAAAACCTCAAAAGGTAAATCATCAAACTCTGCTTCATCTGCTACTTTGGGCAAAGTTGCTGTAGGAATTGATGCTTTTCCTCTGACCTGCAATTCCCGTTTTCTCCTTTCTGCCAGGGTAGTGCTAGGGAGCAAAGTCATTTCTTGTGAAATTTTTGTCGATAGTGGAGCGGCCATCAATCTTATTGATACTCAATTTGTAGCCATGCATGGTTTTCAGGTTTGCACATTAGAAAAGGATATACCTGTTTTTGCTATTGACTCTGCTCCACTTTCACAGAGATCCCTGAAGGGCATTGTTCACAATATCCGGTTAGCGGTAGGTGACACTCATGTGGAGGATATATCTTGTTTTGTCCTTAACGGATTGCCTTCTCCTCTAGTTTTGGGGTTACCCTGGCTCACTAGACATAACCCCACTATTGATTGGCAAGGAAGGCAAATAAATGAGTGGAGTAAGTTTTGTAGAGAGAATTGTCTCACAGCAATTTTTGCAGAGGTGTCTACTAAAACGGTGCCATCATTTCTCTCTGATTTCTCGGACATGTTTTCCGAGAGCGGTGTTCAGGAGCTACCTCCTCGCCGGGAGTTTGACTGTCCCATTAACCTCATTCCCGGCGCCAGGCTGCCAAAAGCACGCCTCTACAATCTCTCACAACCGGAAAGAATCGCAATGCGAACTTATATCTCTGAGAGTCTTGATAAGGGGCATATTCGTCCCTCAAAATCACCTGTTGCCGCTGTTTTTTTTTTTGTTAAAAAGAAAGATGGCTCTCTGAGACCTTGCCTAGATTTTAGGGAGCTGAACCGTATCACGATTCGCGATCCCTATCCCCTTCCTCTGATCCCGGACCTCTTCAACCAAATTGTTGGGGCCAAGGTTTTTTCCAAATTGGATTTGAGAGGCGCGTACAACCTGGTCAGGGTCAGAGAGGGGGATGAATGGAAAACGGCCTTTAATACCCCTTACGGGCATTTTGAGAATCTCGTTATGCCTTTCGGCCTGATGAATGCTCCGGCCGTCTTTCAGCATTTTGTTAACAGTATTTTCTACCATTTAATGGGGAAATTTGTATTGGCGTATCTTGATGATATTTTGATTTTTTCCCCTGATGTTCAGACCCATCAGGATCATCTTTTTCAGGTTCTGTGGATTCTGCGGGAGAATAAATTGTACGCCAAGCTGGAGAAATGTGTTTTTATGGTATCGGAGATTCAATTTCTGGGTTTTCTTCTCTCTGCTTCTGGTTTTCGCATGGATCCGGAGAAGGTCCGTGCTGTGCTGGAGTGGGAGCTTCCTGAGAATCAGAAGGCATTGATGCGCTTTCTGGGTTTTGCGAACTGTTACAGAAAGTTCATTTTGAATTATTCCTCTGTTGTCAAACCCCTCACTGACATGACAAAAAAGGGGCAGATTTTTCCTCTTGGTCGGAGTAGGCGCTTGCAGCTTTTTTTGTCTGCTCCCGTCTTGGTCCATCCCGATGTTTCCTTACCTTTTATTGTTGAGGTGGATGCTTCCGAGGTGGGTGTGGGTGCGGTTTTGTCCCAGGGCCCTTCTCCTGCTAAGTGGCGACCCTGTGCCTTTTTCTCTAAAAAACTCTCCCCGGCAGAGAGAAACTATGATGTGGGAGATAGAGAGTTGTTAGCCATCAAGTTGGCTTTCGAGGAATGGCGCCATTGGTTGGAGGGGGCCAGGCACCCTATCACCGTTTTTACCGACCATAAGAATCTGGCGTACTTGGAGTCGGCCAGGCGTATGAATCCGAGACAGGCCAGATGGTCTCTGTTCTTCTCCAGATTCAATTTTGTCGTTACATTCCGCCCTGGGATCAAAAATGTGAAGGCTGATGCTCTCTCTCGCTGTTTTCCGGGAGGAGGAAACTCTGAGGACCCGGGTCCCATTTTGGCGGAGGGGGTGGTTGTTTCTGCTCTGTATTCTGATTTGGAGGCCGAGGTCCAGGCTGCCCAGACTGAGATACCTGCCCGTTGTCCTCCTGGGAAGTTGTTTGTGCCTCCTGAGTTACGTCACAAACTCTTCAAGGAGCATCATGATACTGTTCTTGCTGGTCACCCCGGGAGTAGAGCCACGGTAGATCTCATTGCTCAGAGATTTTGGTGGCCGGCTCTTCGTAAGTCGGTGGAGGGTTTTGTGGCTGCTTGTGAGACGTGCGCTCGCGCTAAGGTCCCTCGTTCACGGCCTTCAGGTCCCCTTCTCCCATTACCCATACCTTCCCATCCTTGGACACACCTCTCCATGGACTTTATCACGGATCTTCCTCGTTCCTCAGGGAAGTCGGTGATCCTGGTGGTGGTGGACCGTTTTAGCAAGATGGCTCCTTTCGTACCCTTCCCTGGTTTACCCAGTGCTAAAACGTTGGCGCAAGCTTTTGTCGACCATATTGTTAAATTGCATGGCATTCCCTCGGATATTGTTTCCGATAGAGGCATGCAGTTTGTGTCCAGATTCTGGAAGGCTTTCTGTTCTCGCCTGGGGGTTCGGCTGTCCTTCTCTTCTGCTTTTCACCCGCAGTCGAATGGTCAGACTGAACGCGTCAAACAGAATCTGGAGACATATTTGCGCTGTTTTGTGGCAGAGAACCAGGAGGATTGGTGTTCATTTCTCCCTCTTGCTGAGTTTGCTCTGAACAACCGTCATCAGGAATCTTCTGATAAGTCACCGTTCTTTGGTGCATATGGGTTCCATCCGCAGTTTGGGACATTCTCGGGAGGGGCTCCCTCTGGTTTGCCTGAGGACGAGAGATTTTCCTCGTCTTTGTCTACCATTTGGCAAAAGATTCAGAGTAATCTTAGAAAGATGAGTGAGAAATATAAGCGTGTGGCTGATAAGAGACGTGTGCCTGGTCCGGACCTGAATGTGGGTGATCTGGTGTGGTTGTCTACAAGAAATATGAAACTGAAGGTTCCCTCCTGGAAATTGGGTCCCAAGTTTATTGGGCCTTATAAAATCTTGTCAGTCGTCAATCCTGTTGCCTTCCTTCTTGATCTTCCACGGGTTTGGAAGGTACATAATGTATTTCACAGGGCTCTTTTAAAACCATATGTCCAGCCCATGGTACCCTCCTCTTTGCCTCCTCCTCCGATTTTGGTTGATGGCAATCTGGAGTTTGAGGTTTCCAGAATTGTGGACTCTCGCATTGTCCACGGTTCTCTTCAGTACCTCGTTCATTGGAAGGGTTATGGTCCTGAGGAGAGGATGTGGGTTCCGGTGTCGGACATTAAAGCCACTCGCCTCATCAGGGCATTTCATAGGGCTCATCCTGAGAAGGTGGGTCCTGGGTGTCCGGAGTCCACCCGTAGAGGGGGGGGGGGGGGGTACTGTCACTACCAGAGCTTTGAGACGTTCTCACAGCTCTGTTTCTCCACCCCTGTGATGATGTCACTACTAGAGCTTGGAGGAGTTCCCTCTGCCCTGTTTCTCCGCCCCTGTGATGAGGTCTTTACTTTCTGTTTCCTTCCTCCCAGCTGTCTCTCCTGTGTTTGATTTCGCTGCCTTTAAATCACCCCTCCTCCTTTGTAGAGGTGCGGATTATACTTTTCATTTGAGCTGTATCTCTCGTTTGAGTATCTTCATCTGTGTGATATCTTTTCACTGGATCTGTGTTCTGCTGAAGCAAGTACTTTGGATATTGTCTGCTGACTTTGGATCTGTTTTCACTGCAGCCGCAGCACCTTCAGTTAAGTGTTCAGACATTGTGTGTTTCTGTTTCTTTGCTGACTGGATCCGAGGCGACCCCGGTTCCGTCCATATACTGAGCAGGGCACCGGTGGCCGTGCCCCTTCCACTATTGTAGGGGTTTCAGTGGTCATCAGCCTAAGGTACGCGGGCATGTCTCGATCCACCATATGGATCCGGACATGTGCATAGCAGCTTAGGGAGAGCTTTTAGGGTCTGACAGGGGTCACCCTTTATCCTCCCTAGTTTGGGTCCGGTCAGTTGCTATTCACTGTGTGTTGCTCACTTACAGCCGTGACACTCGTCTGACCACAGAACAGTCTTCCATTTTGCCACACTCCATTTTAAATGATCCCTGGCCCAGTGAAAACGCCTGAGCTTGTGGATCTTGCTTAGAAATGGCTTCTTCTTTGCACTGTAGAGTTTCAGCTGGCAACGGCGGATGGCACGGTGGATTGTGTTCACTGACAATGGTTTCTGGAAGTATTCCTGAGCCCATTCTGTGATTTCCTTTACAGTAGCATTCCTGTTTGTGGTGCAGTGTCGTTTAAGGGCCCGGAGATCACGGGCATCCAGTATGGTTTTACGGCCTTGACCCTTACGCACAGAGATTGTTCCAGATTCTCTGAATCTTCGGATGATGTTATGCACAGTTGATGATGATAGATGCAAAGTCTTTGCAATTTTTCGCTGGGTAACACCTTTCTGATATTGCTCCACTATCTTTCTGCGCGACATTGTGGGAATTGGTGATCCTCTACCCATCTTGGCTTCTGAGAGACACTGCCACTCTGAGAAGCTCTTTTTATACCCAATCATGTTGCCAATTGACCTAATTAGTGTTAATTGGTCTTCCAGCTCTTCGTTATGCTCAAATTTACTTTTTCCAGCCTCTTATTGCTACTTGTCCCAACTTTTTTGGGATTTGTTGACACCGTGAAAATTTGAATCAACGTATTTTTCCTTTAAAATGATACATTCACTCGGATTAAACGTTTGATCTGTCATCTACGTTCTATTACAAATAAAATATTGACATTTGCCATCTCCACATCATTGCATTCAGTTTTTATTCACAAATTGTTTAGTGTCCCAACTTTTTTGGAATCCGGTTTGTAGACCAACTACATATATGCTGACCTCAATATGAAAGGGATTGGATTCAGAGCATCCACTGAATATTGGGATAAAGTGTGGCATAACTACTTGGATTTCAGAAATAAAATATTAAAGATTTGGCATAAAAACCAGGATACAAGGGAATCCAATATAATATATGGTGAGGCCATACATAGTTGAGTGACATTATTATGACCACCAGATAATGTCCAGAGTAACCACTGTGTGCAGCATGGACAGTAGCTAGACGGGGAGTGAATGACTCAGTAAGGTCCTGGTAGGTTGTCACAGGTATCCACAGCTGCTGGAGGGTGCATGGGGGAGGATCCATATAGCAAGCGTGATGATTGAGGTGGTCCCACAGATGCTCAATTGGGTTTAAGTTTGGAAATTAGGGGGCCAGGGTAGAACTTGGAAGTCTTGATCATGCTCTTCCAACCAATGTCAGACATTTCTAGCCATATGACATCGCATTGTCTTGTTGGAAGATCCCATCTGCCCAAGGGAAGACAATCAGCATGTATTTGTGTACATGATCTGCAAGCATGGATTCATACTCAAATCGGTAGTGTGCCGTCCACATAGATAAGTGGGCCCAGAGAATGCCACAAAAACATTCCCCAGACCATAAAGCTGCCACCACCATCTTGTGTTTTTCCAGAAATGGTTGCAGGGTGTTTGTTCTCTGATGTTTTTCACCTGACACTACAATGCCATCCATTCGATGAAGCAGAAAATGTGACTCATTGGAGAAGACAAGCCTTTGCCAATCAGCAGAGGTCAAATTCCAATACTACTTTTATGCTGATGCACCTTCGTTAGCAGAGGTGCAGTGACCATCCATCTGCTTCGGAGCCCCATACTCAGTAGGCTTTGCTGAACTGTTGTTTTAAACACACATCTGATAGCCCCTTGTTCATTTTGGTGTTGAGCTGTTCCACTGTAGTGTGACGGTCTGCCTTCGCACACCTTTGTAGTTGTAGTTCGCTTCTCACATCCATGGCTCATGGTGATTTGCAGTTTCCACATCGCTTATTCACAATGGTGCCATTGGTCCAATCACAATACAGTTTCATACAGCAGCATAGGAACAGTTCACAAATTGTTTCATAAACAGTTTCAGAAATACTGCCACCCTTGGCCCAAATGCCAATAATCATCCTTTTGTGCAACTCTGATAAATTTCACCTTTGACCCATGACAGCATGTGTGCAGACAGCGTATCACAAACCTTATATACCCACTATGTCAGCTTACAACATGTGACTTCCTTTATGAGCTACACGCTGTCAGAATAATGTGACTTGACTGTCTACATCCAGCTGTAAAGCTTTCAGAATCTAAAATGTATTTGTCATGTATTTGTATATGATGACCACATCACAGTCAATCTAATGACTAAAAGTTGCCATATGCATGTTGTATGTTTTGTTAAAGTATATAAACAAAAATTATGTTAACTGGACCAGGAAACACCAGATTTTTATTTATTTTTTTAACAAAACTGATGAAGGTGTCTCATCACTGAGGCTCTTTTATCAGCTATTTGTAAGGTCAATGAAGTATGCTATTTTTTGGCCTCATGCACACGACCGTTGTTTGGGTCCGCATCCGAGCCACCGTTTTGGCGACTCGGATGCGGACCCATTCACTTCAATGGGGCCGCAAAAGATACGGGCAGCACTCGGCTCCGTTCCGCGGCCCCGTTAAAAAAATATAACATGTCCTATTCTTGTCCGCGCTTTGCGGACAAGAATAGGCATTTATATTGCCGGCGCCCGTTACACAAATTGTGGAAGGCAACACGGGCGGCTTCCGTTTTTTTGCGGATCCGCGGTTTGCGGACGGCAAATAACACCACGGCTGTGTGCGTGAGTCCTTTCAATGAGTTTCCTTGTGATCCTCAAATAATTAGACATGTTCTGATCAGCTAGGTGACTACGGCTGCAACAATTACTCGATTGAATCGAGTAATTTGAGATGAAAAAAATCCTTGATGCAAATTTTTTGCATCGAGGATTTGTTTGTGTCATGTGACCACGGAGCGTGAGTGAAGCGCTTGCTGTGGTCACCCGCCGGTCGGCACCGCGCTACACTGTACTGTATCCTGACACATCGTCAGGTCATAGTGCATGTAAGCGCGTATTATGACCCAACGCTGTGTTACGTCAGGACACTAGGGGAGCTGATGGCACAGAGCTGATGACAATGGGGGAGCTGATGGCACTGGGGGAGCTGATGGCACAGAGCGGATGGCACTGGGGGGAGCTGATGTCACAGAACTGATGGCAATAGGGGGAGCTGATGGCACTGGGGGAACTGATGGCACTGGAAGAGCTGATGGCACAGAGCTGATGGCACTGGGGGAGCTGATGGCACAGAACTGATGGCACTGGTTGGAGCTGATAGCTGTCACGAGGGTGTCAAGAGCCACAACTGACTCCGTTATACCCGGGGTCAGGAAGTCGCAGCGGGTGGCTGCGCGCTCTATGTCTAAAAATCACGTTGTTTCTTAGTGATTGTTTTCTGTGTTTGCCTTGCAATCCTTTTTGTCTCACTCAGGGATCCGTAGCTTCTCCTCCTCAGCTGTTTCTTGTCTGCCACTCCCAACCTCCTTATATTCTCCTCTCACACTTCTCTAGTTGCCAGTTATAGAGCTTCCTGCCTGGACTTCTATACTGACCCACTGGAGCTGTGAATCCTGGTTGTTGTTCCAGAGTGCTTCCCTCCGGATCCCTGTTGGGCTTTTTGTTGTCTCCTGTTGTCGCCCACCTGGGATTATATGTTTAGTCTGTATTGTCTGTCCTCCCCTTGGTGTTTTCCTTTAGAGCTAGTGGTGCGGACTAGTGTTCCCACCGCCCTGTTCACTATCTAGGGCTCATCTTAGGGAAAGCCAGGGTTTTAGGCACGTGATCGGCGTACGGGTGAGGAACACGTCTAGGGACGTCAGGGCAGCCAGGTGCCAGCCGCAAGGTGAGTCAGGGGTCACCACCTTCCCTCTCACTTGGGCAGGGCCTTCCTCTTTCCCTCCCTCTGTGTCACGTATGTGATAGTCACGCCGATCGTGATATTATAACTGGCCCTTATTTTTTGGGAGAAAAAAAAAATAAAAATATTTTTTTCTCTCTACTTATAATCCAATATGGATCCTATTGCTGCTTTGGCAAAACAGCTTCAAGGCCTGTCTTTGGAGGTGGCAGGATTGAAGGCGTCTGTCCTCCAACAACAGCAGCAAATGCAGCAGACCGCAAGCCCAGCGGTTGCTATGGGTAACCAGGTTGTTACAGAACCCAAGGTTGTTCTTCCTGACAGATTTTCTGGGGGAAGGGACAAATTTGTGACGTTCCGTGAGGCCTGCAAATGATATTTTAAGCTGCGCCCTTACTCCTCAGGTAATGAAGAACAGCGGGTGGGGATTGTTATTTCCCTGCTTCAGGGGGACCCGCAATCTTGGGCGTTCTCGTTACCCCCTGGTTCCCAGGCTCTCCGGTCAGTGGAGGGATTTTTTGGGGCTTTGGGTCTCATATATGATGACCCTGACCGAGTCGCCCTGGCTGAGTCAAAGTTACGGAGACTTCTACAGGGAGATCGGCCAGCAGAGGAATATTGCTCAGAGTTCCGTAGGTGGGCTACGGATACTCAGTGGAACGACCCGGCTCTCAGGAGTCAGTTCTGCTCTGGGTTATCTGAAAGGGTTAAGGATGCGCTGGCGCTGTATGAGACCCCCCTTTCCCTTGATGCTGTTATGTCCCTCTCTATCAGAATAGATAGACGTCTTAGGGAGAGATCGAAAATTCCTGAGCAATTGGTAACCTCTCCCAAGTAGCAGTTAGTCTGTACTGACTTAGATGAGCCTATGCAGCTAGGAGGAACTTCTCGTCAGGTCCGTCCTCCTGAGGTTCGCCGTAGGTGGGGGGCTTGTTTTTTATGTGGGGGGAGGGGTCATTTCATTAATGTCTGTCCCTCCTTTCTCAAAAACAAAAGACCGTCGGAAAACTACTAACCCCAGGCTGTGCGGAGGATGTCAGCCGGGGGGTATACGTTTCCTCCATACGAACATCTCAATTTGTGTTGCCAGCGGTTATTGTTTTTGGTGTTAAGACGGAGTCTATTTCTTTTTTTCTAGACAGTGGAGCAGGGGTAAATTTGATAGATGCCCATTTTGCCCGCACTATGGGTTTGTCTCTCTGTACGCTGCAGAGACCTATTCCCATATTCGCTATTGATTCTGCTCCTCTGTCTCAGAGAAACCTCACTCACATTGTCCATAACTTACACCTTCGGGTAGGGGACCACCATAATGAGTGTCTTTCATGTTACGTTCTGGAGGGCCTTCCCTCTCCTGTGGTATTGGGTCTTCCCTGGTTGGTAGCGCACAATCCAGTGGTGGATTGGCAGGCCAGGGAGATATTGGAGTGGAGTGAGCATTGCAGAGAGAATTGCTTAAATAACAATTGCTTAATCGCCTCCATAGCTTCCCTACCTACATTTATTTCGGACTTTGAGGACGTTTTTTCTGAAAAGGGTTGTCAGAAGCTACCACCTCATCGTCCTTATGATTGCCTGGTTAACCTGATTCCCGGTGCAAAATTACCCAAGTCCAGGTTGTATAATCTTTCGGGTCCCGAGAGACAAGCCATGAAAGATTATATCTCCGAGAGTCTGGCTAAGGGACACATCAGACCCTCTTCTTCACCCGTGGCTGCAGGGTTTTTCTTTGTTAAAAAGAAAGATGGGGGCCTGCATCCTTGCCTAGATTTCCGTGAGCTAAACCGGATAACCATCCGAGACCCATACCCTCTTCCTCTCATTCCTGACCTTTTTAATCAGATTGCGGGTGCTAGGTGGTTCTCCAAACTTGATCTTAGGGGGGCCTACAATCTGATTCGTATCAAGGAAGGGGATGAGTGGAAGACAGCTTTTAACACCCCTGAGGGGCATTATGAAAATTTAGTCATGCCTTTCGGTCTGACCAATGCCCCTGCTGTCTTCCAACATTTCGTTAATGATATTTTTAGTCATCTCATCGGCAGGTTTGTAGTCATATACCTAGATGATATCTTAATTTATTCGGCTGATCTGAAAACACATGAAGTACGTGTCAGGCAAGTACTGCAGGTCCTACGGACGAATAAATTATATGCGAAAATTGAAAAATGTGTCTTCGCCGTTCAGGAAATACAGTTCCTGGGATATCTATTATCTGCTTCAGGTTTCCGTATGGATCCTAGGAAGGTCCAGGCAATTTTAGATTGGGATCTTCCTGAGAACCTTAAAGCTCTACAACGGTTTTTGGGTTTCGCAAATTTCTATAGAAAGTTCATTAAAAATTATTCAGTGATCGTTAAACCCCTTACTGACATGACTAGGAAGGGGACTGATTTTTCTAAATGGTCTGACGCCGCTAAAATTGCATTTCCCTCTCTAAAAGAGAGATTTACCTCGGCACCTGTTCTAATTCAACCTGATGTCTCCCAGCCTTTTATTGTTGAAGTAGATGCGTCAGAGGTGGGAGTGGGGGCTGTATTGTCTCAGGGTCCGTCTCCTGGCAAATGGCGTCCTTGCGCTTTCTTTTCCAAAAAGTTATCTACAGCAGAAAAGAACTATGATATTGGAAATAGGGAACTGTTGGCGATTAAACTGGCGTTTGAAGAGTGGCGTCACTTCTTAGAGGGAGCAATCCACCCCGTCACGGTGATTACGGATCACAAAAACCTTCTGTACCTAGAATCGGCAAAGCGTCTCACCCCTAGACAAGCTAGGTGGTCGCTATTCTTTACCAGATTTAACTTTGTAATCACCTATCGTCCTGGGGCAAAAAATACCAAGGCAGACGCATTATCTCGTAGTTTCCCTGGAGGGGGTAATGTTAGTGATCCGGTACCTATTTTACAAAGAGGAGTGGTTGTCTCTGCTGTACACTCTGTTCTAGAGGGAAAGGTGTTAGAGGCCCAGGGGGACGCCCCGGCCTCTTGCCCCTCAGAGAAATTGTTTGTACCGTTAAACCTGCGTCTTGAATTATTAAAGGAACATCATAATTCGGCACTTGCTGGGCACCCGGGTAGTAAAGCAACCTTGGAGCTATTGTCTCGTCGTTTTTGGTGGCCAAGGTTGCGTCAGGATGTAATGGATTTCGTGTCTACTTGTTCTACTTGTGCACGTGCGAAAGTCTCTCATACACGTCCAGCAGGGTCTTTATTGCCACTTTTCATCCCCAATAGGCCATGGACACATCTGTCAATGGATTTCATCACTGACTTACCGTTGTCTGCAGGTAAAACAGTTATCTTGGTAGTAGTAGACAGGTTTAGCAAAATGGTACACTTTATTGCGCTACCCGCACTTCCTAATGCTAAGACTCTTGCTCAGGTGTTTATCAGTGAAATCGTGAAGCTTCACGGGGTCCCTTCCGATGTGGTTTCGGATCGGGGAACCCAGTTTATTTCTAAGTTTTGGAAAGCTTTTTGTTCCCGTTTTGGGGTACACTTGTCCTTTTCCTCAGCTTTCCATCCTCAGTCGAATGGACAGACTGAGCGTACCAACCAAAACCTAGAAACATATTTAAGGTGTTTTGTGTCTGAAAACCAAGAGGTGTGGTCATCATATTTACCGTTAGCCGAGTTTGCCATAAATAATCGCTGTCAGGAATCCACTGGCAAGTCACCATTTCTTGGTGCATACGGTTTTCATCCCCAATTTTGTACTTTCAAAGAGGGGGGGTCTTCTGGGGTTCCCGAAGAGGAACGGTTTTCTTCATCTCTTTCATCGGTATGGCAGAAGGTGCAAGCTAACTTGAAAAATATGAGTGGTAAATATAAATGCATGGCCAATAAGAAACGGTCGCCAGGTCCGGACCTAGGAGTGAATGACTATGTGTGGTTGTCTACTAGGAATATTAAGTTGAAGGTTCCCTCTTGGAAACTGGGCCCTAGGTTCATTGGTCCTTATAAAATAGTAGCCGTCATTAACCCTGTGGCTTTTCGCCTGGAGCTACCTCAGACTTTTAAGATCCATAACGTCTTCCATAAGTCGTTACTCAAGAAGTATGTTCCACCTCTAGAACCATCACCGCTGCCACCTCCTCCTGTTATTGTGGATGGTAATCTGGAGTTTCAAATATCCAGAATTGTTGATTCTCGTCGGGTCCGCCGCTCTCTTCAGTATCTGGTGCATTGGAGGGGTTACGGTCCCGAGGAAAGAATGTGGGTTCCAGCGTCAGAGGTAAACGCCAACAGGTTAATTCAGGCTTTCCATGCCTCTCATCCTGAGAGACCTGGTCCTGAGTGTCCGGAGGCCCCTCGCGAAAGGGGGGGTACTGTCACGAGGGTGTCAAGAGCCACGTCTGACTCCGTTATACCCGGGGTCAGGAAGTCGCAGCGGGTGGCTGCGCGCTCTATGTCTAAAAATCACGTTGTTTCTTAGTGATTGTTTTCTGTGTTTGCCTTGCAATCCTTTTTGTCTCACTCAGGGATCCGTAGCTTCTCCTCCTCAGCTGTTTCTTGTCTGCCACTCCCAACCTCCTTATATTCTCCTCTCACACTTCTCTAGTTGCCAGTTATAGAGCTTCCTGCCTGGACTTCTATACTGACCCACTGGAGCTGTGAATCCTGGTTGTTGTTCCAGAGTGCTTCCCTCCGGATCCCTGTTGGGCTTTTTGTTGTCTCCTGTTGTCGCCCACCTGGGATTATATGTTTAGTCTGTATTGTCTGTCCTCCCCTTGGTGTTTTCCTTTAGAGCTAGTGGTGCGGACTAGTGTTCCCACCGCCCTGTTCACTATCTAGGGCTCATCTTAGGGAAAGCCAGGGTTTTAGGCACGTGATCGGCGTACGGGTGAGGAACCCGTCTAGGGACGTCAGGGCAGCCAAGTGCCAGCCGCAAGGTGAGTCAGGGGTCACCACCTTCCCTCTCACTTGGGCAGGGCCTTCCTCTTTCCCTCCCTCTGTGTCACGTATGTGATAGTCACGCCGATCGTGATAATAGCACAGAGCTGATGGCACTGGGGGTAGCTTATGGCACAGAGCTGATGGCACGGGGAACTGATGGCACAGTGCTGATGGTACTGGGGGGAGCTTATGGCACAGAGCTGATGACACTGGGGGAACTGATGGCACTGGGGGGAGATGATGGCACAGAGCTGATGGCACTGGGGAGAGCTGATGACAATGGGGGAGCTGATGGCACTAGGGGGAGCTGATGGCACAGAACTGATGGCACTGGGGGAGCTGATGGCACAGTGCTGATGGTACTGGGGGGAGCTTATGGCACAGAGCTGATGACACTGGGGGTCTGATGGCACTGGGGGGCTGATGGCAAGAGAATTGATGGCATGGGGGAGCTGATGGCACACAGGACTGATGGCACTGGGGGGAGCTGGTGGCACTGGGGGAGCTGATGGCACAGAGGACTAATTGCACTTGGGGGAACTGATGGTACAGAGGACTAATTGCACTGGGGGGAGCGGATGGCAAAGAGGACTGATGGCATGGGGGGCTGATGGCATAGGGGAGCTGATGGCACTGGGGGTAACTAATGGTATAGAGAACTTACGGCACTGGGGAGAGCTGATGGCATGGAGGGTCTGATGACCTTTTATACAGAAAAACATTATATTAATTAAATATTTCTTATTAGAGTACTCGATTAATCGTTGGATTAATCGATAGAATACTTTATTACTAAAATAATCGACAGCTGCAGCTCTAATTAGTACAATACTAGATATGGGCCAAAGAGTTTTCCAAACTTCAAGTCAAGAAAGTGAATTCTAAACTAATGATTAAAACAAAGCCCTTGATTTTAAAGGGTTGTCCAAGATTTTAATATTGTTGGCCTGTCCTGATATCAGATCTGTGGGGCTCCATCTCCCTCTGATCATCTGTTTGAAGAGACTACTGTGCTCTGGTGAGTGCGGTGGCCTCTTCCCAGGTCAGTGTCATCGCGTTCATTGGTCAAATGGCCTAGGCTCAGCTTCAAGTGAATGGGTCTGAGCTGCAATACAAGTCATGTGCTTGATATGTTGTGAGGAAACCGCAGTGCTTACAGGAGAACCGGCAGTCAGACCCTTTTAATGTAAAATGTTGCAATGTGTGGAATTTTGAAAATACATAAAACCATTGTAGAAACATACACTGACTTTCATTCCAAATCTCTGTTCACACTCACCTTAACATGTCCTTATTATTGCTCCATAATGGGAGCAGAAAAATGAAAACAGAGTGCCGATGCATCCTGTGATGGACACAAATGACGGACTTCTCATTGACATAACAGTTTAGGCTTCTTTCACACTTGTGTTGTTGTTTTCCAGTATTAAGACCCGGCAGAGGATCTCAATACCGGAAAAAAACTTTTCTGTTTAGTTCTCCTGCATTCTGAATGGAAAGAGATTTTTTCAGGATGTCTTCTGATCCATCTGCATTCCGTTTTGTGTCTGGTCATAAAAACAGAAAAAAAAGGATCAGGCACTGAAAACAATGTACCGTATTTATCGGCGTATAACACGCACTTTTTCCCCCTGAAAATAGGGGGCAAATGATGTATGCGTGTTATACGCCGATTAGGGCTGAAACGTGTCCTCCGGAGGCCAGAGAGGCAGGACTGAGCCGGCCGGCACAGCGGAGGGAGGAGGAAGGAGGAGGGAGTCCCTCCCTCCCCACTGTGCGCGGCTGCCGCTGAAGACCAACGAGGACAGAGTAGGAGGAGGAGGGGAGGGACTGTGGCCACTGCGCCACCAATGAATGTGCCGGCCATATCCCACAGTTCCGATCGGAGTCCCAGCAGTGTAATGCTGGGGCTCCGATCGCTTACCATGGCAGCCAGGAGTCACGCTACTGAAGTCCTGGCTGCCATGGTATGTTAGTGAGCAGAGAGCAGCGCATTATACTCACGTGCGCTGTGGCCGCCGGTCGCTCCTTCTTCTGTCTGTGCGGCGGATTGCTAATGCTGTAAGCATTAGCAATGCGCCGCACAGACCTATGAGAAGGAGCGACCGGCGGCCACAGCGCACGTGAGTATAATGCGCTGCTCTCTGCTCACTAACATACCATGGCAGCCAGGACTTCAGTAGCGTGACTCCTGGCTGCCATGGTAAGCGATCGGAGCCCCAGCATTACACTGCTGGGGCTCCGATAGGAACTGACACTGCCACCAATGATGGGGGGGAGGAGGGGGACCCTGTGGCCACTGCCACCAATGATTAATACTGGGGAGGGAGGGGGGGGGGGTTTGTGTTACCAGAGGGGGCAGATCAGAGGCTTTATTTGAAATTTAATTTTTTTTTCCTGAAATTTCCCTCTAAAATGAAGGTGCGTGTTATACGCCCGTGCGTGTTATACGCCGATAAATACGGTAAGTCAATGGTGATGCCATTTTTTTAGGATCCAGTATATACAGGAAAAAAAACTGAAACCTCGCTGGCCACAAAGAAGGGACACCAATGGTTACCCCTGTGTAGTTGGAAGGGGATGGTTAATAGATACAGCTGGGCAGATATATAGAACTCTGCCCAGATAGGATTCTGTCCATAGGGTGAGGGACCGCACTGACTATAAAGTATACACTGGGATGGTCTCTATAATATAGAAAACAAACAACCCAGCTGACCATACCTAATAATAGACAGCGGTCCAACATGAATACAGGACCTCCAGAATGATGTGTGAATCCCAGTACCTGAATAGAAATGTATGCCCGAATATTACTATATGTCATTAGGAGACCTGGTAACTATGGAGACGAACGCCTATATATATCCACACTGAAGCGGCCACTGACCATCCCTGAGGAAAGAATTTGTGAATTCCAAAACGCGTTGGAGGTATGGTGACCCAAGCAGGCATCCGTCCAAGGTGTGAGGTTACACTGAACTTTCGTTTTCTAAATTTACCAGCGCAGTTTCCCTCGCGCACACGTGTCACCGGCCGGGACCGCGCGTGCTGGTAGAGGGAACAGAAGACTGCTCCTACTAACCGAACCATCGGGATTTCTCTGATAGGCTCCACTGACTGCATCGTCCTAGAGACGTTTGGCACGGAATACTAGAAGTAAGTCATACAGCTGCATGATCTATGATGTGTCAGACTATTCGGGCATACATTTCTATTCAGGTACTGGGATTCACACACCATTCTGGAGGTCCTGTATTCATGTTAGACTGCTGTCTATTACTAGGTATGGTCAGCTGGGTTGTTTGTTTTCTATCTTGTAGAGACCATCCCAGTGTATACTTTATAGTCAGTGCGGTCCCTCACCCTATGGACAGAATCCTATCTGGGCAGAGTTCTGATAATCTGCCCAGCTGTATCTATTAACCATCCCCTTACAACTACACAGGGGTAACCATTGGTGTCCTATCATTGTGGCCAGCGCGGTTTCAGGTTTTTTTCTCGTATATACTAAGTTATAATTTTTTGGAGGGTGTTTGGGCAATTAATCCTCTCTGAACCAGCAGCGGCATAGCTACACAAAGTCTTCACCATCCCCCTTCCCCTTTGGCAGCGCGGGGAATCTACTATTACTCTATCTTTATTTAGGATACATCACTCATTGACTTTCAATGTACTAAGTGACAGATCCGTTTTTTTCCGTTTTGATTTCACACAACCACATTCTAATGGAACAGATGCATCCTGATGTGCAAAATCAAAACGGATTCATTTAATTCCAGTATTGAGATCCTCTGCCAGATCTCAATACCAGAATTAACAACACAAGTGGGAAAGTAGTCTTAGTTAGGTTTCTGTCATGGTGTCTGTTATATCAATGGAAAGAATGCTGTGTTATTTTTCCTACCAAATATGTCAAAATTTCCGATGCAGCCTCCGACAGAAATGTGTACTGAGCCCAGTATTTAACAACTTTATTTTACAAAGTTGCAAAAATGCCACCTGGGTCCCATAGAAGAGGACTGTGTGGCCCCATTAATTGCAAATATTTTGAGATATCTTAATTCTAAAAGACTTACTTATAAATGTTCTTGTAACTTATAACTGATTTCATTGCAACCTATTGAAACAAGTAGATTAGTCACTAATGCCAGGTATTTGACATTGTAACATATGCCGTTGATTAGAATAACAAGCACCCTGAGAGTTTAGTCCTTGTCACCACACGATGAGTCACATGAATATTTCACCCAGACAATGATCATTTGTGACACACGTAACTGTTTTGTTGCAGAGTCTTTGACAATGTCACTAATCCTCTTTATGGAGCTCTCCCCATATGGTAATTTTTGCCATTGTCTTTCTCCTTCCATACAGCATCTTCTTTTGTGTCTCACATCTCACGATTAATTTCTCAAAGAGGAAATAAGAATATTACTGAAAACAAAAAGAAAATTTTGAATCGTTTTACTTGTTATCCGGAGCAACTGAAGATTTCTCTGTTGTGAACAAACTATAAACCCAACTGCTCACTTTAAAGCCATTTGTCTATTCTGCAGTATTTCATCTTATCAAATTCCTATTGTTCACTCTTCCCAGACAATGAAAAATAATGTTTTTGTTTTGTTTAGTTTTTTTTTTTTTTTTCGGGAACTCAATACACAATAAAACATATTCTGCCGGATTTTAACAATCTAACTTGGACTGAAAAAAAAAGGACAGTTTGGTATTGTTTCGAAAGGAAATGGGTTTATGAAGCTGGAAGATTAATAACATACATTTCATGTTTCTTTCTTTTAAGTGAAATGCCTTATTATTACTATTTTCTTTCATTTTAATAATAGTTTAGTTTGTTAATTTATTCCCAAAACAAAACTTTTGCTGTCGGTCATTGTCTAACTCGTCTTCTCATTTTATGGAGAAAGTACAAAGTGATAGGGTTTGCGTCAAACAACTCATTTCTTACGGTACAATGGTATGTCTAGGTGACTAATAACCTAATGGAATCCAGGTCAGCCTGAAATGTAGACCAGTCCCTCAAAAGAGTTTCTTTAGGACTCTGAAGTTCTCAACAGGGACTCTCGGGGCTACTACCTCTTGACCATTAAGGTAGGTTAAAGATGTAAGCTGGAAATCTGATGTATCATCTTCTCTTTTATTCAGAAAGCCAATCAAAGAGGTTCTTATGTTGTTGCAGGTCATGTAGACATTAAAGGGTTTGGGCAGCTGATCATTTTTTAAAGAAAGGCTCAGAGTGATGTAAAAATACAAAATAGATCATACTCACTTCCACCAGTCCCCTGTGTCTCCTGTTCCAAAGTTCCTTGTGTCCCCATTGATCTGTGTGTGGTCCACTTAGTCAATTACTGGCTGAGTTAGGTCACCGCTGCACCCAGTGATTGGTTGAATTGGTATTTCCTGTGTTTCAAGAGGCATCAGGGATACTGAGGGAGCTGTAACAAGAGTGGTGGGGGATTAGAAGATGTGAGAATTATTTCTTCAGTTTTTTTTTGTTCAATTATCAACTGTTGCTCCACCTGTAATATACCACGACCTGATTCAGAACCTCAATCAGGCTCCACATTTATATCCACATAATCCACTCAGTCGTATTAGTCTTATTCAAAAGGTTATTCGTGAGGCATAAATAATACTCATTCTTTTGAAGCTTTGCTTGTATTTTTCAGTCCTTTTATTCAAATAAATAAATCGCTATAATGCATACAGTAGTAATCCTGAGAGAGCTGAACTGATTGCTACCCCATGCTGCGCGATGTTTCGGAGTCACACCCCCTTAATCAAGCTTCAAAAGAGTGAGTATTATTTATATCTCACGAATAACCTTTTGAATAAGACTAATATGACTGAGTGAATTCTGTTTTTTAGACCACTCTAGGTCTTAGTAACCAACTTTAATGATGGGGACGTCATATGACAGCTGATTTTGTGTAGCTCGGAGTAGGTCAGCATGGTCTTAAAGTCATGGCTTCTTCTAATAGTAAGGTAATAAGTGGTTTAATGTGAAACACAGTAAGTCAGCACCTACAAACAATGTGATATATTTTGGGATGGTGACTGCCTAAATTTTAGTTGTGTACTCCACCCATCTGTTCAAGGCTATTTTTAATTAGATAAGAATTTGTCTGATTCCTACTGTATTTACAGCAAGTTTATTTTGTAGATAAACCACATTAGAGGGCTTTAAGTGCTGAGGCACATAGGGGGTCATTTACTATGCTGAAATATGCCTAAATTAGGTGTATTTCAGGCGCAAATAGCAGCGCAACGGTTATTCGCATCACTATCTGTGACTTTACCACGCCCACAATTTAAGACCTGGAGTGAGCAGCAGCCCCGTCTCATTCACCATTTTCTATGCCTGTTTTAGGCGTAGAAAAAGGCCTAAATGTGAGACAGCTAGGAAGCTGTTTTACACTTATAACTGGAGCTGGATGCGCCGCCAGCTATGGGCCTGCAGTCTAAAACACCAGTTTTAATAAATGTGCCCCATAGTACATAAAAGTTGACAATGCTCGGCTGACTCAGTAACTGCAGAGTCCAAACCTCCTCTGGCATTAATATGAACATGTAAACTGTGCACTGGCTTCATGTTATGGGTTTCCCTGGCCAAGCAGCTGCATATCCAAAAAAGAAGGGGGTATACCACCTTGACGGCGCCAACCCCATGTGGTCCCAAAGAAGGGACGGAAGAAAAAATAGACTAAATGATGAAAAAATGTCAATGGAAATACAAACCGGATTCCAAAAAAGTTGGGACACTATACAAATCGTGAATAAAAACTGAATGCAATGATGTGGAGGTGCCAACTTCTAATATTTTATTCAGAATAGAACATAAATCACGGAACAAAAGTTTAAACTGAGAAAATGTACAATTTTAAGGGAAAAATATGTTGAATCAGAATTTCATGGTGTCAACAAATCCCCAAAAAGTTGAGACAAGGCCATTTTCACCACTGTGTGACATCTCCCCTTCTTCTTACAACACTGAACAGACGTCTGGGGACCGAGGAGACCAGTTTCTCAAGTTTAGAAATAGGAATGCTCTCCCATTCTTGTCTAATACAGGCCTCTAACTGTTCAATCATCTTGGGCCTTCTTTGTTGCACCTTCCTCTTTATGATGCGCCAAATATTCTCTATAGGTGAAAGATCTGGACTGCAGACTGGCCATTTCAGTACCCGGATCCTTCTCCTACGCAGCCATGATGTTGTGATTGATGCAGAATGTGGTCTGGCATTATCTTGTTGAAAAATGCAGGGTCTTCCCTGAAAGAGATGACGTCTGGATGGGAGCATATGTTGTTCTAGAACCTGAATATATTTTTCTGCATTGATGGTGCCTTTCCAGACATGCAAGCTGCCCATGCCACACGCACTCATGCAACCCCATACCATCAGAGATGCAGGCTTCTGAACTGAGCATTGATAACAACTTGGGTTGTCCTTGTCCTCTTTGGTCCAGATGACATGGTGTCCCAGATTTCCAAAAAGAACTTCGAATCGTGACTCGTCTGACCACAGAACAGTCTTCCATTTTGCCACACTCCATTTTAAATGATCCCTGGCCCAGTGAAAATGCCTGAGCTTGTGGATCTTGCTTAGAAATGGCTTCTTCTTTGCACTGTAGCGTTTCAGCTGGCAACGGCGGATGGCACGGTGGATTGTGTTCACTGACAATGGTTTCTGGAAGTATTCCTGAGCCCATTCTGTGATTTCCTTTACAGTAGCATTCCTGTTTGTGGTGCAGTGTCGTTTAAGGGCCCGGAGATCACGGGCATCCAGTATGGTTTTACGGCCTTGACCCTTACGCACAGAGATTATTCCAGATTCTCTGAATCTTCGGATGATGTTATGCACAGTTGATGATGATAGATGCAAAGTCTTTGCAATTTTTCGCTGGGTAACACCTTTCTGATATTGCTCCACTATCTTTCTGCGCAACATTGTGGGAATTGGTGATCCTCTACCCAACTTGGCTTCTGAGAGACACTGCCACTCTGAGAAGCTCTTTTTATACCCAACCATGTTGCCAATTGACCTAATTAGTGTTAATTGGTCTTCCAGCTCTTCGTTATGCTCAAATTTACTTTTTCCAGCCTCTTATTGCTACTTGTCCCAACTTTTTTGGGATTTGTTGACACCGTGAAAATTTGAATCAATTTTCCTTTAAAATGGTACATTTACTCGGATTACACGTTTGATCTGTCATCTACGTTCTATTACAAATAAAATATTGACATTTGCCATCTCCACATCATTGCATTCATTTTTTATTCACAATTGTTTAGTGTCCCAACTTTTGGGAATCCGGTTTGTATTAAAATCAAAAAATTAGACAGAAGATAAGAGAAGCAAGATCTTCTTGCTATATTAGATAAAAGTGATAAAATCTATCCTGGTCGAATAAAAGAGACTTACTTCACTGAGGAGGAGGTCAATTGGATAAAGCTCAAGACACCCAATGACCAAAACCTCCCCCGCCAGGATCGCTTGTAGTGTTGTCAGAAATATACACGACCGTGACACACACTTCTGGTGTTTTTTTCCTTTTTATTCTTTCTTCAATAGATTGGGCCAACACTCTCTTTCTTTTTTTAACATTTGTTCTTTTTGTTTTCCAAGCAGCTGCATGCAAGCCTTACATCACCAAGCACAATGCCAAGGGTCAGATGGAGTAGTGTAATGCATGCAGTCAATGGACTTTAGAGCAGTGAAAATGTGTTGTGTTGAGAGACAATGTCACTTCTCTATCGGTCAGACTGATCGACCAGTCTGGGTTTGATGAATGCTGGGAAAAAATTACCTGCTTGACTGAATTGTGCCACCTATAAAGTTTGAGGGAGGAGAGATAATGTTATGGGGCTGTTTTTCAGAGGTTGGCGTTGGCTAAGGCCTCTTAGTTCCAGTGGAGGGAAAACTTAATGCTTAAGGATACCAGGGCACTTTGGACAATTGCCTGCGTTCAACTTTGTGTAATGCCCTTTTCTATTCCATCATGACTGTGCCCTAGTACACAAAGCAAAGGTATGGCTGAATGAGTTTGTTGTGGAAGAACTTGATTGTCCTGCACAGAGCCCTGACCTCAACACCATCCAACATTCTTAGGTTGTACTAGAAGTGAGATTGCAACCCAGGCCCTCTTATTCAACATCAGTATCTGAACTTACAAATGTTCTCCTGGATAAATGGGCAAATATTCCCACAGACACACTCCAAAATCTTGTAGAAAGCCTTATTAGGAGAGTGGAAGCAGTTTTAGCTTCAGTGAGGACACCAACTTCATATTAATATCTATGGCTTTAGGATGGGATCTCACAAAAGCCCCTGTAGGAGTAATGTGCAGGTGTCCCAATACTTTTTTCCATACAGTTGTTCATCTCCGCTCCTCATTATCTAATATTTTACTATTCCTTTTGTAGTTTTTTCTTATCTGTATCATATATCTCCATAATTTGCAAGTCAAGTACTGTAGGCGATACCGTAGTCATTCTTCAAAACTGTCAAAAACATAATAGAAGAAATTTCCCTGATAGCCCATTTCCAGTCCTGACATGTCAGATTGTCACAGTGATATTTCTAGTCTTGTCCAACTAACCTCAGGGCTTTTATATTTTCACAAGAGAATATTGTGGTATTCATGTAACAGAAGAGATCCACACACGTAATATTTGCTTCACCAGAATGACATATACATTTATTTAGCAAAAAATGGAGTGTTCTGAAGATATAATAGACAGGCACTCACAACTGGTTTAGCATAGGTGATCAAATAAAATCCACATTTTATTTTAATATACAAAATATAAAAGGATCCCAACCATAAAACACATACAGATATATAAAGAATGTATAAAAAAATCTAAAAAGGTTCAAAATATTTGCGAATTCTCGAAGTGTCGATATTCGCGATAAAAATTTGTGATTCGAATATTCGCGCTCAGCACTAGTTGCAGATACTCTAGTGCTAAGGTTGGCCCTGACAATATCATAGTTATGGATCATGCATATGAACAGTGGTTGTGGAACTGCCAAGTAGTTTGAAATTGGGCCAAATCCTAAGGGAATTATTTTGGACCATCCCCACTATTCACCCTTTAACCCATATACAGGGATGAGGACTTTGTTCTGGGTTAGCAACAAGACCACTACCTTCTGGGAGAGTCCTGCTGTACTTGGCAGCTGACCTATCAGGGTCAGGAACACTAGTGCAAAGCACCAGGAACTCGGACATGGCATAGAACCATGATATAGAACCAGAGCACAGGCAAATCCAAGGTGAACACAAATGCGGAAAACAGAAAAAACACAGAGCACTAGCAGATGAACATATTAGGGACCCAGACTCACAGATTTCATGCAGACACGGACTACAGGAACTGATTACTGGAACTAAGACTCTGTACAGACATAGCAGACTTGGCACGACATGGTCAGGAATGGAACAACACAGCAGATATGGAAGAACATGCACTAGGACACTAGGCAGACTGAAGCTCCATACAGACTAGGACAATTACCATAGCAAGGAAACAGACAGATACCAAACGGATCAAGACAAAACATGGTGCAACAGACAAGAAAGGTAAAAGAAGAAAATACATGACATGAATGCAAAATCTAGTGATAACACTCAAGAGACAAATTCAACGCTGACACAGAACTCAGGAACTAATATAGCAGACTGAAACCAACACATTAGTCAGAAAGGTGCACACGAACAGAAAGTAGCATTAACCCCTGCAAGGCAGACAGAGCACACACCAAGCAAAGACCTTGCTGAACAGAGAGGAGATACAACCACCAGAGGCGTAACGTGGGTTGTCAGCCCCCGGGGAAAGCCAACTATTGAGCCCCCTACCCCAACCTGTGGACTAGTCACTTTTTAAAGATAATGTAGTACATGTCTCCTGTAGTCCTATGTAACACCACAGATAACACAGTGGTAACTCTTTGAATACAGATAATGTATTAGATGGTTGGTTGGGAGGCCTTAGAATTCAGAACACGCACAGTATGGCCTGAAGTCTGGACTGGGCTGCAGAAGTGTGGGCCAAATTCTCAATCCACCCCCCCTCCAACCCTACCATTAAAGAGATATTTGAATGGACATTGGACATACATCACTATGAAATATACAGAAGAACGCAGCATCACATACATCTTACATCCAATGACGTCTCCTCTGATGTAGACTATTTCCTCAACTTCTCAATTCGGAGATAAGACCACCATGATACCATTTTTCAGCCGTGTCTCGTCTGCAGAGTTTATCCCACAAACATTTTAGATTCCTCACTTTACTATCATCCTCTCCCTCCTGGTGCCTCAACACTGTCATCCTGCGCTATCCCCAATACTGTGCTAGTGCCTTACAGATCCCCCATAATAATATGCTCCCAAACTTCCATTAATGGTAATAGTGTTCCCTACAATACCACCAAAGCAACCCTATTAGTAGTAATGCCCTTCATATTGTGCTTAATAATAATGCTCCCACAGCACCCCAATATTAATAATGCCCCCATATGGCCCCAGTAGAAAAAAGGCCTCCTATAGTGCCCCAAGCAGTAACAAAGACCATCTATTAGTTACCCCTATAGAGCCCACAGTAGTGATGAAGTACCCTATAGTGTCTGCAGTAGTTATAATGCCTCTTATAGTAGTTCAAGTATTTATAAAGACCCCTGTAGTAGCCCTAGTATTTATTAAGACCTGCTGCAGTGTCCTATGTAGCTATAATGACCCTCTGTAGTGTACCCTGTATTATAATGCCCCTGTAGTGCCACTACTTAAAAGGCCCCCCCCTCGCAGTGCCCATATGTATGATGCCCTCTGTATGGCTAGTATATACACTCACCTAAAGAATTATTAGGAACACCATACTAATACGATGTTGGACCCCCTTTTGCCTTCAGAACTGCCTTAATTCTACGTGGCATTGATTCAACAAGGTGCTGATAGCATTCTTTAGAAATGTTGGCCCATATTGATAGGATAGCATCTTGCAGTTGATGGAGATTTGAGGGATGCACATCCAGGGCACGAAGCTCCCGTTCCACCACATCCCAAAGATGCTCTATTGGGTTGAGATCTGGTGACTGTGGGGGCCATTTTAGTACAGTGAACTCATTGTCATGTTCAAGAAACCAATTTGAAATGATTCGAGCTTTGTGACATGGTGCATTACCCTGCTGGAAGTAGCCATCAGAGGATGGGTACATGGTGGTCATGAAGGGATGGACATGGTCAGAAACAATGCTCAGGTTGCCCGTGGCATTTAAACGATGGCCAATTGGCACTAAGGGGCCTAAAGTGTGCCCAGAAAACATCCCCCACACCATTACACCACCACCACTAGCCTGCACAGCGGTAACAAGGCATGATGGATACATGTTCTCATTCTGTTTACACCAAATTCAGACTCTACCATTTGAATGTCTCAACAGAAATCGAGACTCATCAGACCAGGCAACATTTTTCCAGTCTTCAACAGTCCAATTTTGGTGAGCTTGTGCAAATTGTAGCCTCTTTTTCCTATTTGTAGTGGAGATGAATGGTACCCGTTGGGGTCTTCTGCTGTTGTAGCCCATCTGCCTCAAGGTTGTGCGTGTTGTGGCTTCACAAATGCTTTGCTGCATACCTCGGTTGTAACGAGTGGTTATTTCAGTCAACGTTGCTCTTCTATCAGCTTGAATCATTCGGCCCATTCTCCTCTGACCTCTAGCATCAACAAGGCATTTTCACCCACAGGACTGCCGCATACTGGATGTTTTTCCCTTTTCACACCATTCTTTGTAAACCCTAGAAATGGTTGTGAGTGAAAATCCCAGTAACTGAGCAGATTGTGAAATACTCAGACCGGCCCGTCTGGCACCAACAACCATGCCACACTCAAAATTGCTTAAATCACCTTTCTTTCCCATTCTGACATTCAGTTTGGAGTTCAGGAGATTGTCTTGACCAGGACCACAACCCTACATGGATTGAAGCAACTGCCATGTGATTTGTTGACTAGATAATCGCATTAATGAGAAATAGAACAGGTGTTCCTAATAATTCTTTAGGTGAGTGTATAATGCCTCTTTTGTATTATTATAATATATAATGGCCCCCTCTTTATTATTAGTATATGTATTGGCCCACTCTGTATTATTAGGATATATAATGACCTCCCCTGTATTATTAGGATATATAATGACCCTTCTGAATTTTTTGTATATATAATGACCCCTCTGTATTATTAGTATATATATATAATGCCCCTCTTTGTATTAGTGTCTGTATTTCTTCTCTATATTATTTATAATACTCCACCCTCATAGTACCCTCAGTACTGCCTACATTAGCATACAAACATAAAAAAATACCTCTGTTCCTCTCTTCATCACGCTTGCGGCCTGAGTTCAGGCATCCCCGTGCAGGCGGTTGCGAACACATCACCATGCCCTCTGTGCCACGTCATCACCCGGTACAGGACGCCACGGTGATGTCATCGAGATCTCTTGCACCATTCTACCGCCTCATAGGCTGCAGGCTACAGCACTGACAACCACAATGGTCATGTTCACACTACAAGTATCATGTTCACACTACAACAGTTTTGTGTGTACAGCCAGTACGCACAAAACAGAAGAAAATCTGCACTGCCATACAGACACATGGCCCCGGATACACACCCAGACGAATCCGGCAATCAGACCAGATGGTGTGCAATGGAATACGTGAACAGATACCGCAACAATAATGATGCATGTGCACTAGCATTTTTCCCTGTCAACCAATATTTATAATGATTATGTTGATACAGTACCAAACTAATACAGTCTATACCATCAGAATTTCGGAAAACTGAAAAACATTGCTAAACTTTGAAGGTTCTGTGCTTCCAAACATGTCTTATGGAGGATTCAGTTTGCCAGACATATGTATTGGATGATGAGGTTGGACATCAGACAAGAGGCAGTAGACTTTTATGGGGGGCTTATCTGATTGGCAATTCATTATCAGGTCTGTATGGCTTCTGTGGTTGGCACCAATAGTGGCTTCTGTGGTTGCCACAGTCTTAATGCAGCACTTATGCTGGTGATGGTGTTCAAACTCATGGGTATTTTTGATTGTTTTCCCCATTCATGTTTTTTTCGGTATATCCTGCCACCTAGTGAAGTACATATGAGCAGGAGAATGTTCGCTTCCCTTTTGTACAGAAATGAACAATTTTATCCATATCTACTGCCATTGTTTGAAATAATTTCGATTTCCATAATAGCACGCAGGATTTTGTTCTTTTTGGTACAAGTAGGAATGTTTAAAATAGTTAATGTGTCTTCTTTTAAGTCCCTGCGTGCATTGATCTGGGCCTCTCTTCTCTCCCCCTCAAATCTTTCTTAATGATTTTATATTTGAGCGACCTGAACATCAGATCTTCACAGTGTATGAGAAAGAAAAGCCAGCAGGAAAATGTGTTAGAAACTTCATTTTGAAGATGTTTCTGTTTGCTTTCTGCACTCGATCATATGTATGTGCTGTTTGATGTAGCAATATCATTTGAAGTGTCAAAGGAATTGATACGACACTTTTCAAATAGTTTGCATTCAAAAGATTTGCAAGAAGTCTTCTCGGAGGAGGGGTGGGGTTAAAGAACTCTCATTTTAAGGAAAGAAAAGGGACTTTAAACAATTATATGAATAGTAATTAGTTCTATGTACTAATCGGTTTGACAGGGAGTTGTAAAAAAGAAAAAAAAAACAGGAATCATTTCATTTTCTGTCTATTTAAGAAATGAGTTGTATACGTTAACTTTACGCCACCGAGCTCCGTGTCCCTTATCAAAGCTGCTCTCTCCATTTCATGGAATTTTGCCTGCTTCTGAAATGGAATAATATGAAATAGGCAGTTTTCTATCTTTGAATTTTCAAGTTTTTTTTGCTACACTTGAAGTATGTCTTGGGAAATCAAACCCCCACACCCCTTATCAATATATATATATATATATATATATATATATATATACACACAGTGCATATAAAAAGTTTGCACACCCCTGATAAAATGTCTGGTTTCTGTGCTGTAAAAAAAAGAGACAAAGATAAATCATTTCAGAACTTTTACCACCTTTAATATGACCTATAAACTGTACCACTCAATTGAAAAACAAACTGAAATCTTTTAGGTGGAGGGAAGAAAACAAAAAAAAAAACCTCTTATAACTGGGGATGTAGCTGTGTTCAGAATTAAGCAATCACATTCAAAATCATGTTAAATAGGAGTCAGCATACACCTGCCATCATTTAAAGTGCCTCTGATTAACCCCAAATAAAGTTCAGCTGCTCTAGTTGGTCTTTCCTGAAATTTTCTTAGTCGCATCCCACACCAAAAGCCTTGGTCCACAGAGAGCTTCCAAAGCATCAGAGGGATCTCATTGTTAAAAGGTATCAGTCAGGAGAAGGGTACAAAAGAATTTCCAAGGTATTAGATATACCATGGAACACAGTGAAGACAGTCATCATCAAGTGGAGAAAATATGGCACAACAGTGACACTACCAAGAACTGGACGTCCCTCCAAAATTGATGGAGAAGATAACTGGTCTGGGAGGCTACCAAGAGAGGCCTACAGCAACATTAAAGGAGCTGCAGGAATATGGGGCTATGGGGTAGAGTGGCAAGACGAAAGCCTTTTCTTACAAAGAAAAACATCCAAGCCAGGCTACATTTAGCAAAAACACATCTGAAGTCTCCCAAAAGCATGTGGGGAAAGGTGTTATGGTCTGATGAAACCAAGGTTGAACTTTTTGGCCATAATTCCAAAAGATATGTTTGGCCCAAAAACAACACCACACAACACCAAAAGAACACCATACCCACAGTGAACCATGGTGGTGGCAGCATCATGCTTTGGGGCTGTTTTTCTTCAGCTGGAACTGGGGCCTTAGTTAAGCTAGAGGGAATAATGAACAGTTCCAAATGCCAGTCAATATTGGCACAAAACATTCAGGCTTCTACTAGAAAGCTGAACATGAAGAGGAACTTCATCTTTCAGCATGACAACGACCCAAAGCATACATCCAAATCAACAAAGGAATGGCTTCACCAGAAGAAGATTAAAGTTTTGGAAAGGCCCAGCCAGAGCCCAGACCTGAATCCAAATGAAAATCTGTGGGGTGATCTGAAGAGGTCTGTGCACAGGAGATGCCCTCGCAATCTGATTTTTGCAAAGAAGAGTGGGCAAATCTTGCCAAGTCAAAATGTGCCATGCTGATAGACTCATACCTAAAAAGACTGAGTGCTGTAATAAAATCAAAAGGTGCTTCAACAAAGTATTAGTTTAAGGGTGTGCACACTTATGCAACCATATTATTATTATTATTTTTTATGTTTCCCCTCTACCTAAAAGATTTCAATTTGTTTTTTAATTGAGTAGTACAGTTTATAGGTCACATTAAAGGTGGAAAAAGTTCTGAAATGATTTATCTTTGTCTAATTTTTTACATCAATGAAACCTGACATTTTTACAGGAGTGTGTAGACTTTTTATATCCACTGTATATACGAAGAATAATGCCTAATTAGAATGTACAGCTATCAAAGAGGACCTTTCTAATCTCCCGACCTTGTATTCCCCAAGAACTAACAATTCTGAAGGATGTTTTATTAAAATTCTGCTATTTGGTACTCTGTTATTCCTCCTGGAAACATGAGACTACATTGAGAACTAGGCATTACCAGGGCATTGGACTTGTAGAATTGATTGGATAGTGTTGGAGTTTGTAGTGATACACCCCTTTGACAATAGGAATGGATACACCCATTTTTTTATGTGTTGATAAATTTCCAAGAGGCATAACTGTGGAACAGCACAGCACATAGTTCTAAGAAAAGGTGCTTTATAATTGATAATTCATGGAGGACAGAAATATTCACTAAAGCAGCTGTGTTCTCTTTAAGGCTCCATTCAGACGTCCATAGAATGGGTCCGCATCCGTTCCGCAATTATGCAGAACGGGTGCAGACCTATTCATTCTCTATGGGGCCGGAAGAGATGTGGACATCACACAGTGTGCTGTCCGCATCCGCATCTCCAGAGCATGTCCTATTCTTGTCCGCAATTTCGGACAAGAATAGGCATTTCTATGGGGGAGCCGGCCGTGTGTATTGCGGATCCGCAATGCACTGCGGACGTCTGAATGGAGACTAATTCATATGCCAGTCTTGAATTAAATCAATTATAAGTGTACATACATTGATCAGGCCACACATTCAAAGTTTTCATCTACTATGGAATTAATATAGAAATATTTGGTATAGAAATTATTAATATTATGATCATTCTAATTAAATAACAGGGGTTTTCAATAAGTTCTCTACCCCAGCATGTTCTGGCAGTGTTAGAGAGCTGAGCTTGTCTGTGCAGGTTGAGACATGTCTGGACATGCAACACAAACAGTAGCAGTTCAGTCTATTGAAAGCACTGGAAGTGACAGGGTGGCAAGTGCAGTACAGTGCGTGTCTAGATAGAAAGTGAGGGATTTGAAGCTTTGTTTCGTAATTAAATTTCTTACAAAGGAAGAAAAGAAGCCTAAATAAATCCATGAAAGGATGATCACTGTATATGGTGATGATTAGTGTTGAGCGAATCGAGCTTCGCATCATAGATCTGAAGTTGATTTGTTCTAACACTTCATTTAATGCAGTACGGAGACCTGTCTGAATGCATTTGGTATTCAGTTCTACATTTTTAAAAATAAATAAATTAATTAACAATTCAAACCTGGGTTTCGTACTTCGGATTCCCAATTTAAAATGTTTTTAAAGATGTAGAACTACATACCAAATTCATTCACTGAAGTCTTGTGCGACTTCAGGTGAAACAAATTTTAATGCTATATGAAGGCAGGTGTCCATGCAGCATTAAAACTAAGTGTTAGAACAAATCGACTTTGGATCTATGATCCAAAGCTCGATTTGCTCAACATTAGTTATTATGTACCTTCCTACTACCAAGTAAACTTTTGAGCCAAGCAGTTTAAAAAGGGGTAGGGAATGAATTAACGATGACCCCCCCCCCCCCTCCCCCCAGTTCAGGGCAACCTATAGAAGCATTTTGAGTGGAAATGTGCCGTAATGTGGAGGCCATGATTTTGTAAGATCGTCCGGTCAAAGTCAGTGTTATAGCTCATAAATTAGGCATTTTATTTAGCACAGTTTCCAGAATCATTTATGATGTTTTGATGATGTCAAAGAGTTCCCGGTGGGTACCACAAATGTTGACGCCTGAGCAAAAAATTAATCGTCAGCAATTTAGCCAAGAGAATTTAGACATGCTTAGAGAAAATCCAGTAGACATCTATTCTTGATTCATTACGAGTTTTGAAACATGGGTCCACATGGCTGAACTGGAGCGGGAGATCCTGTGAAGACCTTGGACTGGTGAGATCTATTCTTGTTATTCTCCCCCGGACTGGATCCTTGTTTTTTGTGCTTATCCCTTGCTCTTCGTTCTTCCTGGTTATCTCTCTGCCTCACCTAACCCCATTAAACCTCACCTAACCCCACTGGACATTAGTCTCTAACCCTAATTCCCAGTTTTGTCAACTAATTACTAACTCCCTCTATGGAAGTTTGATGGGGGGAAAAAAGGAGATACTAAAATCTACACTGGGATAGGGGGAAAAAAAAGGGAAGGAAGAAAGAAAAAAGGAAAAAAAAAAAGCGGTGAGGAGAGAGAGTAAAGAGAATAAAAAGGAGTATTTAAGAAGAGAGGAAGGGGAAGAAACGAAAACGGGAGGGGAGAAGAAGAAAAAGCATAAGAGAGAGCAAAAAAAAAAAAAAGGATGGCCCACAAACAGAACAGACGTTCAACGGATTTGACTTTATTTAAGTCAGGACAGAATTGATACATTTTTAGGATCACCAAATTTGAGTACCAGGTCGGGTCTAAAAGGGAGGCAGGACATTAATACAAGAAAAAATACTTCTGAACTCAGATCGGAGGAGGCACCTGAGGGGGACCCCCATATTGGAGACGGGGAGATGCCTACGGATAACCCCTCTCCGCTAGAGGAGATTTTATCCATTGCTAAAAACAACGGAAAAGCGATACAAAACATTGCGGTTCAATTGGGGTCAGTACATACAGACGTCCTTATCATAAAAGATGATTTGATAAAGATCCGTGACAGAATTAAAGAATTAGAAAACACAGTGAACGACTCGGAGCAAGATGTGAAATTATTAAAAGAGGAGAATATTACATTAGAAAAAGATTACAATCACCTGAAAAAAATGGTGGACTTAGAAGATCAGTCAAGAAGATGCAATATTCGAATTATTGGCTTAATAGAATCCTCAGATGATAAAGATCTAGTAGGAACGATTCAATCCATAATTTTTCATAACTTTGGGAAGGAACATTTCTCACCATTGTTTCTAATTGAAAGGGCCCATCGAATCCCTGGTGGTAAAGCTACTCCGGGGAGGCCGCCAAGGACTGTAATTATCAAGATGCTGGCCGCTTGTAATAGAGATATGATCCTCAGGCGAGCACGGGATACCCCTCCGATTTTGTATATTGGGTGCAAACTCCTTTTTTTCCCAGATTTTTCCAAAGAAGTTCAAGATAAGAGATGCACCTTTTTGGATGTTAAAAAAACACCTTCAGGGCAAGGATATTAAATATTATTTTTTGTATCCAGCCAAGTTAAGGATTGTGTTTAATGAATCTGTGTTTTTTTTCTTTCTACTCCAGATGTAGACACTGACTGGCTAAATAGGAACAAGGCCTAAAATGTGTTCTTTTGATCGAGGGAGGTTTGGTTGAGGGAGTGGGGGAGGGATGGTCCTAGTAAGGAGGTCTGTTACTTTTTGTTACGAATCAAGGGGGGGTTGGGGTTTGTGGGGGGGGAAGGGGGTGGGATACAGGGGAGGGTGGGCTATGATGCGTCCTTTTTTTGAGGTGGGGAACGGAGTGAAGCTGGAGGACTCTACTAATTGGAAGCTTTAGGATTAATTAATGACTACAAGAATATTTACATGGAACGTTCGGGGTCTTGGGGAGAAGAAAAAAAGGCAGGCGGTTCTAGATTTGATACGGAGACATACCAGCTATTGTTAGCTTAGTAGAAACTCACTTTACTCAGGACACGATTTTTCGACTTGGGGGGAGGTGGGTTACATATTGACCTCTTTGATGGCGTTCCTGGACCAGTGGCCTCAATGTTTGGTAATAGTCAATGGGGATTTTAATTGCATGATGAACCCTGAGGTGGACAGGATCTCTAGGGGGGAAATGGTTATTTCCCATGCCAGGGGTCCCCCTTGGCACGGTTTTGCCAAGAGGTGGGCCTCATGGATGTTTAGGAATACCTATCCAAAGGAAAAAGAGATTATTCCTGTGTCAGTAAATCTGGAAGCTCCATGTCTAGAATTGATCTGGCCCTGATAAATAAGGGATATTTGAATTGTATTAAACGGATGAAATATGAGACCAGATCTGTATCCGACCATGTTCCCTTTTTTTATAGAGCTTTGTATGGTTAGGAATAATTTTAGACTGAAACCCCCATTTAGATTGAACCCCAACTGGATATTATTAATTGATAATCATAACCAGATAAAAAATTAGATTACTTCCTTTTGGAATAAAAATATTTTTTCAGCCAAATCTCAATATGTTTGGGACGCGTTTAAAGCAGTTATGAGAGGGATTTATATTAGTACAATTGCTAATCTAACTAAACGCTATTCAAGAAGGGAGAAAGAACTGGAGGAAGCAGCTGCGGCTGGAATGGCTGGGTTCGCTAAGTTAAAAACAGAGGAAGCTAGAAAGATTATGCAGAGTACTAGTCAGATCTTCTCTGACTTCCTTTTGGACAAAGCGCAACAGAGGTTATTCTTCAGAGGACAAAAATATTTTTCTGAGGCAGGACGTCCTGGGAAGATGCTGGCCAGGGTAATAGATCAGGAGGGAATAATAATAATAAAATAAATATTTATAAATCATTTTTGTGAATTATATAAATCAGAGAGTGTTCTCTCAGAGGAAATGATGGACTCATATTTGGATTCTATTTCCCTTCCAGTTCTTACACACAGTCAAAAAGAACGTCTGGAGATGGACTTATCTTTTCAGGAGATAGATGATGCAATTGACTCTTGTTCAGGTAATTCCTCCCCTGGACTGGATGGACTCCCATATGAGTTTTATCGTAAATATAGGGAGGTTATTTTTCCCCATTTGTGGAGAACACTCTCTGATTCAATAAAGGAGGGAGCTCTTCCAAAAACTATTACAGAGGCTGTGATCACAATAATATTAAAGAAGGGTAAAGACTAGGGATGAGCGAACTCGAACTGTATAGTTCGGGTTCGTACCGAATTTTGGGGTGTCCGTGACACGGACCCGAACCCGGACATTTTCGTAAAAGTCCGGGTTCGGGTTCGGTGTTCGTCGCTTTCTTCGCGCTTTTGTGACGCTTTCTTGGCGCTTTTTGAAAGGCTGCAAAGCAGCCAATCAACAAGCGTCATACTACTTGCCCCAAGAGGCCATCACAGCCATGCCTACTATTGGCATGGCTGTGATTGGCCAGAGCACCATGTGACCCAGCCTCTATTTAAGCTGGAGTCACATAGCGCCGCCCGTCACTCTGCTCTGATTAGCGTAGGGAGAGGTTGCGGCTGCGACAGTAGGGCGAGATTAGGCAGATTAACTCCTCCAAAGGACTTGATTAACTGATCGATCTGCAGCTGTGGATCATTGAGCTGCTGATCCTCAATTGCTCACTGTTTTTAGGCTGCACAGACCGTTTGTCAGTCTCATTTTTCTGGGGTGATCGGCGGCCATTTTGTGTCTTGTGGTGCGCCAGCACAAGCTGCGACCAAGTGCATTTAACCCTCAATGGTGTGGTTGTTTTTTGGCTAAAGCCTACATCAGGGTGAAGCTGTGACACCAAGTGCATTTAACCAGCAATAGTCTGTTCATTTTTTGGCCATATACAAAATCAGGGGCAAGCTGCGCCTGTCACCAAGTGCATTTAACCCTCAATGGTGTGGTTGTTTTTTGGCTAAAGCCTACATCAGGGTGAAGCTGTCACACCAAGTGCATTTAACCAGCAATAGTCTGTTCATTTTTTGGCCATATACAAAATCAGGGGCAAGCTGCGCCTGTCACCAAGTGCATTTAACCCTCAATGGTGTGGTTGTTTTTTGGCTAAAGCCTACATCAGGGTGAAGCTGTCACACCAAGTGCATTTAACCAGCAATAGTCTGTTCATTTTTTGGCCATATACAAAATCAGGGGCAAGCTGCGCCTGTCACCAAGTGCATTTAACCCTCAATGGTGTGGTTGTTTTTTGGCTAAAGCCTACATCAGGGTGAAGCTGTCACACCAAGTGCATTTAACCAGCAATAGTCTGTTCATTTTTTGGCCATATCCCAGTCTAATTCTGTCACTAAATCCATACCGGTCACCCAGCGCCTAAATACTAGGCCTCAAATTTATATCCAGCTAAATCTGTCCCTAGTGCTGTAGCTGGGCGAGTTATTTAGTGTCCGTTCAAGCACATTTCTTGTTCTGGGTTGAAATACAATTCCCAATTTAGCAATTTCATAATTTAGTGGTTCCTGCTATATCAGAGCTATTTGAAATCTATCCCAAAAAGGGTATATAATATTGAAGGTGCACATAGGGTCATTCAGAGTAACTTCACACACACCCGCTACTGTGTATTTCCAAGTCTAATTCTGTCACTAAATCCATACCGGTGACCCAGCGCCTAAATACTAGGCCTCAAATTTAATTCCCTCTAAATCTCTCGTTACCCACCGCTGTACTGTTGTTGCTGGGCAAGATATTTAGTGTCCGTCAAAGCACATTTTTTGTTCTGGGTTGAAGTACAATTCCCAATTTAGCAATTTCATAATTTAGTGGTTTCTGCTATATCAGAGCTATTTGAAATCTATCCCAAAAAGGGTATATAATATTGAAGGTGCACATAGGGTCATTCAGAATAACTTCACACACACCCGCTACTGTGTATTTCCAAGTCTAATTCTGTCACTAAACCCATACCTGTCACCCAGCGCCTAAATACTAGGCCTCAAATTTAAATCCCTCTAAATCTCTCGTTACCGTTGTCCTGTTGTAGCTGGGAAAGTTATTTAGTGCCCGTCAAAGCACATTTTTTGTTCTGGGTTGAAGTACAATTCCCAATTTAGCAATTTCATAATTTAGTGGTTCCTGCTATATCAGAGCTATTTGAAATCTATCCCAAAAAGGGTATATAATATTGAAGGTGCACATAGGGTCATTCAGAATAACTTCACACACACCAGCTACTGTGTATTTCCAAGTCTAATTCTGTCACTAAATCCATACCGGTGACCCAGCGCCTAAATACTAGGCCTCAAATTTAATTCCCTCTAAATCTCTCGTTACCCACCGGTGTACTGTTGTTGCTGGGCAAGATATTTAGTGTCCGTCAAAGCACATTTTTTGTTCTGGGTTGAAGTACAATTCCCAATTTAGCAATTTCATAATTTAGTGGTTTCTGCTATATCAGAGCTATTTGAAATCTATCCCAAAAAGGGTATATAATATTGAAGGTGCACATAGGGTCATTCAGAATAACTTCACACACACCCGCTACTGTGTATTTCCAAGTCTAATTCTGTCACTAAACCCATACCTGTCACCCAGCGCCTAAATACTAGGCCTCAAATTTAAATCCCTCTAAATCTCTCGTTACCGTTGTCCTGTTGTAGCTGGGAAAGTTATTTAGTGCCCGTCAAAGCACATTTTTTGTTCTGGGTTGAAGTACAATTCCCAATTTAGCAATTTCATAATTTAGTGGTTCCTGCTATATCAGAGCTATTTGAAATCTATCCCAAAAAGGGTATATAATATTGAAGGTGCACATAGGGTCATTCAGAATAACTTCACACACACCCGCTACTGTGTATTTCCAAGTCTAATTCTGTCACTAAATCCATACCGGTGACCCAGCGCCTAAATACTAGGCCTCAAATTTAATTCCCTCTAAATCTCTCGTTACCCACCGCTGTACTGTTGTTGCTGGGCAAGATATTTAGTGTCCGTCAAAGCACATTTTTTGTTCTGGGTTGAAGTACAATTCCCAATTTAGCAATTTCATAATTTAGTGGTTTCTGCTATATCAGAGCTATTTGAAATCTATCCCTAAAAGGGTATATAATATTGAAGGTGCACATAGGGTCATTCAGAATAACTTCACACACACCCGCTACTGTGTATTTCCAAGTCTAATTCTGTCACTAAACCCATACCTGTCACCCAGCGCCTAAATACTAGGCCTCAAATTTATATCCAGCTAAATCTGTCCCTAGTGCTGTAGCTGGGCGAGTTATTTAGTGTCCGTTCAAGCACATTTCTTGTTCTGGGTTGAAATACAATTCCCAATTTAGCAATTTCATAATTTAGTGGTTCCTGCTATATCAGAGCTCTTTGAAATCTATCCCTAAAAGGGTATATAATATTGAAGGTGCACATAGGGTCATTCAGAGTAACTTCACACACACCCGCTACTGTGTATTTCCAAGTCTAATTCTGTCACTAAATCCATACCGGTGACCCAGCGCCTAAATACTAGGCCTCAAATTTAATTCCCTCTAAATCTCTCGTTACCCACCGCTGTACTGTTGTTGCTGGGCAAGATATTTAGTGTCCGTCAAAGCACATTTTTTGTTCTGGGTTGAAGTACAATTCCCAATTTAGCAATTTCATAATTTAGTGGTTTCTGCTATATCAGAGCTATTTGAAATCTATCCCAAAAAGGGTATATAATATTGAAGGTGCACATAGGGTCATTCAGAATAACTTCACACACACCCGCTACTGTGTATTTCCAAGTCTAATTCTGTCACTAAACCCATACCTGTCACCCAGCGCCTAAATACTAGGCCTCAAATTTAAATCCCTCTAAATCTCTCGTTACCGTTGTCCTGTTGTAGCTGGGAAAGTTATTTAGTGCCCGTCAAAGCACATTTTTTGTTCTGGGTTGAAGTACAATTCCCAATTTAGCAATTTCATAATTTAGTGGTTCCTGCTATATCAGAGCTATTTGAAATCTATCCCAAAAAGGGTATATAATATTGAAGGTGCACATAGGGTCATTCAGAATAACTTCACACACACCCGCTACTGTGTATTTCCAAGTCTAATTCTGTCACTAAATCCATACCGGTGACCCAGCGCCTAAATACTAGGCCTCAAATTTAATTCCCTCTAAATCTCTCGTTACCCACCGGTGTACTGTTGTTGCTGGGCAAGATATTTAGTGTCCGTCAAAGCACATTTTTTGTTCTGGGTTGAAGTACAATTCCCAATTTAGCAATTTCATAATTTAGTGGTTTCTGCTATATCAGAGCAATTTGAAATCTATCCCTAAAAGGGTATATAATATTGAAGGTGCACATAGGGTCATTCAGAATAACTTCACACACACCCGCTACTGTGTATTTCCAAGTCTAATTCTGTCACTAAATCCATACCGGTGACCCAGCGCCTAAATACTAGGCCTCAAATTTAATTCCCTCTAAATCTCTCGTTACCCACGTTGTACTGTTGTTGCTGGGCAAGATATTTAGTGTCCGTCAAAGCACATTTTTTGTTCTGGGTTGAAGTACAATTCCCAATTTAGCAATTTCATAATTTAGTGGTTTCTGCTATATCAGAGCTATTTGAAATCTATCCCTAAAAGGGTATATAATATTCAAGGTGCACATTGGGTCATTCAGAATAACTTCACACACACACGCTTCTGTGCATTTCCAAGTCTAATTCTGTCACTAAATCCATACCGGTCACCCAGCGCCTAAATACTAGGCCTCAAATTTATATCCCGCTGAATTTGAATACAATACATTGGGCCAAATAATATATTTGTTGTTGTGGTGAACCATAACAATGAGAAAAACATCTAGTAAGGGACGCGGACGTGGACATGGTCGTGGTGGTGTTAGTGGACCCTCTGGTGCTGGGAGAGGACGTGGCCGTTCTGCCACATCCACACGTCCTAGTGTACCAACTACTTCAGGTCCCAGTAGCCGCCAGAATTTACAGCGATATATGGTGGGGCCCAATGCCGTTCTAAGGATGGTAAGGCCTGAGCAGGTACAGGCATTAGTCAATTGGGTGGCCGACAGTGGATCCAGCACGTTCACATTATCTCCCACCCAGTCTTCTGCAGAAAGCGCACAGATGGCGCCTGAAAACCAACCCCATCAGTCTGTCACATCACCCCCATGCATACCAGGGAAACTGTCTCAGCCTCAAGTTATGCAGCAGTCTCTTATGCTGTTTGAAGACTCCGCTGGCAGGGTTTCCCAAGGGCATCCACCTAGCCCTTCCCCAGCGGTGAAAGACATAGAATGCACTGACGCACAACCACTTATGTTTCCTGATGATGAGGACATGGGAATACCACCTCAGCATGTCTCTGATGATGACGAAACACAGGTGCCAACTGCTGCGTCTTTCTGCAGTGTGCAGACTGAACAGGAGGTCAGGGATCAAGACTGGGTGGAAGACGATGCAGGGGACGATGAGGTCCTAGACCCCACATGGAATGAAGGTCGTGCCACTGACTTTCACAGTTCGGAGGAAGAGGCAGTGGTGAGACCGAGCCAACAGCGTAGCAAAAGAGGGAGCAGTGGGCAAAAGCAGAACACCCGCCGCCAAGAGACTCCGCCTGCTACTGACCGCCGCCATCTGGGACCGAGCACCCCAAAGGCAGCTTCAAGGAGTTCCCTGGCATGGCACTTCTTCAAACAATGTGCTGACGACAAGACCCGAGTGGTTTGCACGCTGTGCCATCAGAGCCTGAAGCGAGGCATTAACGTTCTGAACCTGAGCACAACCTGCATGACCAGGCACCTGCATGCAAAGCATGAACTGCAGTGGAGTAAACACCTTAAAACCAAGGAAGTCACTCAGGCTCCCCCTGCTACCTCTTCTGCTGCTGCCGCCTCGGCCTATTCTGCTGCTGCCGCCTCGGCCTCTTCCTCCGCCTCTGGAGGAACGTTGGCACCTGCCGCCCAGCAAACAGGGGATGTACCACCAACACCACCACCACCACCTCCGTCACCAAGCGTCTCAACCATGTCACACGCCAGCGTTCAGCTCTCCATCTCACAAACATTTGATAGAAAGCGTAAATTCCCACCTAGCCACCCTCGATCCCTGGCCCTGAATGCCAGCATTTCTAAACTACTGGCCTATGAAATGCTGTCATTTAGGCTGGTGGACACAGACAGCTTCAAACAGCTCATGTCGCTTGCTGTCCCACAGTATGTTGTTCCCAGCCGGCACTACTTCTCCAAGAGAGCCGTGCCTTCCCTGCACAACCAAGTATCCGATAAAATCAAGTGTGCACTGCGCAACGCCATCTGTGGCAAGGTCCACCTAACCACAGATACGTGGACCAGTAAGCACGGCCAGGGACGCTATATCTCCCTAACTGCACACTGGGTAAATGTAGTGGCAGCTGGGCCCCAGGCGGAGAGCTGTTTGGCGCACGTCCTTCCGCCGCCAAGGATCGCAGGGCAACATTCTTTGCCTCCTGTTGCCACCTCCTCCTTCTCGGCTTCCTCCTCCTCTTCTTCCACCTGCTCATCCAGTCAGCCACACACCTTCACCACCAACTTCAGCACAGCCCGGGGTAAACGTCAGCAGGCCATTCTGAAACTCATATGTTTGGGGGACAGGCCCCACACCGCACAGGAGTTGTGGCGGGGTATAGAACAACAGACCGACGAGTGGTTGCTGCCGGTGAGCCTCAAGCCCGGCCTGGTGGTGTGTGATAATGGGCGAAATCTCGTTGCAGCTCTGGGACTAGCCAATTTGACGCACATCCCTTGCTTGGCGCATGTGCTGAATTTGGTGGTGCAGAAGTTCATTCACAACTACCCCGACATGTCAGAGCTGCTGCATAAAGTGCGGGCCGTCTGTTCGCGCTTCCGGCGTTCACATCCTGCTGCTGCTCGCCTGTCTGCGCTACAGCGTAACTTCGGCCTTCCCGCTCACCGCCTCATATGCGACGTGCCCACCAGGTGGAACTCCACCTTGCACATGCTGGACAGACTGTGCGAGCAGCAGCAGGCCATAGTGGAGTTTCAGCTGCAGCACGCACGGGTCAGTCGCACTACAGAACAGCACCACTTCACCACCAATGACTGGGCCTCCATGCGAGACCTGTGTGCCCTGTTGCGCTGTTTCGAGTACTCCACCAACATGGCCAGTGGCGATGACACCGTTATCAGCGTTACAATACCACTTCTATGTCTCCTTGAGAAAACACTTAGGGCGATGATGGAAGAGGAGGTGGCCCAGGAGGAGGAGGAGGAGGAGGAGGAAGAGGGGTCATTTTTAGCACTTTCAGGCCAGTCTCTTCGAAGTGACTCAGAGGGAGGTTTTTGGCAACAGCAGAGGCCAGGTACAAATGTGGCCAGCCAGGGCCCACTACTGGAGGACGAGGAGGACGAGGATGAGGAGGAGGTGGAGGAGGATGAGGATGAAGCATGGTCACAGTGGGGTGGCACCCAACGCAGCTCGGGTCCATCACTGGTGCGTGGCTGGGGGGAAAGGCAGGACGATGACGATACGCCTCCCACAGAGGACAGCTTGTCCTTATCCCTGGGCAGCCTGGCACACATGAGCGACTACATGCTGCAGTGCCTGCGCAACGACAGCAGAGTTGCCCACATTTTAACCTGTGCGGACTACTGGGTTGCCACCCTGCTGGATCCACGCTACAAAGACAATGTGCCCACCTTACTTCCTGCACTGGAGCGTGATAGGAAGATGCGCGAGTACAAGCGCACGTTGGTAGACGCGCTACTGAGAGCATTCCCAAATGTCACAGGGGAACAAGTGGAAGCCCAAGGCCAAGGCAGAGGAGGAGCAAGAGGTCGCCAAGGCAGCTGTGTCACGGCCAGCTCCTCTGAGGGCAGGGTTAGCATGGCAGAGATGTGGAAAACTTTTGTCAACACGCCACAGCTAACTGCACCACCACCTGATACGCAACGTGTTAGCAGGAGGCAACATTTCACTAACATGGTGGAACAGTACGTGTGCACACCCCTCCACGTACTGACTGATGGTTCGGCCCCATTCAACTTCTGGGTCTCTAAATTGTCCACGTGGCCAGAGCTAGCCTTTTATGCCTTGGAGGTGCTGGCCTGCCCGGCAGCCAGCGTTTTGTCTGAACGTGTATTCAGCACGGCAGGGGGCGTCATTACAGACAAACGCAGCCGCCTGTCTACAGCCAATGTGGACAAGCTGACGTTCATAAAAATGAACCAGGCATGGATCCCACAGGACCTGTCCGTCCCTTGTCCAGATTAGACATTAACTACCTCCCCATAACCATATATTATTGGACTCCAGGGCACTTCCTCATTCAATCCTATTTTTATTTTCATTTTACCATTATATTGCGATGCTACCCAAAGTTGAATGAACCTCTCCTCTGCCTGTGTGCTAGGCCTAAATATATGCCAATGGACTGTTGCAGTGGTGGCTGACATGAAGCCTGATTCTCTGCTATGACATGCAGACTAATTCTCTGCTGACATGAAGCCAGATTGTCTGTTACGGGACCTCTCTCCTCTGCCTGGGTGCTGGGCCTAAATTTATGACAATGGACTGTTGCAGTGGTGGGCTGACGTGAAGCCTGATTCTCTGCTATGACATGCAGACTGATTCTCTGCTGTCATGAAGCCAGATTGTCTGTTACGGGACCTTCTCTGCTCTAGCCTGTGTGCTAGGGCCTAAATTATGCAAATGGACTGTTACAGTGGTGGGTGACGTGAAGCCTGATTCTCTGCTATGATATGAAGACTGATTCTCTGCTGACATGAAGCCAGATTGTCTGTTACGGGACCTTTCTCCTCTGCCTGGGTTCTGGGCCTAAATTTATGAAAATTGACTCTTACAGTGGTGGGTGACGTGAAGCCTGATTCTCTGCTATGATATGAAGACTGATTCTCTGCTGACATGAAGCCAGATTGTCTGTTACGGGACCTTTCTCCTCTGCCTGGGTTCTGGGCCTAAATTTATGAAAATTGACTCTTACAGTGGTGGGTGACGTGAAGCCTGATTCTCTGCTATGATATGAAGACTGATTCTCTGCTGACATGAAGCCAGATTGTCTGTTACGGGACCTTTCTCCTCTGCCTGGGTTCTGGGCCTAAATTTATGAAAATTGACTCTTACAGTGGTGGGTGACGTGAAGCCTGATTCTCTGCTATGATATGAAGACTGATTCTCTGCTGACATGAAGCCAGATTGTCTGTTACGGGACCTTTCTCCTCTGCCTGGGTTCTGGGCCTAAATTTATGAAAATTGACTCTTACAGTGGTGGGTGACGTGAAGCCTGATTCTCTGCTATGATATGAAGACTGATTCTCTGCTGACATGAAGCCAGATTGTCTGTTACGGGACCTTTCTCCTCTGCCTGGGTTCTGGGCCTAAATTTATGAAAATTGACTCTTACAGTGGTGGGTGACGTGAAGCCTGATTCTCTGCTATGATATGAAGACTGATTCTCTGCTGACATGAAGCCAGATTCTCTGTTACGGGACCTCTCTCCTCTGCCTGGGTGCTGGGCCTAAATATATGCCAATGGACTGTTGCAGTGGTGGCTGACGTGAAGCCTCATTCTCTGCTATGACATGCAGACTAATTCTCTGCTGACATGAAGACAGATTCTCTGTTACGGGACCTCTCTCCTCTGCCTGGTGTGCTGGGCCTAAATATATGCCAATGGACTGTTGCAGTGGTGGCTGACGTGAAGCCTCATTCTCTGCTATGACATGCAGACTAATTCTCTGCTGACATGAAGACAGATTCTCTGTTACGGGACCTCCCTCCTCTGCCTGGGTGCTGGGCCTAAATATATGCCAATGGACTGTTGCAGTGGTGGCTGACGTGAAGCCTCATTCTCTGCTATGACATGCAGACTGATTCTCTGCTGACATGAAGCCAGATTCGTCTGTTACGGGACCTCTCTGCTCTGCCTGGGTGCTAGGCCTAAATATATGCCAATGGACTGTTGCAGTGGTGGGCTGACGTGAAGCCTCATTCTCTGCTATGACATGCAGACTGATTCTCTGCTGACATGAAGCCAGATTGTCTGTTACGGGACCTCTCTCCTCTGCCTGTGTGTGCTAGGGCCTAAATATATGCCAATGGACTGTTGCAGTGGTGGCTGACGTGAAGCCTCATTCTCTGCTATGACATGCAGACTGATTCTCTGCTGACATGAAGCCAGATTGTCTGTTACGGGACCTCTCTCCTCTGCCTGTGTGTGCTGGGCCTAAATATATGCCAATGGACTGTTGCAGTGGTGGCTGACGTGAAGCCTGATTCTCTGCTATGACATGCAGACTAATTCTCTGCTGACATGAAGCCAGATTCTCTGTTACGGGACCTCTCTCCTCTGCCTGGGTGCTGGGCCTAAATATATGCCAATGGACTGTTGCAGTGGTGGCTGACGTGAAGCCTCATTCTCTGCTATGACATGCAGACTGATTCTCTGCTGACATGAAGCCAGATTCTCTGTTACGGGACCTCTCTCCTCTGCCTGTGTGTGTGCTGGGCCTAAATATATGCCAATGGACTGTTGCAGTGGTGGCTGACGTGAAGCCTCATTCTCTGCTATGACATGCAGACTGATTCTCTGCTGACATGAAGCCAGATTCTCTGTTACGGGACCTCTCTCCTCTGCCTGTGTGTGTGCTGGGCCTAAATATATGCCAATGGACTGTTGCAGTGGTGGCTGACGTGAAGCCTCATTCTCTGCTATGACATGCAGACTAATTCTCTGCTGACATGAAGACAGATTCTCTGTTACGGGACCTCCCTCCTCTGCCTGGGTGCTGGGCCTAAATATATGCCAATGGACTGTTGCAGTGGTGGCTGACGTGAAGCCTCATTCTCTGCTATGACATGCAGACTAATTCTCTGCTGACATGAAGACAGATTCTCTGTTACGGGACCTCTCTCCTCTGCCTGGGTGCCGGGGCCTAAATATCTGAGAATGGACTGTTCCAGTGGTGGGTGACGGGAAGCCAGATTCTCTGCTATGGAACCTCTCTCCAATTGATTTTGGTTAATTTTTATTTATTTAATTTTTATTTTAATTCATTTCCCTATCCACATTTGTTTGCAGGGGATTTACCTACATGTTGCTGCCTTTTGCAGCCCTCTAGCTCTTTCCTGGGCTGTTTTACAGCCTTTTTAGTGCCGAAAAGTTCGGGTCCCCATTGACTTCAATGGGGTTCGGGTTCGGGACGAAGTTCGGATCGGGTTCGGATCCCGAACCCGAACATTTCCGGGATGTTCGGCCGAACTTCTCGAACCCGAACATCCAGGTGTTCGCTCAACTCTAGTGTAAACTCCTATTTTTCCCTGATTTTTTCCAAAGAAGTTCAAGATAAGAGACACACCCTTTTGGATGTTAAAAAATGCCTTCAGGGCAAGGATATTAAATATTCCTTTTTGTATCCAGTCAAGTTAAGGATTGTATTTAATGAATCTGTGTTTTTTTTTTTTTTTTTATACTCCAGATGCGGCCACTAGATAGGAACAAGGCCTACAATTTGTTTTTCTGATCGAGGGAGGTTCGGTTGAGGGAGTGGGGGAGGGATGGTCTAGTCTGCCAGAGTTAGACAAGACCCTAGGATTCTAGGGTTTGGGGTATCAGGAACGGAAGATCGTATTTCTTTATATGCAGATTATATTTTATTTTATATTCAACAGACCCAATCTACTTTGCTATATATTATTCAAATGATAAATCAGTTTGGAGAAGTTTCAGGTCTGGATGTAAACTGGGAAAAAACTACCCTTATGCCATTGGATAATATGATTATGTCCTTAGATAAATCTGCACTCCCCAAGGATGCCCCCTTTATTATGTTGAAAATTTCTGAGTCTTTTCAGTATTTAGGTATTACAATCTCTCCTAGGGTGGAAGATTTTATCCCGCTTAATTTAATGCTATTGATAAACAAGTTGAGGTCCAAAATAACAACATGGCTTTGCTTATCTTTATCGAAGGCAAATAGAATATCTCTAGTCAAGATGGTGATTCTCCCCCAGTTACTTTATGTCTTTAGGAATTCTCCAGTCTGGATTGGGGACAGGTTATTTAAATTAATAGAAATAATTATTAATGACCTACTTTGGGGGAGGAAACGTGTAAGACTTAAACTAGAGCATTGGTACAAACTATTGGAGAGGGGAGGAGTCAATCTCCCTTGCTTCAAGGGATACTTTTTAGCTATACAGTTTTGTTTTTTCCGGGAGTGGAATGACAGCCCACTCTATAAGCATTTATTGAATAGATCTCCATATGATAATTTTTTTACGTTATTGGAGTCCGATCAATTGACTGACTCCGATAAGGAATTTAAATCCGCCAGGAATCTTTTCATGAACTCATGATATTCAATTAGACTTTGGTTTGGATTGAAGGGCTCAATGGGATGTACATTACTCCTTTGTGGTATAATAGGCACTTGCAAACATTAGTGGAATCAGTTAGAGATCCATACTGGCAAAAAAGTAATATTTTATATGTGACACTGGTAGTAGGCAATGGGGATATAGTTCCATTCAGGGTATTATCACAAAGAGAAGAATCACAGAAACTATTATGGTTTCGCTACTTACAGTTAAGATCGGCACTGTTAAGTATAAAAAAAAAAAGGCTTGAAATACACACTTCTACACAATTTAATGATTTGATAGGGAATTTGGAGCATAGGATGAAGATTTCCCAACTTTGCAAAAATGTAATTACAGCACGATCTGTAGATACCTGTTCTCCAGGACTGAGGGCTTGGCAAAATGAATGTGCAATGACTCACCTGGATGATCAGGAAAAGGTCGTTCAGGATTTAAAAGTGGTTTCACATAATTTTAATCACGTTGTGGTGCAGTTTAATATTTTACATAGACTTTACGTTACTCCTCTTTGGCTTAAGAGATGTGGTATTAGGAGCGATTCCAACTGCCCGAGGTGTGATATGCCTGATGCGGATTACTTGCATATGTTCTGGTTCTGTGCAGAGCTGAAACAATATTGGGGGACTATTCATGATTACATAGAGGGAAAACTGAATGTACAGAATCCTTTTACTGCTGAATGTTGGGTATTGGGTGATCTTGCCAAGGTGGGGTGTCAGCAATATAAAAAAAATCTTCTGTACAAGATAATGTTTTTGGCTAGACTGCTAATAGCTCGCTCTTAGTTTGCTTGAGATGCCCCCAGTATGAATACATGGTTAAACTTGATATATACTAATAAGAGATATGAATATATTTTGTATAAGCAAAGAAATAATGAGATAAAATGGCTTAGAATCTGGGGAGACTGGAGTCCCTAGAGCTTCCTCAGTTTTCTCCAGCCCTCTCCATCTCTCCCCTGTCTGGTTACGGAGGGGAGGTGGTGAAGGGAGGACGCATCATGGGAGAGGAGTGGGTGGGATTGGGAGGGTATTTTTTTGAAAAAAGGTTAAGATTTATATGTTTTTTTATTACACTGATTATTAATATTTGAACTTTAATAAAGAAAGTTAATAAAAAAAGAGGGGTTACAGAGTTCCTGAAGTAGCAAGAAGTCTCCTGCTATTCTGAGTTTGAAGTGGAATAAGTATGTTGAAGTCAAGGGGGATTACATGAAAAGTAGTAATTTCAATTTTCTCAGAATTTTTTTATTTTATTTTATATTCAGGTAGATAACTTATTGAACACCCCTCATAGATCAAGAAGGGTGTCACCCCTGTCAAGACTGTTCCTCTGTGGCTTAGGCTAACAATAAGTGTAAGCCATCAGGGGCTATTATGGTCACACTTAGTGACGCTATATGCTTCAAGGAATTGTATAGCCTCATTAAGACTTATCTAGTATGTGTTCCATATTTCAGTCAGTTCATGATCTTTGAATATCCCATACCATGTACTACTCATCTACTATTGTACAAACCCTCATTGCCATAGGATCTACAACCTGGTGCAGTACTCCAGACCTGGGGGTATCTACAAAGTTTGGTTTATTATATAATGTTTGTAATGTTAATGCTGTGTACTGCACACTCAGTTGTTCCAACATGAGCCAGGCAAGACCAGAGCTAACACACCTGGTCAAGCCCTCTCCGGAGCTCAGGGTGTTGTCTGGCTCCACCTCCTAGCTCCAGAAGAGTCTGGTAGAGTAGTTGTGGAGAGGTAGAAGGAAGGAGCAGTCTCCATTTGCTCTTCTCCTGTATGCTTCAGACCCTGGAGTCTTGGTCACCTCCACGAGCTCCAGGAGATGCAAGCAAGAACTAAAAGGAGGAGGATTTTCATGGCTAGAGTAAGAGACAGCAAGGTAACCCAGCATAAGGTTATCCAGATGCTGCTGCAGAGGGATAACAAGTTAAGACACCCCATGCACCCCAGAATAGTGGACACTACCACGACAGTTGCCAAAGCACAGCTATTAGCCAGAGATCCTTATAGAAGATATTTAATCCGAGGGACAATGCTGTATTCATCTACTTAGCTCATGTTAAGTCATCTGGGAGGACTCTGTTTTGTGTACAAACTACTGCTGGATGTACTAGAACTTCTATTTTGTGCACAATAAAGAGAGTCTCTGACTCTTTAAACACCTCATGCTGGCCATTGCATCTCCTACACACGTATATTAACACCATGGGCACCCCAGACTACCATCAGGCAGTCCACAGCTACACAGGGAGTGCCCTGAGGGAATACAGGGTGCCCCTCCTTCATTGCACCAACCCCAGGGAGCAACAGACTGAGGAAGTACACCATGATACATCATCATCAGGGTCACTACCACCCCCATTTTCAGCTCCGGCTACTCAAGGGCTCACTGCACCAGCCATAAGGGAGATTGAAACATTACTTTATTCTTCACAGCCTTTGCACAGGCACTTGAAATTAATGCAGCCTGCGACTTGATATTGAAGATTTAGGTATATACAGTGAGGAACAGAAGTATTTGAACACCCTGCGATTTTGCAAGTTCTCCCACTTAGAAATTATGGAGGGGTCTGAAATTCACATTGTAGGTGCATTCCCACTTTGAGAGACAACATTTTTTTAAAAAATCAGGAAATCACATTGTATGATTTTTAAAGAATTTATTTGTCTTGCACTGCTGAACATAAGTATTTGAACATCTGAGAAACAGCAGGAATTCTGGATCTCAAAGACCTGTCACTGTGCCTTTAAAATCATTTATCTAACTTAGTAGCACCTGTCTGAACTCTTTAACCACCTCCGGACCGCCTAACGCAGATGTGCGGTCCGGAGGTGGCAGCCCTGCGCACGACGACGCATATACGCGTCATCTCGCGAGGGCCGGGATTTCCTGTGAACGCGCGCACACAGGCGCGCGCGCTCACAGGAACGGAAGGTAAGCGAGTGGATCTCCAGCCTGCCAGCGGCGATCGCTCGCTGGCAGGCTGGAGATCCGAATTTTTTAACCCCTAACAGGTATATTAGACGCTGTTTTCATAACAGCGTCTAATATACCTCCTACCTGGTCCTCTGGTGGTCCCTTTTGTTAGGATCGACCACCAGCGGACTCAGGTAGGTCAGTACAGTCGCACCAAACACCACACTACACTACACTACACCCCCCCCCCTGTCACTTATTAACCCCTTATAAACCCCTGATCACCCCATATAAACTCCCTGATCACCCCCCTGTCATTGATCACCGCCCTGTCATTGATCACCGCTCTGTCAGGCTCCGTTCAGACGTCCGTATGATTTTTACGGATCCACGGATACATGGATCGGATCCGCAAAAAGCATACGGACGTCTGAATGGAGCCTTACAGGGGGCGATCAATGACAGGCGGGTGATCACCCATATACACTCCCTGATCACCCCCCTGTCATTGATAACCCCCCTGTAAGGCTCCATTCAGACGTCCGCATGCGTTTTATGGATCCGTAAAAAATCATGCGGATGTCTGAATGGAGCCTTACAGGGGGGGTGATCAGTGACAGGGGGGTGATCACCCTGATTACCCTGATCACCCCCTGTCATTGATAACCCCCCTGTAAGGCTCCATTCAGACGTCCGCATGCATTTTGTGGATCCGATCCATGTATCCATGGATCCGTAAAAAAATCATGCGGATGTCTGAATGGAGCCTTACAGGGGGGGTGATCAGTGACAGGGTGGTGATCACCCTGATTACCCTGATCACCCCCTGTCATTGATAACCCCCCTTGTAAGGCTCCATTCAGACGTCCGCATGCATTTTGTGGATCCGATCCATGTATCCATGGATCCGTAAAAAATCATGCGGATGTCTGAATGGAGCCTTACAGGGGGGGTGGTCAGTGACAGGGGGGTGATCAGCCTGATTACCCTGATCACCCCCTGTCATTGATAACCCCCCTGTAAGGCTCCATTCAGACGTCCGCATGCGTTTTGTGGATCCGATCCATGTATCCATGGATCCGTAAAAAATCATGCGGATGTCTGAATGGAGCCTTACAGGGGGGGTGATCAGTGACAGGGGGGTGATCACCCTGATTACCCTGATCACCCCGTCATTGATAACCCCCCTGTAAGGCTCCATTCAGACGTCCGCATGCGTTCTGTGGATCCGATCCATGTATCCATGGATCCGTAAAAAATCATGCGGATGTCTGAATGGAGCCTTACAGGGGGGGTGATCAGTGACAGGGGGGTGATCAGGGAGTCTATATGGGTGATCACCCCCCTGTCATTGATCACCCCCCTGTCATTGATCACTCCCCCCCTGGTAAGGCTCCATTCAGACATTTTTTTGGGCACAAGTTAGCGGAAATTTTTTGTTTGTTTTTGTTTTTGTTTTTTCTTACAAAGTCTCATATTCCACTAACTTGTGTCAAAAAATAAAATCTCACATGGACGCACCATACCCCTCACGGAATCCAAATGCGTAAACATTTTTAGACATTTATATTCCAGACTTCTTCTCACGCTTTAGGGCCCCTAAAAAGCCAGGGCAGTATAAATACCCCACATGTGACCCCATTTCGGAAAGAAGACACCCCAAGGTATTCCGTGAGGGGCATATTGAGTCCATGAAAGATTGAAATTTTTGTCCTAAGTTAGCGGAAAGTGAGACTTTGTGAGAAAAAAAACAAAAAAAAATCAATATCCGCTAACTTATGCAAAAAAAAAAAAAAATTCTAGGAACTCGCCATGCCCCTCATTGAATACCTTGGGGTGTCTTCTTTCCAAAGTGGGGTCACATGTGGGGTATTTATACTGCCCTGGCAATTTAGGGGCCCTAAAGCATGAGAAGAAGTCTGGGATCCAAATGTCTAAAAATGCCCTCCTAAAAGGAATTTGGGCCCCTTTGCGCATCTAGGCTGCAAAAAAGTGTCACACATGTGGTATCGCCGTACTCAGGAGAAGTTGGGGAATGTGTTTTGGGGTGTCATTTTACATATACCCATGCTGGGTGAGAAAAATATCTTGGTCAAATGCCAACTTTGTATAAAAAAATGGGAAAAGTTGTCTTTTGCCAAGATATTTCTCTCACCCAGCATGGGTATATGTAAAATGACCCCCCAAAACACATTGCCCAACTTCTCCTGAGTACGGCGATACCACATGTGTGACACTTTTTTGCAGCCAAGGTGGGCAAAGGGGCACCTTTCGGATTTCGCAGGCCATTTTTTACACATTTTGATTGCAAGGTACTTCTTACACATTTGGGCCCCTAAATTGCCAGGGCAGTATAACTACGCCACAAGTGACCCCATTTTGGAAAGAAGATACCCCAAGGTATTCCGTGAGGGGCACGGTGAGTTCCTAGAATTTTTTATTTTTTGTCACAATTTAGCGGAAAATGATGATTTTTCTTTTTTTTTCTTTTTTCCTTACAAAGTCTCATATTCCACTAACTTGCGACAAAAAATTAAAAATTCTAGGAACTCGCCATGCCCCTCACGGAATACCTTGGGGTGTCTTCTTTCCAAAATGGGGTCACTTGTGGGGTAGTTATACTGCCCTGGCAATTTAGGGGCCCAAATGTGTGAGAAGAACTTTGCAATCAAAATGTGTAAAAAATGCCCTGCAAAATCCGAAAGGTGCACTTTGGAATATGTGCCACTTTGCCCACCTTGGCAGCAAAAAAGTGTGACACATCTGGTATCGCCGTACTCAGGAGAAGTTGGGCAATGTGTTTTGGGGTGTCATTTTACATATACCCATGCTGGGTGAGAAAAATATCTTGGTCAAATGCCAACTTTGTATAAAAAAATGGGAAAAGTTGTCTTTTGCCAAGATATTTCTCTCACCCAGCATGGGTATATGTAAAATGACAGCCCAAAACACATTCCCCAACTTCTCCTGAGTACGGCGATACCAGATGTGTGACACTTTTTTTATGCCAAGGTGGGCAAAGGGGCACATATTCCAAAGTGCACCTTTCGGATTTCACCGGTCATTTTTTACAGATTTTGATTGCAAAGTACTTCTCACACATATGGGCCCCTAAATTGCCAGGGCAGTATAACTACGCCACAAGTGACCCCATTTTGGAAAGAAGACACCCCAAGGTATTCCGTGAGGGGCATGGCGAGTTCCTAGAATTTTTTATTTTTTGTCGCAAGTTAGTGGAATATGAGACTTTGTAAGGAAAAAAGAGAAAAAAAAAAATCATCATTTTCCGCTAACTTGTGACAAAAAATAAAAAATTCTAGGAACTCGCCATGCCCCTCAGGGAATACCTTGGGGTGTCTTCTTTCCAAAATGGGGTCACTTGTGGCGTAGTTATACTGCCCTGGCAATTTAGGGGCCCAAATGTGTGAGAAGTACCTTGCAATCAAAATGTGTAAAAAATGGCCTGCAAAATCTGAAAGGTGCACTTTGGAATATGTGCCCCTTTGCCCACCTTGGCTGCAAAAAAGTGTGACACATCTGGTATCGCCGTACTCAGGAGAAGTTGGGGAATGTGTTTTGGGGGGTCATTTTACATATACCCATGCTGGATGAGAGAAATATCTTGGCAAAAGACAACTTTTCCCATTTTTTTATACAAAGTTGGCATTTGACCAAGATATTTTTCTCACCCAGCATGGGTATATGTAAAATGACACCCCAAAACACATTCCCCAACTTCTCCTGAGTACGGCGATACCAGATGTGTCACACTTTTTTGCTGCCAAGGTGGGCAAAGGGGCGCATATTCCAAAGTGCACCTTTTGGATTTCACCGGTCATTTTTTACACATTTTGATTGCAAGGTAATCCTCACACATTTGGGCCCCTAAATTGCCAGGGCAGTATAACTACCCCACAAGTGACCCCATTTTGGAAAGAAGACACCCCAAGGTATTCTGTGAGGGGCATGGTGAGTTCCTAAAAATTTTTATTTTTTGTCGCAAGTTAGTGGAATATGAGACTTTGTAAGAAAAATAAAAAAAATAAAAATCATCATCATTTTCCGCTAACTTGTGACAAAAAATAAAAAGTTCTATGAACTCACTATGCCCATCAGCGAATACCTTAGGGTGTCTACTTTCCGAAATGGGGTCATTTGTGGGGTAGTTATACTGTTTGGGCATTGTAGAACCTCAGGAAACATGACAGGTGCTCAGAAAGTCAGAGCTGTTTCAAAAAGCGGAAATTCACATTTTTGTACCATAGTTTGTAAATGCTATAACTTTTACCCAAACCATTTTTTTTTTGCCCAAACATTTTTTTTTTATCAAAGACATGTAGAACAATAAATTTGGTGAAAAATTTATATATGGATGTCGTTTTTTTTGCAAAATTTTACAGCTGAAAGTGAAAAATGTCATTTTTTTGCAAAAAAATCGTTACATTTTGATTAATAACAAAAAAAGTAAAAATGCCAGCAGCAATGAAATACCACCAAATGAAAGCTCCATTAGTGAGAAGAAAAGGAGGTAAAATTAATTTGGGTGGTAAGTTGCATGACCGAGCGATAAACGGTGAAAGTAGTGTAGTGCCGAAGTGTAAAAAGTGCTCTGGTCATGAAGGGGGTTTCACCTAGCGGGGCTGAAGTGGTTAAAGACATCTGTCTACCCCACAGTCAGTCAGACGCCAACTACTACCATGGGCAAGACCAAAGAGCTGTCAAAAGACACCAGAGACAAATTGTGGACCTCCACAAGGCTGGAAAGGGCTACGGGGCAATTGCCAAGCCGCTTGGTGAAAATAGATTGTTGGAGCAATTGTTAGAAAATGGAAGAGGCTAAAGATGACTCTCAGTCTCCCTCCAACTGGGGCTCCATGCAAGATCTCACCTCGTGGGGTATCACTGATGATAAGAAATGTGAGGAATCAGCCCAGAACTACAGGAAAAAAGATAGTCAATGACATGAAGAGAGCTGGGACCACAGTTTCAAAGGTCACTGTCGGTAGAACACTACGCCGTCATGGTTTCAAATCATGCATTGCATTGAAGATTCCCCTGCTCAAGTCATCACATGTTAAGGCCTATCTGAAGTTTGCTAATGACCATCTGGCATGAGAGAAAGTCATGTGGTCAGATGAGACCAAAGTAGAACTCTTTGGTCTAAACTTCACTCGTCATGTTTGGAGGAAAAAGAAGTATGAGTTGCATCCCAAGAACACCATCCCTACTGTGAAGCATGGGGGTGGTAACATCATGCTTTGCGGGTTATTTTCTGCGAAGGGGACAGGACGACTGCACGGTATTAAGGAGAGGATGAATGGGGCCATTTATTGTAAGATTTTGAGCAACAACCTCCTTCCCTCAGTCATGGCTGGGTCTTCCAACGTGACAACGACCCGAAGCACACAGCCAGGATAACCAAGGAGTGGCTCCGTAAGAAGCATATCAAGGTTCTGGAGTGGCCTAGCCAGTCTCCAGACCTAAATCAAATAGAACATCTTTGGAGGGAGATGAAACTCTGTGTTGCTCAGCGACAGCCCCGAAACCTGACAGCTCTAGAGGAGATCTGTGTGGAGGAGTGGGCCAAAATCCCTGTTGCAGTGTGTGCAAACCTGGTCAAGAACTACAGGAAACGTTTGACCTCTGTAATTGCAAACAAAGGCTTCTGTACCAAATATTAACACTGATTTTCTCAGGTGTTCAAATACTTATGTTCATCAGTGCAAGAAGAATAAATTCTTTAAAAATCATACAATGTGATTTCCTGATTTTTAATTTATTTTTTTATTCTGTCTCTCAGAGTGGGAATGCACCTACAATGTGAATTTTAGACCCCTCAGCTGCGGCTGACACATAAAATAACCAGTCCTTATCTCACCGAGGCCAGGAACCTCGGTGACACGTACCTTCCGTCAATGACGGACCCTTGCGCCTTCCTACATACCTCCCCCCTTTGTTCAACCCTGAGGGGGTGAACACACGCCAGACAGTGTACTCGGGACAGGGCATCCGCGTTTCCCTGTAACCGGCCTGCCCTGTGTTCTACTGTGAACTTGAAGTTTTGCAGCGATAAGAACCACCTGGTGACCCGAGCATTCCTCTCTTTGGCCTGGCTCATCCACTTGAGAGGGGAGTGATCGGTCACCAGACGGAATTTCCTCCCCAACAGATAATAGCGGAGAGACTCGAGTGCCCACTTGATGGCCAGGCACTCTCTCTCCACTATACTGTACCGGGTCTCCGCTGGAGTGAGCTTACGGCTGAGGAAGACAACGGGATGCTCCTCCCCGTTGACTTCCTGAGACAGTACCGCACCGAGGCCTACTTCGGAGGCATCAGTCTGGACCACAAATTCCCTCTTGAAGTCGGGCGTCACCAAAACTGGGGACCCACACAGAGCCGACTTCAAAGCGGAGAAAGCCTCTTCCGCCTGGTCATTCCAGCGGACTATCACGGACTTCCGTCCCTTTAAAAGCCCTGTCAAAGGAGCCGCTAAAGTGGCAAAATGGGGAACGAACCTCATGTAATAGCCCACTATTCCCAGGAATGACCTTACTTGTCTAGAGGTGGCAGGTCGAGGCCAATTCCGTATCGCCTTTATTTTGCCCACTTGGGGTTTAATGACTCCACGTCCAATGACATACCCAAGGTATTTAGTCTCCTCTAACCCTATTGCACATTTCTTTGGGTTAGCTGTTAGTCCCGCCTTTCGAAGGGAGTCCACTACAGCCTGTACTTTAGGAAGGTGACTTTCCCAGTCGGTGCTATGGACAACTATATCGTCCAGGTATGCCGAAGCGTATCGACGATGTGGACGGAGTACAATATCCATTAGCCTTTGAAACGTGGCGGGAGCGCCATGTAGACCAAAGGGTAATACCTTGTACTGATACAGCCCCTCTGGCGTGACAAAAGCCGTTTTTTCTTTGGCAGCCTCTGTCAAGGGTACCTGCCAGTACCCTTTGGTGAGGTCCAACACAGAAAAATACCGGGCTTGGCCCAACTTCTCAATAAGCTTATCCACTCGGGGCATGGGATACGCGACAAATTTGGACACCTCATTAAGTTTGCGGAAGTCATTACAGAACCTCAATGTCCCGTCTGGCTTGGGTATTAACACTATTGGACTGGCCCACTCACTTTTAGATTCCTCGATGACATCCAGCCGCAACATAAGTTGCACTTCCTCCGAGATGGCTTTTCGCCGAGCCTCGGGTACTCGGTATGCTTTTAACCGGATTTTTGCCTGAGGCTCAGTGACAATGTCATGTTGGATTACGGAAGTGCGTCCAGGGAGGTCTGAGAACACATCCGTGTTCCGACTAACAAACTCCCTGGTTTCCTGAGCCTGTTTAGAGGAGAGGCTGTCAGCAATTTTTACTGTGGCAACCGCTTCCCTTGCCTCAGACTTAGGAGCCGGAACCTCTTGTCCAAGAAAGCCCAGTCGCGGGCTGTCTTCCGTACAGGTTTCCCTATCCTTCCAAGGTTTTAGCAAATTAACATGGTAAACCTGCTCCGGCTGGTGTACTTTGTAATTTACCTCTCCTATTTTTTCACGTACCTCGTAGGGCCCCTGCCACCTGGCTAGGAACTTACTGTCCACTGTCGGCACCAGAACCAAAACCCGATCACCCGGGTTAAAGTTCCAGACCCGAGCCTGCCGATTATAGATCTGACTCTGGGCTCGCTGAGCGGCCTCCATATGTTCCCTGACAAGAGGCAAAACGGTCTCTATCCGCTGTTGCATCTTGGTAACATATTCCAGGACGCTTTTCTGCGGAGTGGGTTGTTGTTCCCATGCCTCTTTGGCTACGTCCAACAAGCCACGAGGATGTCTGCCATATAGCAATTCAAAGGGCGAGAACCCAGTAGAGGCCTGGGGCACCTCTCGCACTGCGAACATGAGATAGGGCAGAAGAAGGTCCCAATACTTTCCATCTTTGGTCACCACCCTTTTTAACATGGTTTTTAGAGTTTTATTAAACATTTCCACTAGTCCATCCGTTTGAGGATGGTACACGGACGTCCGTAACTGTTTTATACGCAGCAACTTGCAGAGTTCCCTCATGACCTTTGACATAAAAGGGGTCCCCTGGTCAGTCAGGACCTCTTTAGGTAGCCCCACTCGGGAGAACATCTCCATTAGCTCTTTAGCTATAAGTTTTGCAGAAGTATGTCGCAGTGGCACTGCCTCCGGGTACCGAGTAGCGTAATCAAGGATAACCAAGATGTGTTGGTGTCCCCGGGCAGACTTTGGTACAGGACCTACCAGGTCCATAGCGATTCGCTCAAACGGTACCTCAATGATCGGGAGGGGTACCAAGGGACTGCGAAAAAGGTGCTGGGGGCTAGTTGCCTGGCAGGTCGGGCAAGACTTACAGAACTCGTCCACCTCTTTAAACACACTGGGCCAGTAAAACCGTTGTAGTATCCGGTCCTGTGTTTTCTGCATTCCCAGATGACCCCCAAGAACATGCTGGTGTGCTAACTCTAATACGAGTTTGCGATAAGCTTGAGGCACCACCAACTGTTCAATGGATTCACCTCGCAGCTGATTTACCCGATACAACATATCTTGATGGACCACAAAACGGGGGAACACCGACTCTGCCCCTGGTTGTTGTGGTTCACCATCTATTATTAGCACATTTTCCCAGGCTCGGGACAAGGTTGGATCCCGGTGTTGCGCGGTAGCAAAGTTATCCCCGGAGACATTGAGGTCTGCCAGCTCAGGCCCCGGTGGCAAGTCCTCCATGTCTCCCACCATTACATTCAGCGGGGTTGTCTCCTCCTCTTCCACCAACATGGCGGTCACCCCTACCGCGGGACCTTTATACTCAGGTTCCCATGGTTCTGGTCTCCCCCCTGAGCCAGGCCATTCTGCTAGGGTTACACCTGTATCATGCATATCAGTCACTCTCGGAACCGGCCACAGTGCCGTGAAACCCGGGAAGTCTCTCCCTACTATAAGTTCATAGTGGAGATGGGTTGCAACAGCCACCTCGTGGATCCACCTGCCGGAAACCGTAGACAGAGTCACTATAGCAGTAGGATAGTCTTTTAAGTCCCCATGGATACACATGACTCCAACCTTACGGCCGGTGTACTCAGCGGAGCGTACCAGGGAAGCCCTTACCAGGGTCACCAGACTTCCTGAGTCCAACAGAGCCTCCGCTGGAGTGTCTCCCACTTCAACCCGGCACAGGTAGTTCAGAGACTCCGAAGCACCCACTGCACACAGTTTCCCGGCATATAATGAATGACGGAAGCCACAGTTCGTGTCCATGGGTTCCCCCTGACGTGGACAGTCCGCTCGAACATGACCTGGCTCCCGACACCGCCAGCAGATTATTGGAGCAGGGTCCACAGGGGTTATATCCCAGGCAGGTTTGATGGGCACCAGTTGTTGGGTCCGGGGTGGAGAGTTACGGGACCTGACTGCCCCCCTCCCAACAGAACCCCCCTGTAAGTTCCGGGTAGCCTCATAGCGCTCCACCAGGTCGACCATCTCCAGCGCATTCCCTGGGGAGACCTGGCCAATCCATTGCTGGAGAGGGGGTGGCAGAGCCCTCCAGAACCTGTCTGCTAATAACCGGTCCAACATAGCAGTGGGGCTCAACACGTCAGGTTGTAGCCACTTTTGTAACAGGTTAAGCAAGTCATAATACTGGGGTCTCACGGGCTCCGCCGGGTTGAACCCCCACTGATGCACCCGCTGGGCCCGGACCAGCACATTCACCCCCAGTCTTGCCAAGATCTCCCCCTTTACCTTTGCGTAGTCGGCTGCTTGATCGTCAGGCAAGTCAAAAAACACCCGCTGGGACTCTGACGTCAGAAACGGAGCGACGATCTCAGCCCACTGGTCTTGGGGCAGCTTTTCCCTGGTGGCCACTTTTTCATACATCGCCAGGTAGGTCTCGACGTCGTCTGTGGGGGTCATTTTAGGGATCGCTGCACGTACTGCTTTCCGGGCATCATGTAAGCTTGGGGTTGCTCCTGCTGACTGTAATACCATTACATGTTGTAGCAGCAACTGGTTGGTCTCCTGCTGCTGCTTATTAGCCTCGCGTTGCTGCAGATTAGCTTCCACGAGGGCCTTCATAACAGCCTCCATTTTATCTCTTGACACCGGTTTGAATCTAGCCGGTTTGATAAACGACATACAACCGTGAGAAAAAAATATTTTCGGCGTTCACGCCAGCCTCACTGCGCTTGCCCGCATCCTCCACCAATTGTAGGGATTCGCTCTGGTAGGCAGGGTAAGCGGACGCAGTACAGAGGCAAAAACAAGGTTGTAAAGCAAAAGTCAGTGTTTATTCACACAACAAGGAACAAAATAACACAAACACTTGGCAGAGTCCTGGTGTTAATTCACACCGCAGGAATTCCTCCGTGGTTTTTCACACAGCAAAAAGTCCAGCAAACTCAAACAAACATGTCACCTGGATATCCACAGCAGGCTTTTAGGGCGCCTGGCTTCCAGCTGGTGGCTCTCATGCAGCTCCTAGAAACCCAGAGCCTTCAGAGCTCCACTCTCACTTGGAGGAACATACCACCCCCAGCTGAGCTTCTGGCTGAGCTTTTAAACCCCAGCCCAAAACCTGGCCTGGACGTGGGGAACAGCCACCCACCCTGCTCTTTGGCTGCTCCCAATAAGAACCGGCCCGGATCGGCTTTTCAGCCACACTAAGAATAAACAGTGTCAGCGAGCACTAGCTGCGGCTGACACATAAAATAACCAGTTCTTATCTCACCGAGGCCAGGAACCTCGGTGACACGTACCTTCCGTCAATGACGGACCCTTGCGCCTTCCTACAGTATATAGCCAGCATTTAGAGTAAAAGCAAAGTGGATGAGAATATGAAACATCGCATCCTCATTCTGCAGAAGGTTTCCACAATTAAATCGGCACATACTTTGACGTGCACAGCACATATTAAAAAAATATTGGTACGTCAATGTATGCTGCATATTTTGAAAAGCAAATCTGCTGCAGATCCGCAGCATTTATGCATCAAAATTATTAGTAAATTTTGCTGCTGCTGATTTCGGACAGATATGACACTGACCTGCATATCTGGTCATACCCTTAAAAAGGAACTGTTAGTTTCTTTATGTCCTCCAAACAGCCCACAGCACCTCTACAACCTGCTCATGACGCTCCAGAAGTGACTTTTTCCCTTTTTTAATTGGAAAACTGCAGAAATTGTCCCCGCAATATGCATGTACAAGTCAAGTAGGTCAGTACTTTCCTCTTCAAAGTCAAGCTTTTCCCTCCCGACCCCAACCTCCTGCATCTTGATTGATGTTTCCTAGGTCAGGAAGCGGCATCCCCTTGCCTCCTCAGATCCTGAGCAGACTCCATTCAGTCACATTTCCAGCTCATGCCCAGTGACTTTGGGTTTACAGCCCCTGGCTTCAAGGCTTCACTTCACATGCACCCCATGTTCCAGAGAAGAGTTCTCCAGCTGTGCGATGTATGTGTGGTAAAGCCTGAAGACAGTACAACCAAAGTCACTAGACGTGCCAGAAATGTGACCGAACAGAGCATGCGCAGGATCTGAGAAGGCTGAGGTTGATGTTCCCTCAGCTAGGGAAGGTGAAGGTGAGCTGGGTCAAAACTTGACTTTGAAGAGGAAAGCACTGACCTACTTGACTTGAAGCAGCTAATTTGCATACAGGTGGACAAGGATTAAAGTTGATTTCTTGTAGATGTACAAGTCAGAAAAAGGAAACAAAAGTCACTTTTGGAGCACCATGAACATATTGCAAAGGTACTGTGGGTAGTTTGTATGACATAAATGAGCCAACAGGTTCCCTTTAAGCATGTACTGAATATATTCTAATAGCCTAACCAAAAGTGGGCCTACAGTTAAAGGGGTTTCTGGGATTAAAACAAAAGGGTCAGTTTTTCTTTCCTGAAGCAGAGCCACTCTAGCATCATACCTTGTTTCTATTCACATAATTTAAAAAAAAGGAACTGAAATGCACAGCATATAGTCCTGAATGGCGTAATTTTTAGAAAAAAGACAAACACTTTTTCTCATCCAGACAACTACTTCAAAGGAGTGTTTCATCCTTGCCACTGGATTTTCATACACTTTATGGCAGAGTTGACTTCCATGGCCCTTTCCATTGATCGTTAAGGATAGATATGAGCCCTGCTTATACTACTTGCCTGGATTGTTTTGTAACATTCCTAGATTTAAATAGAAAGCACAGTCAGGTGATCCCCTGAAGAGCTGGTACCAAGGATGGGAGTGGTTAATGGCCCTGATGAGATGTTTTGTTATGGTGTACTCTCTCAGAACATTGCTTGCTATTCATAGGTGCAGTGGAAAGGTGGTTTAAAGCAGACCAGAAGTAACAATCTTCTTCTAATAGTGCAAAATATAACCTATGGCACATCCAGCAGTAGTAGGTACAAAGCACAGTTTCATTCACCAGGTATTGAGATATGGTGGCTGGTAGAGTTGTTGCGATACCAAATTTTTGATTCGATTTCGATACCATAAAAAAGTATTGCGATACTCGATACCACGTGAAAAAAATTAAACACCAAAAAAGCCACGTGCATTCCACATTTTAAAAAATGGCGAATCGTGCAGTTTTTATTAAAAAAAAAATTGTTCCGGTCTTCACCGCATAGATTTTTTTTATATTTTAATAATTTCAACTTTTCGGACGTGGCGATATGTGATATGTTTATTTATTTATTGTTTATATATTTTATATGTAAAATTGGGAAAGGGGGTGATTTATACTTTGGTGTGTTTTTTTTTCAGTTTATTTAATAACTATTTTTCCCTTAGGGGCCAGAACCTGGGATCTTTTGATCCTTTGTCCTATTCACCCTAATAGAGCTCTATTAGGTTGAATAGGACCTCACACTCTCCCTGCTGCCCCGTGCATAGAATACACAGCAGCAGGGAGCTGACTATGGCAGCCAGGGCTTCAGTAGGGTCCTGGCTGCCATGGTAACCGATCGGAGCCCCAGGATTACAGTGCTGGGGCTCCGATCAGAAGCTGCCACTGCACCACCAATGAGAGGAGGAGAGGGGACTCTGTGGCCACTGCCACCAATGAGAAGGGGAGGGGACACTGTGGCCACTGCCACCAATGATTTTAATACTGGGGGGGTTGAGGGGGGCGGGGACACTGCGCCACCAATGATAATTAACCTTTAGTACAGGAGGCGGGTACTTGCAGCAGATCAGCAGCAGCTAACCCCTCAGGTGCCGCACCTGAGAGGTTAACTGCCACTGATCGCAGCTCCCTGTCAGAGGCAGGGTGCCGGCTATGCGATTCTGCTGCTGGCACCTGCTTCCTGTATTAAAAGTTAAAGATGACCTTTCATGAGCAGGCTACATAGAGCGGCGCCCAGGGATCTCCCTGCACTTACTATTTTTCCTGGGCGCCGCTCCGTTCGCCCGCTGTGCCCCTATTACTGTCTCCTGTTCCATATGCTAATTACTACTATTGGAGTAATGGGCAGGAGACATCAGCTTCTCTCCTGGGCGTTCTTTCTCCCTGGCTGTGACGCTCTGCGATTGGACAGAGCTACAGCAGGGAGAAGGAACGCCCAGGAGAGAAGCTGATGTCTCCTGCCCATTGCTCCAATAGTAGTAATTAGCATATGGAGCAGGAGACAGTAATGGGGGCACAGCGGGCGAACGGAACGGCGCCCAGGAATAATAGTAAGTGCAGGGAGATTCCTGGCCGCCCCTATATGTAGCCAGGTAACTTAAAGTTCGGATCCATGAAAAGTCCTCCTATCATTGGTGGCGCAGTGCGCCCGCCCCTCTCCCCTCATTTGTGGCAGCGGCAGCATCGGCACAGGGGGAGGGAGAGACTGCTTCCTTCTCCCTTGTACTGCTGAGGGAACATGAGCGCGCTCACAGCAGCTTTGTGCTCTGTGATAATAGACTATGCAGCAGCGCAGCAATACCCGCAACAACCCTAGTGGCTGGTTAGGTGGCAATTAAGTGGCACTTGCAGGAATGTGCGGATGTAGGAATGATACATGCCTGGTTTTGACTGGCCTGGAGAGGTCTAAGTGATAGATGTCTAAGCCATATTCCATACTCTGAAGTTGTTTTTAAGCAGTGTTTTTGACTCTGACACTGTTCCTGGAGCAGAAGGTCTCACAGGAAAACTGGTTACTGTCCTTTTGAGTAGGAGCTCTAGAATGTGCTCCCTATCTCCTCTCTGTCTGAACTCAAACTTCCCCTCCTGGCAGGAAGTAAGACAAGTCCACTCCTATCAAGAGGGGAAGAACTGGGTGGTCAGGTCTGTTCCTGCCAACCATATCTCATGCACGGCAGAAAACAAAACATTACATTAAAGGGGTTGTCCGAGTTATTTTTTTGTTCTTTCTAGGTTTCTAACTAGGCAAATGTAACAGCTTTTCAATTAACTAACTTTATCTCCAGTGGATGGGTTCTCAGATTTCACTGAGGGTCACATGACCTGTGATGTCAGCTTCTCTCCCTGTTCTGATAATGTTCGTGCACAAGTCTTAGAGATCTGTACAGGAGATCACTGTGCTGGCCACGCCCCCTGCACTGCAGCTGCTGCTTATTGCTCTCTGCCAGGATTCTTAACCCCTTCAGCTGCACAGACTCAGGGCTGAAGTGTTTACTGTGTAGCTGCAGGCAGTGAGGAGACAAATCCAGGAGCTGAAAGAGAAGTTCTGCAGAGCATTGCAGGTAGGGGAAGATCCTGTGTGTATTAGCAGTGTCATTGTACAGCTAGGACTTGTAGTTCTATACATACAACATGCTGCTGAGTCTCCCAGCAGGCAGACATGTCACTCAGGGCAGCACTTGTATTCACTCCCTTAGCAGTGCAGGGGGAGGGGCAGAGATTGTTTTTATTGCAAGTAAACAAAGGGCCAGAAGAGAACCAGGAAAATGAGGAAATAGATATTTTTTGCCTAAAACTTGCTTAGCTTAGCTATACTGTATATTGCTGACCATCAGATTTACAGTGCTATATTTTTTCCATAACTCGGAGAACCCCTTTAACAATACCTAACACTATTGCAGATACCCCCGCGTCTTAGGTACTGCAGAAGCATGCAAAAACAGCCACTTTTTATTAAAATGCATGGAGAATGGACTGATCAGGAATTGGGTACCTCCATTCTCTGATATGCCATAAATGCCTAACTCGGAAATTTTCCTTTAAATCTAAGAAGTGCCGTGATGCAGTAGCTGAGCCCTACAATTAGCGGCAACGTTTTAAAATTCTCCTTACCCACATTTTCTGTACTGTGTGTCCTGTGTACAGACTCTCCAGTGTATGTCTTTGATTTGCTAACCATAATATTGAGCAGTAGATTATTTTCATGTATACACTACCAATTTCAGGTCTGATACATGAAACATAGATATTTTAATAACCTTCTCAATACGAACACCTGACCTAACTAACTCTGCTGGGAGCTTACGTAAAAAGCTGCAACTCTAGAAGCCCGCTTCTGTGACCTTAAACTGTAGATAATTTTTGTTCTATGAAATTTACACTGATAAAAATTGAGAAATTAGGCCAATTGAGCCCAAGGATTTACATACTGAAGTTACAATCCTAGCTAGCAAGCCTAGATCCAGATTATCTTTCCAATAACAGTTTATCTCGTCGAGTTTCATGAGAAAACGTGCAACCAACACATGTGTTGTCCTGACTCTGATAAAGAATTGTTACTGACTGGTGGAAAAGATACAGGAAGCTATATGGTCCAGAAAACGTGCAACCAACACGTGGTGTCCTGACTCTAATATAGAATTGGTGCTGATCGGTGGAAGATACAGGAAATGGTTCACCTAATGGTTCACCTAAGGAAGAAGAGTTCCGGAGTAATGTCATCCTGGGTCACTACGCACCCTCCAAATATAATGAGGTAGCTATACAGTATTTTTAAATAAACTTGAAAGATAAGGAGGCAGCACACTCTCTCTTGTTCAGGTGCAAATCAGGCCGATGTGGACCAGCACCACGGTCCAATTCAATAGAAATGAAAGAAGGCCAGCAGTACACCAAGGATGTCAAAAAAACGTGCGGTTTATTCACCCAATGTCAGTAGCAGCGACGTTTCAACCGCTTGTTGCGGTCTTTTTCAAGCTATGTGCACATGTGTACCAATCACAAATTATATAGGTGTATCAATCAATAATACAATCAAAACAATTTATACATAAAAGTGACCAAATTCATAATAGCAGCAGTTAAAACATGTGACTGAGTGTCATCGAGAAAATTCATAGATACAGTACATGTACAAAGTGCCATAATTCGTTACATAATGTGTCCTAAACATACATAATGTACTGTAATTGATTATAAACACGTGCAGGTGTAGCTCCTTTACTAATTGCAAACTTACAAACTCACAGTCAACTGATAGGCTGCACATATGGAGCATCGCGGTCTCTACGGTGTCCCCATTCAGTCTGCGCATGCGCGGGAACACCAAATTGCGCAATCCCTCGGACGCAAAGAGACTGAGTGAAACCCAAATCAAAGATGGCTCTGTCCGTCCATCCACAAGTGTGCGCATGTCCATGCAGAGGTGTCAGCCTCCCACCAGTGGTCATGTGATCATTATCACATGATTAGCCAACAGCAGATAAACAAATAGTTTTGGATAATTCAATACTAGCATATAGATCTGGATCGTATGGACACCAGGACTCCCAATATTATGCGATTCACGCAAACATGGGGATCCAGGCTCCAGCGTCCTATCAACCCCAAGGTCCGGTTCTAAAATCCACTCATACGTGCACAACACAGGGAAGGCTGGTGTCCCACAGCGGGGGCCAGCCGTGTCTATGGGCAAGTCACCGCCGGGATGAGGAGACGGCGGCGTCGCAGCAAGTCACTGCCACGAATCGTCCCCGCCCCCCATAACCCACCTCACCGTCTACCTGGTGCACTGAATGGTCAGTATCAGACCTGAAAATAATCTTAACTGTATCAACAGCTTCTTATTAAAATATCAAAGATATTACAAATGTACACTGTGTGGGTAGGCTCCCCCCTGTCATAGATCACACCCCACATCTGAAACAGAGCTCCGACCGGGCCATCCTATCTGTGTATAATACAGCAAAAAAACGTGGGTAGCCGGCAAGACACAGGACGCTTCTCTCTCTGTGCCAGTGTGTCTTAGAATCGCACTCTTACTGGCAGCTAGATTTCGAAACCCAGGTTTTCTCAGTAAATGGGAGAAAGAAGCTACTGAGAGTTCCCCGCGACTAATGCGCCTCCTCCTTATAGAAGAAAAAAACAACCTAGAAAACCTGACTAAAAAAATTGAGTGTCACAACCAGACATCTGAGAAGCTCTGACAGATGCCTTTCAGAACCTCCTCCTTGAGTTTTCTTTGTTTTGGTTTTCAGTTCCTCATCTCGTTAGCCTCTCTCAGCTGTCTTGTAGTTGGACTGATTGCATCCCTTTAAATTCCTCCCAATATTGCATTAGTGTGAGGTTTATACAACTTCCTGGAGTGTGTGTGCATGCTGATCCTATTTCCCAGTCTTCTACAAGATAAGTGCTGTACATTCATTTGTGATTTTCTGTTTGCTGGATCCCAGGTGACCCTGACTCCCTCGTTGTCTAGTGTAGGGAACCGGTGGTCGTGTCCCCTCACTATTGTAGGGTGTTCAGGTGTCATATAGTCGAGGTACGAGGATATGCGATCATCCACCATTGGGGTGTTCGCATAGGCTGAGCAGTCAGGGAGAGTGCCAGGTCTTATGCAGGGGTCTCCCTTTTGTTCCTTAGCTTTGGATCCAGTGAGTCATACATTCATTTTGCATTGTCTTGTTTCCTGTACACCTTTCCCTGACATTATAAACCGCCAAAACCGTCTCAAGCATGGATCCAGTTTCACTTTTGACTGAACGCTTCCAGGGTCTTTCATTGGAGGTAGCTGATCTCCGTAAGACTCTTTCTCAGTTTCTAGTGACCGGTTCAGCTTGCGTTCATGGAGTTTGTTCTAAGCCTAAGATCTCGCTCCCGGATACGTTTTCCGGGGGTAGTGAGAATTTTGTGCGTTTCAGAGAGGCTTGCAAACTCCATTTTCGCCTTCTTCCCCATTCCTCTGGTGATGAGGAACGGAGGGTGGGGATCATTATATCGCTGCTCAGGGGTAACGCTCAGTCGTGGGCCTTTTCGCTGCCGGTGGGGGCACGGCCCCTCCGTTCAGTGGATGAATTCTTTCTAGCCCTGGGTCAGATATATGATGATCCGGATCGTGTTGCTTTGGCTGAGCCTGAGTCTAGACTACGTCTGTTATGCCAGGGTAAACAATCCGCATAGATATACTGCTCAGAATTTCGGAGATGGGCAGCTGATACTGGTTGGAATGATGCTGCACTCCGAAGTCAATTTTGCCATGGTCTTTCAGAGGGATTGAAAGATGCATTTGCCTTTCATGAGAGCCCTATCTCCTTGGACTCTGCTATGTCTCAGGCCATTCGTATTGACAGGCGTCTTAGAGAGAGAGGAGAGATCTCTCCTTCCTGTCATACTCAGTCCCAGGACAGTGCAGCGGTCTCATTCTGTGCGCAGGGGTCTCAGTCGCTGTCAGCCCCTTCTGAGCAGGAGCCCATGCAGCTGGGGTTGATTGCCTCTGACAATAGAAGATTCAGCCCGCATGGGAAGGTTTGTTTTTGTTGTGGAGGTATAAATCATTTGGCAAATGTTTGTCCCTCTAGGAGATTCAGGCAGTTTTCTGGGAGTAATAAAGAAACAAAAAGGAAAAAATCTTTTAAAAATGTTCCATCTGTTACTATTGGCAGGCTTGAGGCGGAAAAATTGAAGGTTTTCCGTTTGCTTGTAGTTCCCGTTTTGTCCTGCCTGCCAGGGTGGCGCTAGAGAGCAAGAACATTTTTTGTGAGATTTTTGTAGATAGTGGAGCAGCTGTCAATCTCATTGATAATTATTTTGCGATAACTCATGGTTTCCAGGTATGCACTTTGGGAAAGGATATTCCTGTTTGATTCCGCTCCACTTTCTCAGAAATCATTAAAGGGCATAGTTCACAATATTCGTTTAATTGTGAGTGATGCTCATGTTGAGGATGTGTCATGTTTCGTCCTTAGCGGATTACCTACTCCTCTTGTGTTGGGGCTACCCTGGCTCACTAAACATAACCCCACCATTGATTGGCAAGCGAGGCAAATAAATGGTTGGAGTGACTTTTGCAAAGAGAATTGCCTCACGACATCTGTTTCTGAGGTTTCTACTAAGACTGTACCACCTTTTCTCTCTGAATTTTCGGATGTCTTCTCTGAGAGTGGAGTTCAGGATTTGCCCCCGCACAGGGAGTACGATTGCCCTATTAATCTCATCCCAGACGCCAAGCTGCCTAAATCTCGTTTATACAATCTTTCCCAACCTGAAAGGGTCGCTATGCGTGCTTATATCTCTGAGAGTCTGAGAAAAGGGCACATACGACCCTCGAAGTCACCTGTTGCCGCTGGTTTTTTCTTTGTTAAGAAAAAAGATGGTTCTTTAAGACCTTGTCTGGATTTCAGGGAGCTGAACAGTATCACTATTCGTCACCCTTATCCGCTTCCTCTGATCCCGGACCTGTTTAACCAGATTGTTGGGGCTAAAGTCTTTTCCAAATTAGATCTAAGAGGGGCATATAACCTGGTCAGGGTCAGAGAAGGAGACGAATGGAAGACGGCCTTCAATACCCCTGAGGGCCATTTTGAGAATTTGGTTATGCCTTTTGGTTTGATGAATGCCCCAGCCGTTTTTCAGCATTTCGTGAACAGCATTTTTTATCATTTATTGGGAAAATTTGTATTAGTGTATTTGGATGACATTTAGATTTTTTCTCCTGATTTCAAAACTCATAAGGAACACTTACGTCAGGTCTTGCTCATCCTGCGGGAGAATAAATTATACACGAAACTGGAAAAATGTGTGTTTGCAGTTCCAGAAATTCAATTTCTGGGGTTTCTTCTCTCCGCTTCTGGTTTTCGCATGGACCCCGAGAAGGTCCGCGCTGTGCTTGAGTGGGAGCTTCCTGAGAATCAGAAGACGCTGATGCGTTTTTTGGGCTTTGCCAATTATTACAGGAAGTTTATTTTGAATTATTCCTCTATTGTTAAACCACTCACTGATATGACCAGAAAGGGGGTAGATTTTTCCTCCTGGTTGGTAGAGGCGCGTAAGGCCTTTTCTAATATCAAGGAGAGTTTTGCTTCCGCTCCCATCTTGGTACAACCTGATATTTCTCTACCCTTCATAGTTGAGGTTGATGCTTCTGAGGTGGGTGTGGGTGCGGTCTTGTCTCAGGGCTCCTCTCCTGCCAAATGGCGACCGTGTGCCTTTTTCTCGAAGAAACTCTCCTCCACAGAGAGAAATTACGATGTGGGAGATAAGGAATTGTCGGCCATCAAGTTGGCTTTTGAGGAATGGCGCCATTGGCTAGAGGGAGCCAGACACCCTATTACCCTGTTTACAGACCATAAAAATCTGGCCTACTTGGCCAGATGGTCTTTGTTCTTTTCAAGGTTTAATATTGTTGTCACGTTCCGCCCTGGGGTTAAGAATGTGAAGGCAGATGCCCTGTCACGTTGTTTTCCTGGAGGTGGGAATTTTGAAGACCCCGGTCCCATTTTGGCTGAAGGTGTGGTGGTCTCTGCTCTTTTTCCTGAATTGGAGGCAGAGGTGCAGGCAGCCAAGTCAGAGGCTCCTGATCTTTGTCCTCCTGGGAGGTTGTTTGTGCCTCTCACTATAAGACACAAGATTTTTAAGGAACACCACGATACGGTCCTTGCTGGGCACCCGGGGGCAAGAGCCACAGTGGATCTCATCGCTCGGAGATTCTGGTGGCCTGCGCTTCGTAAGTCGGTTGAGGGTTTTGTGGCAGCCTGCGAGACTTGCGCTCGTGCCAAAGTCCCTCATTCACGGCCATCAGGTCCTCTCCTTCCCTTACCCATTCCTTCCCGTCCTTGGACACATCTGTCCATGGACTTCATAACGGACCTGCCTCGTTCCTCGGGGAAGACTGTGATTCTGGTGGTGGTGGACCGTTTTAGCAAAATGGTGCATTTCATCTCTTTTCCTGGTTTGCCCAATGCTAAGACGCTGGTGCAGGCATTTATTGATCACATTGTCAAATTGCATGGTATTCCTTCAGACATAGTCTCTGATAGGGGCACGCAGTTTGTTTCCAGATTCTGGAAGGCTTTCTGTTCTCGCTTGGGGGTTCGGTTGTCATTCTCTTCTGCTTTCCACCCGCAGTCGAATGGCCAGACGGAGTGCGTCAATCAGAATCTGGAGACATATCTGCGCTGTTTTGTGGCGGAGAATCAGGAGGATTGGTGTTCTTTTTTGTCCCTTGCTGAGTTTGCTTTAAATAACCGTCGTCAGGAGTCCTCTGATAAGTCACCATTTTTTGGTGCATATGGGTTTCATCCGCAGTTTGGGACTTTCTCGGGAGAGGGGTCTTCTGGTTTACCTGATGAAGACAGATTCTCCTCGTCTTTGTCATCTATTTGGCAAAAGATTCAGGATAATCTAAAGAGCATGAGTGAGAGATATAAGCGTGTGGCAGATAAGAGACGTGTGCCTGGTCCGGACCTGAATGTTGGTGATCTGGTGTGGTTGTCTACCCCAAAAATATCAAATTGAAGGTTCCCTCCTGGAAGTTGGGTCCTAAGTTTATTGGGCCTTACAAAATCCTGTCTGTCACCAATCCTGTTGCCTACCATCTTGATCTTCCTCAGACTTGGAAGATCCATAATGTTTTTCATAAGTCCTTATTAAAATCTTATGTTCAACCCATTGTACCCTCGCCTTTGCCTCCTCCTCCGATTATGGTTGATGGGAATCTTGAATTTCAGGTCTCTAGGATTGTGGATTCTCGTGTTGTCCGTGGTTCTCTCCAGTACCTCGTTCATTGGGAAGGTTATGGTCCTGAGGAGAGGATGTGGGTCCCAGTGATGGACATTAAGGCCACTCGTCTCATCAGGGCTTTCCATAGGTCCCATCCTGAGAAGGTGGGCTCTGAGTGTCCGGAGTCCACTCGTAGAGGGAGGGGTACTGTCACAACCAGACATCTGAGAAGCTCTGACAGATGCCTTTCAGAACCTCCTCCTTGAGTTTTCTTTGTTTTGGTTTTCAGTTCCTCATCTCGTTAGCCTCTCTCAGCTGTCTTGTAGTTGGACTGATTGCATCCCTTTAAATTCCTCCCCATAATGCATTAGTGTGCGGTTTATACAACTTCCTGGAGTGTGTGTGCATGCTGATCCTATTTCCCATCTTCTACAAGATAAGTGCTGTACATTCATTTCTGATTTTCTGCTTTCTGGATCCCAGGTGACCCTGACTCCCTCCGTGTCTAGTGTAGGGAGCCGGTGGTCGTGTCCCCTCACTATTGTAGGGTGTTCAGGTGTCATATAGTCGAGGTACGAGGATATGCGATCATCCACCATTGGGGTGTTCGCATAGGCTGAGCAGTCAGGGAGAGTGCCAGGTCTTATGCAGGGGTCTCCCTTTTGTTCCTTAGCTTTGGATCCAGTAAGTCATACATTCATTTTGCCGTGTCTTGTTTCCTGTACACCTTTCCTTGACATTGAGTGCAGGTATTGAGTCTGCTCAGATCTTCTCACAGGAGGCTGAGTTTGCGAATAAAGAGAAACAGTTGCATAACCTCCTGGAGAAATACCAATATCACCTTAAGGAGCGCAAACATCGGCAATTTGTGAGAGATCTGGCAGACTTTAAAGACAATAAGCTCTATTCTTCTATTGCTAATTGGAGAGACAATGTGGGAGCCCAAATTGATCAGTCATCGACTGAGACTGACTGCTCCGACTCCGACAGTACGTCCAAGGGCTCTAGACCATCATCCCGGGGAGGCAACCGCCGTGGGCGACAGAGAGGAGGCTCACGAGGGCGTGGCCAATACCAAGGTCCACCTTACCCTCGTTTTTTAGGGGGGACTGGCCAATACCAGGGTCAACCCAACCCTCAGCAGATGTATCCACTGCGCAATCGTATGCAGCCACCTCCAAACCCCTAGGTCCACAGGTTGTTAATCTTTCATCTTGTGCCCTCAGCCCAATTGAGATAGAGATTCTCCAACTTGATCTCTCCTTTGTCCCTACTCCTTCCTTTAATCATTTTGATATTACTAAAGAATTAAACCTGTTTGTTAGAAGGCTCCATTGGCATAAGTTCTACAAATTACAGGAGAAAAAACAGTGCCGTGAATTAGGTATTCCTCTGGACATCTTAGCGGATGTGTGTCTCCTGTACGGACTCGATATAGAACTTGACAAGCAGGAAGGTCAGGGACCCTTTACCAACCTAAAGCTGAAAAGCAACAAAATGCCCCCCAATTTAGGTGAGCTATCGTGTGTGGATGTTTTCCTCAGCATGGTCTCGCAAGAGATTGAGAACCTACGTCCCTCACATTTCTCTAATATTGACCAGGTTCGGGCCATAGCTATTTCAAATTTGGAGAACGATCACTCCATAGTGATCAAGCCCTCGGACAAGGGGGGCAACACCGTGGTTATGGACCATGGTCAATATACTGACATGTGCGAGAGCTTGCTGAGGGACTCCTCCACATACGAGGTCCTATTACAGAACCCGCTGGACAAATTCAGAGCACAGCTCAAAACCATTTTAGACGAAGCAAAAACCTCGTTAATTATCACAGATGATGAATATAAATTTATGTTGCCGACCCATCCTCGCTTGGCAACATTTTATTGTTTGCCCAAGCTGCACAAGAGGACACATCCATTAAAGGGGCGTCCCATTGTGTCAGGGGTGGGTAATCTATCCCAAAATGTGGGAATCTATGTGGACCGAGTTTTGGCACCATTTGTTGCAGCACTACCTTCTTATACTTGGGATACCACACACCTGTTGAAACAGCTGGAGGGCATCCACGTCGAGGATGAGAGCATGCTGGCCAGTATCGATGTGGAGGCCCTTTACTCCAATATTCCCCATACCCTTGGAATCAAGGTGGTGGAACACTTTTTGAGCACCCGCGGATGCCAGTACCGCGCCCACAGCCTCTTTGTCCTCTCCCTTTTGGAGTTTACTTTGACCAGCAACCTTTTTTCCTTTAATGGGAGACTCTACCACCAGCTCAGGGGCACCGCGATGGGGAGCTCTTGTGCCCCATCGTACGCTAAGTTGTTCCTGGGCTGGTAGGAGACCATGGTTTTCAGGGAGGACCGTTACACACTTATGGACCAAGTAGGCATGTGGGCGCGGTACATTGATGACATCTTCATCATATGGAGCGGTAACGATCCTTCGTTCCGATCCTTGGTAGGGATGCTCAATGATAATCAGATTAGCATGCATTTCACCTGTGAAGTCGGGGGCAGAAGGCTGCCTTTCTTTGATGTCCTCATTTCTCAAACATCCACTGGCGAACTGGAGACGTCGGTTTACAGAAAACCGAGGTCTACCAATACCCTGCTTAGGTGGGAGAGCAGTCATCCTCTCCCACTTAAGCGGGGTATTCCCAAAGAACAGTATCTCAGGCTCAGGAGAAATTGTTCAACCAAACGGGAGTTCGTCAGACAAGCGGCTGACCTACGGGTTAGGTTCTGAGGAGGGCATTCGAGTTTGCATTGCATGCGGATAGAGCATCTCTCCTCACTCCCAAACCTTGTTCAGTGCCGATTGCAAACATCATCCGCCCTATCATGACCTACGACAGGGCTGCAGGTGACTTCAGAGACATCCTTCAAAGAAATTGGGGCATTCTTCAACTGGACCCAGACCTGAGAGAGGTAGTGGGGGACTACCCACACCTCACCTATCGTCGCGGTCGTAGCCTCCGCGACAGGCTGGTGTCCAGTGAATTCGTGCCCCCCACTGTGTCTGACTCCACCTGGCTTAGATCCAATGTGAAAGGATGTTACAGGTGCAGTGGCTGCATTGCTTGTCCCTATGTGAAATCTGGGAAAGTCTTTAGCAGTGCGGTCACGGGCAAGGAATACCGTATACATCACTTCATCAACTGCAGGACTCACGGGGTCATATACCTCCTGTCATGTGAGTGTGGCAGGGGGTACGTGGGCAAAACCATCTGTGAGTTCTGCAGACGTATTGGGGAGCATTTAAGTGACATAGCAAAGGCTAAAGACACCCCTGTAGCTAACCATGTCCATAACCACCATAATGGCAAAGCCCGCATCTCAGTGATGGGCATTGATCGGATTTTACCCCCAAAACGTGGTGGAGATTGGGATCGTGCCATCCTGCAGCGGGAGACACGATGGATATACTACTTCAAAACTATGGCCTCCTTGGGCTTAAATGAGCAGTTAAACTTTGGCTGTTTTATATAAACTTCTTATTTCTTCTCTCCATTTCCTTATCTCCATGCTCTCGTCTGGTACCTTGCCAGTCAGCTCCTCCTTGGGGCTGGTGTCTCCTAGAGCCTGCCTCTAATAGTTCGGTTTTGCTTTATTATTATTTTGTTACCAGGGGATCCCTCTAACTATGGGCCCCATTCACCACCATGTTCATTCACATTCACCTTGTGACAATATGGTCGCTTTGTGCCCAGTCCCGCCCCCTGTTTATACTCATAACCTCTCCCTCTCTGGCGCACTGTGGGCGTGGCCTACTGGTTGTGATGTGCTCAGCAGTCGGTTGCTTCCCGATCATGTGCTCCGTCACGTGATGTGTGACGTCATTGCCTGGCGCCGCGCACTCCAGATCGCATCGCCCTGGAACGCACGCTCACTTCCTTGCGTTTCACTGGACACATGACTTCCTTTCACCGGAGTCACGTGACCGGAAGTGGGGCAGTACAGGGTAACAGGCGCGATCTCTGGCACATTTTAAAAGGCGCTGACAGGTGGGCATTCTCTGCTGACAGCCCATTTGGATTATACGTATCCTGCGGTCACATTTTGACTTTGACAGGCATCACCCACTGGTGTACCTGCACTTTAGCTAAGAGGTTTGCTGTGGTCATTCACCGGTGTTTTGTCTGACTGACCATTCACCTATGTCTATATTATATTGACTGACCTTCTGCAAACCGCTTTTTCTACCATCTTTTTTGGTAATACAAGCCCCATCCATAGTCTTGTTATTACCTATTTCTCCCCTGAAGAGTTCACTCACGGAATGAAACGTGACACGTCAGGAGTACCCACATAGGGTTTATTAGGGATTCCGCCCCCACAGGGTCAGGTATCCGGACGGGGACGCCACTTGCGGGGCAAGTTCATCGTATAGATAGGTAGGGCGTATTAGCCCCTGTCCCTCACATAGGGTTTTCTATTTTTTAATTTTTTTTTGCCCTGTTTTCCAACAACATACAGGGGCGAAGAACTTGGCACCTTCCAGCATGGCGATCTACCAGTACAGGTCCATCTCTACCTCCAGCAAGGACTGAGAGAACCCTCGGTCCACCTTTACATCTGGGTGAGAACGTGCCTGCATATTTTGTTCACCATACTGTGTATGTTTAGGCTAGGCCCTCTGGGCTGTTTCATGTTTGTTTGTTACAGAGGTCCATCCTCTAGCGTCCATCTATTTTAGAAGTATCTACATTAAATGTTAAGTTTTACCCCTCTGTTTTGAAACAACCCTAAAAATTTGAATAATGTCAAGATTTGATGGATTTTTATTGTAGACGGGTTCTATTATCATCTCTGAATCAGAGAGCTTCAGAACAAACTCTGGTCCACATGTGAATTCTTTAGTTTATGTTAGTTTATGTTCACACAGTTATTTTTGCTTTCTGAGAAATACAAGGCCGATTTCAAGAAAAATCCAGGCACTTGGTAGCATTTTTTCAATGCTTTATTCAATTTTGCACTGGGGATTTTGACCCTCTCATCCATTGTGTGAACAATGGTGAAAACTTCCTAACTGAAATCTGTTTTCAAACATTTTTGGAGCTATTTTGCCATGTAACATGTCAAAGTACATTCCGAAATTAGCCATGTGAGCTTACCCTAAAAGAGTACCTGTGAACATTCTATCCAATATATGGGCCGCATAGAATAAGGCCTCCTGCACACGAACGTGTGCACCCCGTTGCCGTATTGCAGACCGCATTTGCGGATCCGCAATACACAGGTGCCGTTCCGTGAGCATTCAGCATCACTTGAATGGGTCGGCAAATCCGGAGATGCGGAATGGAGCGAAACTGAAGCACAGAACGGAACCCTACGGAAGCACTACGGAGTGCTTCCGTGGGGTTTCGTCCCGTACTTCCGCTCAGCAAAAAGATAGACCACGGGGCGCACACGTTCGTGTGCAGGAGACCTAAAACAGGAGGAGCTGAGAAGACTGACATATCATTTTGCAGGAAAAGATTTGTCAAAACTTGTAATTTATTAACTTAGCTCTGTACTTATTCTTTTTTTACATCAATTATCTTCATCAGACAACTGCATGAAAAGCTACACAAATACATGAGCCAAAGCTTACAGAGTTAAACAGTATGATTTTTACACAAGGTTTTTGTGACGTTTTAAGCATATCTTAAAACAAGCCTGTAGTTTAAAGAATTTCTTTAAATGTGTGTTTTTTCCAGGTGTTATATTAGGTTTTGTTAAAAAACCTATAGCAAAAACCCCCAGAAAAACACAAGGCCTCATTTATTAAAGCTGTCTTTCTTGACCATAGTCACCAATCAGATCACAACTTACTGAAATAGAAGCTGAACTCTGATTGGTTGCTGTTGGCAACAAATACAATTTCTCTATTAATTTTGATAAATGAGGCCCACAATATCTACCGCGGTGCTGGTAATGATACAACTGTTCAATTAATGGCTGGCTTTACATAAAAAACATATCAATATATTATTCAATATATTCTGCATAAACATACCAATATCCCTATATCCTCAATAAAACAATAATATAAAAAATCATTGCACATATGACTACTAGTATATCAAAAAATAGTATACAGTCACGGTCCATCTATCTATTCCTAGTGCAGAGCTCACACACTGTTTCAGAACAGTTAATGTATTAGTAGTATAACGCCCCGCTAGGGGGCATTACCACTCTTTTCGCCCTATCGCTATCTCTTATGGCTGATCTAATGTCATCATGTGTACTTATTCCAGATCCTGCACAATGTGTATTGCAATTCTATAGAAATGTTATGTTCAAGTGTAATATAGCTGGTTCACCAGCAGATGACTGCGGTATTGGCAGAGCTAGTTTTCCTAGAGTGGAGCCATCTATCCATTCTAGCCCTCTCTAGAGAGGGAGGAGTTCTAGTTAGTGAAGGTCAGTATAGTGTACCCCCTGCAATGGGAAGGCTGTGTTCCAGCCAGCAGAGCACTGTCTACTCTGCTGGGCCCGGAGGCCTAAGCTGAATGCCTCCAGAGTCGAGACTAAAGATTCTCTGAGTAAAGACAGGAATAAAGAGACAAAGAAAAAGATAAAGCTAAAGATTCCAAGACAGAGGTAAAAGAGATAAAGATCAAGAGAGCTAAGTACAGCAGAAAGGAAAAGTTTCTATCTAATCTAACAGCACAGCAGAGCCAAATGTGTTTTCCTGCCAGAATTTAAGCCAAAGCCTGCTGGTAACCAATATAAAGTTGGGAAGATTGTTCCTCTGATGCAAGTTTATTCAAGTAAAGCTGCTTCCCAAGTTAAAGCAAGTCTGAACTCAATTCATTTCTTCATCCCCTTCAATCACAACCCCTTGCTCTGCAGCGGGCGACGGACCACAACACCTGGGGTTCCAGTGTATCCAGGTAGGAGCACCGTGACAAGTACATAGCCACACTCAAAGGGACATTATAGGCATTCCTACACCTGGGTACCACCAATAACTTCTACTTAGGGGAACCCTGTCCCTCGTTGAAATGCAACTGGCATCACGACAAAAACTCTCATAACACCTTAAAGGGACCCCATAGCATGCGGCGGTTCTCTCCCGCCCGCCGCAGTAGCGATATGAAAAAAGCCAGCAAAGCTTCCTGTTATTGGAATATTCCCCAAGGTAAAGTTCTAAGTTGTTATAATATAATCTTGTTGCCACTAGAGATTAGCAAATTTGAAAAAAAAAATAGGTTAAAAAACTGCTATTTCCTGGCTGCACAGAGCCTTTATATTGGTGTAGAACACTGTTCCTTGCAGCTGTGAGTCCGCATTAGGAGACCACAGAGTGGCACAATGATAAAGTGTGGAGGTGGCAGCAGCATGAGGAGGCCACAGAGTGGCAAGGTGACATGGTGTGAAGATGGCAGCAGCATGAGGAGACCACAGAAAGGCCCAATGACAGAGTCTGGAGGTGGCAGAAGCATCAGGAGGCCGTAGAGTGGTAGAATGACAGAGTGTGGAGGTGGAGGCAGCATCAGAAGACCACAGAGGGCAACGTGACATAGTGATTAGGTGAAAGCAGCATGAGGAGACCACAGAGTGGCCCAATCACAGAGTCTAGAGTTGGCGGCAGAATCAGGAGGCCACAGATTGGCAAGGTGACATAGAGTGGAAGTAGGAGCAGCATGAGGAGTGTGAAGGTGGGTGGCAATACCAGTACCCGCTGAAGATGGTGTGTGAAAGAAGGAGCACATGGCATCAGATGTGTGGCATCAGGCGGTTGGCATCATCAGAATAGTAGCTGAGGCAGGTAGCCAGAAGAAACCAGTCTCTTTTGTCAAAGTGTTGGTGTGGCACCATGGATGATCTAGTCTGATGCATCAGGAATAGGTGGGTGATTCATCTTGACAAAGGTCAGTCTCTCCACAATTTTAGTGGACAGGTGAGTTCTTCTTGGGGAAACTATGGCCCCCGCTGCACTAAACACCTTCTCTGATGCCACACTACTGGCCAGGCAGAACAGCTTTTTCAGGGCAAATTCGGCCAGATGTGGCCACAAATCCAGTTTGGCTGCCCAGTAGTCCAGCGGATGTTTAAGGTCAGCTGGCAGGGTGCACTCCAAGTATGCCACCACCTGCTGGTTCATGTTCTGCTCTACGTCTAGCTGCTGGTGAGTAGTTTCTTCAGTATGCGGGAGAAAAAAGCTGCTCATGAGCGACTGTAGACTTAGGCTGCTGCTAATAGAGTTGGTACTGCTCCTGCCACTCCACCCCTCCCCAGCAGCCATGGCAGTGGAACATGAGTGCAGAGGGCCCCCTCGGTCAGACTTGCAAGAGGATGCAAGATGGCGCAGATAGGCAGCGGCCAACTGACTACATAGGATGTCTCTATAGTATGTCAGTTTGTCCTGCTTCTCAGCGGGTGTAAAAAAGGCCCCCATTTTGGACCAGTAGCGAGGATCCAACAAGGTTGAGAGCCAGAAGTCATCCCTCTGCTGAATGGTGACAATTCGGCTGTCACTTCCCAAGCAAGTGAGCATGCAGTGGGCATTTGTTCAAGTGACTCGGAGGTACTGTCACTACCTGCCCTGTGAGAGATCGGAGAAGATCGGATAGATTTGCAGCACGTGAGTCTATCTGACAGGTCTTTCTGAGTTTCTCTTCTGTTTGTTGCTGTGGGCAGGATCCCACCCTCTCCACAGGTTCTGCTCGTTAGCTGTTTAAGAGGCTCTATTTAATTCCGCCTCTTACTGCTGACTATGCGGTTGATATTTTCCTTTTGGAGTTCTATCCAGGTTGTTTGTGAATCCTCTACTTACCACTCGTCTCAAGCTTAGTCTCTCCCTTTGTGTTCTCCCCTTTGTGCATGTGTTGCATCTAGGTCTCAGGGAGACGCTGGTCCCTTCACGGTGGAAGGTACTGGCTGTCTCATTCCCCGCTCCCTATCGTTCATCATCAGGACTTGCTAGTACTGTCAGCAGTCAGGGAGAGGCTCGGGGATTGTTAGGAAAGCCTACAGATAAGTGCAACAATGAAAGGTGTATATATTTGTATTTCACCACTAATACACCTCAAAGTGGGCTGTAAAATATCTCACTGCGCCGCTGAACGGCAATTAGGCCCTAATTTTTTGTATTTTTACACAAAAGGCTTTTCAACATATAAGTACAACTATGAACGGTGAATATATTTGTATTTCCCCAGTAATACACGGCAAACTGGGCTGTAAAATATCTCACTCGACCTCTGAACGGCAATTAGGCCCTAATTTTTTTATATTTTTACACAAAAGGCTTTTCAACAGATAAGTACAACTATGAACAGCAAATATATTTGCATTTCACCACTAATACATGGCAAAGTGGACTGTAAAATATCCCACTGCATCGCTGAGCGGCAAAGATATTTTTCCTTTTTCCACTAATACATGCAAAAAATGGCTTTATAACACATAATTGCACCACTAGGCGGCAAAGATATTTTTCCTTTTTCCACTAATACACGCAAAAAAAAGGCTTTAAAACAGATTAGTGCAACACTGAGCGGCAAATAGTATTTTTCACTCTATAAGACGCACCTGCCCATAAGACACACCTAGGTTTTTGAGGAGGAAAATAAGAAAAAATATATTTTGAACCAAAAAGTGTGCTTTTGGTGGGTTTTGAACTAATGGTGGTCTGTGGAAGACACTATTATGGGGGATGTGTGGATGGCGCACTGTTATGAGGGATCTGTGTATGACACTGTTATGGGGATCTGTGGATAACACTGTTATGGGGATTTGTTGATGACACTGTTATGGGGGGGGGGGATCTGTGGATAACACATATATAGCATCTTATGCTATATATGTGTCATCCACAGATTACCCCCCCCCCCCATAACAGTGTCCCTGTGTAAATAGTGAAAGACCCCCAATACAGGGGCTGGGGGCCGGCAACTGATATTGGAATGGCAGCGGGGCTACAGTCACTGTATTCTATTACACCGGGCCCCGCTCACTGTAGTATTCATATCTAACGTGTAGGCATGGGCACTTTGTTAAAATATAGCAATTCTTTGCAGCAGTAGAGAAATCCACTGTAGTACTCACTTGAAATTCCCCTAGCAGGCAGGCCGGGCGGCAGTGTAACGTCACTCACTACGTCACGTGCCTGCTCGACCTGCTTCATTCATAAAGTGGTAGGAGCAGGCGCGTAATGTAGTGAGTGACGTTACACTACCGCCCGCCCGCTCCCTGCTCCGTGCACCACTGCTGCTTCTCCCTGTGCGCGGGGAGAAGCAGCAGCAGTGGTGTGGGGACCAGGAGCGGTGCGAGTATATTCCCTTTGACGAGCTTGGCATATGTGGAAATTTTATACTCTTGGATAACCCCCTTAATGCACCCACGTTTTAATTTTTGCCCCTTTGTGCCAGCACACAGTAGTAATCTCCACATTATGCCCCCTTTACAGTAGCTATGGACAGATTATGTGCCCCCTCACAGTAATTATGCTAGATATGTGCCCCCCTTACAGTAGTTATGGACAGATATGTGCCCCTCACACAGACCCATTGAAATGCATGGGTCAAGATTCAGTCTGAATGATATACATTTACACAGGTGCTGGATGCGCCAAAGTAATAGAGAGGCTGGCGCCTCTTCATAACTTTGGCAGAACCACTGCCACTTTAGGGGTTATTAAGACCAGTGTCTAAAACCTCGGTCTTAATAAATGACCCCCTGAGTCTCTGGGCAACACTTTTAACCCATTTACACTACACGGACCATATGTATTTTGTGATCTGCAAATTACAGATGATGCCCATGTGCCATCTGCATTTTTTTGCAGACCCATTAACTAGCCTGCACATTGCGGACTAGTATAGGACGTCACATTTTCTATCCTCTGCGGAACAGACATACGGATGCGGGAAACAAATGACTTGTATGTGCTTTCTGCATCTGTAATGTCCTTTCTGCACAAGATGAAAAACGTGACACATCCTATACTTCTCAACAAAATGCGGACTGCAGACCCATTTAAGTTAATGGGTCTGAAAAAATATACAGATCGCACATGGATGGCATACATAGCTTGCCGATTGCGGACCACAAAATACATTAGAATGTAGCCTTACAGTATGTGAGTAAGAGACAGTCACAGGAGGGCCAGAGGGGGAAAGAGGGGATGGGTGGGGTAAAGAAAATAACATACCAAGTCAGGTTAGGGACAGTGGACACACAGGAAGCTTCCAGTCCTCACTCACCTCCACCTAAATTGCTGCAGGCTTCACACATTCAGCACCAGGAGCGCTAGTTGAGGACCCGATTTGGGCGGGGATACTACCAGGGGTGGAGCTACCACAACACTAGATGGGGCGTGGCTACTGACGTCGCTAGATGGTAGGCAGAGCTAGGACACAGTGAAGTGGTTCAGCACATGCCTGGCTGAGCTGGTGTCAAACTCTTCATGACGCTACCCATTACACAGCAGGACAGAGCTATAAGGAGGCGGGGCCCTCGCAGATGCAGGTCAGGACATGCTGACAGAGGGTCCTGAGACTGAAGTCAGATAGTGAGGTGGGCCCCTTCTACATGCTGGATGGAGTGATGATGAATGGTGAAGTGGGGAGCCTGTGGACGCAAAGACAGCTGAGTTGGAGTGCCCCCTCATAGGCTGGGCCCCTGTGCAGCTGAACCGGCTGCACAGGCAGAATGTCCGCCCCTGCCGTCTTACCAGACATCCTTTCTCCATGTCCTCACACGTGCAACCACCATTTTAGGAAAAATGTGATTCGTTACTACGAAACGCGAGGAAATTCGCATTCGGTGCAAATCTTTCCGGAAATTCGTTACAAATTCCACTTCGTCAACTTCGATTCGCTCTTCTCTAGTTGCCACTTAACATTATAGTTCCATATATGTTGTGCTTGTTGTGCACCAAAATCAGGTGTAATGTGCGGTCTATCTGCTTACCAGAATCCAGATATGCTGTTTGGTATTGCTGGTAGCTGTTAATACATACGTGGTTCTTTTCATGTATGGCTGTTTAGCTTCCAGACCGCTGGTTAACACAATCAATCCCTGCACTAGTGTATTTCTCAGCGCATGCAAGTTAGGTGTGTTGAGACGCCAACTATGTTCCGTGGCCTCGTGTTTTAGTTCTTGGTTCCAGTTTTTCAGCTCTATTTATATCGCTATATGCTTCTTTCTAAATTCATCAAATGTGTTTCACAACCAGCAAGATTTCTTCTTCAGTGGTCAAAAAAATTACATTTCAAAAACCACATAATCAGTATAAGTAACTGTTCAAGACTGTACCTGTGGGTTTTGTAGCATTTTGTTGCCTTTTCTGTGCCTAGAGCTTGAGCAGTGGGTGAGCTGGCAGCTATACATGGACTATCCCCAGAGGTAGTGGTCCAGTTGCTTCTGTGCAGCGAAGTCCAGATCCCTGTAAAGTGGTTAAAGGGTGAATACCAGAGGCGCACCGGAATAACACCATTAGAGCTTAGCCCAAAGCCAAACCAGTTAGTTGGCACAGTGGGACTGCATTCACTCATTCATAACAACCCCTTTTCTTCACACTTTTAAAAAGTGTCTCAAAGGCATCTAAAACAGTGGCACTGAACTTGATAGTTACAGTCAGAAATGTACACACAGGTTGGTTACAAGGATTGGCACACAATGTAGTGGCACACGTATCATCTGACTCAGTTTAGAACTATGCTAGTAGTGATCCACAACCACTTGGGTCTTCTGTTGCAGGATCCACTGGGTCTTCTGTTGCAGTTCAAGATACTGATTTTCCAGGATCAAGGTACTGATAGCAATCCATATGCACTCTCTCTTGACTCCTCCACCTTTTTTGCAATGTACACCGGTAGGACTACACTCCACAGAACCACTCTCACTTTATGATACACTGTCAGCCCCATGAGCTATGCGCACGTTCCCAGGGGTGAAATGGAAATGTAAAGTGGTCCTGGAAAAAAAACTTACAAGTGGCCTCAAACTGACAGAAGGCGGCAAAAAAGAAGGTAGGGCCAACAATACCATAACGCAAAATACCACCGTCCCAGCATAACCATATACAACAGTGCAGCACAATATACTGCCCCAAAAGCTATCCCTCTTTGGTGGTCATCAATAGCTGACATTTTTTGTCGTACTCCTCCACTTGTCTCTGATTAAGATTTGGAGCAGGGGGTTTAGGAGGTGAGACGCAATCCACAGCAGTTGAATTCAGGAAGGTGTGTACGGTCACTGGCCGGGCACATGAATACTTGATTCTCACAGCATTAATTACCGCTAAGAGCTCATTATGTACCCAGCAAGTGGCAGAGAGTGGTGCATGGTGCGGCCCACTGGGAAATTTCCCTGTAAGGTCTATTGCCCATCTGGCCCTGCACACTCCTGACAGAGCCCTGTGCCATCAATGCACACTACCATGAGGTGCGCCAAACACGTTCTTATATACTCAGAGACCCTGTCCAGCACCACGCTTCTGCATCTACATACATCACCAGAGATTATGGCAATCTTTGTGCCTGCCATACAAAGTGCAAACATAATAGTAACATTTTAAAAACATAGGGGGTCATTTATTAAGGAATATTTATTAAGAAATATACTCCACAAACGTATTAAAGGAGCAGATTTTGTCACAAAGGGATTTTGAAGCAAAATCTTTGACTTTTCCCCACTCACGCCACTTTTCAGAGGTGGGGAAAAGGGTTTATCGCCTCATTTATCATTTTTTACGCCAGTTTATGCTGTGGAAAATGGTCTTAAACTACGCCAGCAAGGGAGTTGGCATAGTTTAAACCAAGCCGCACGGCCAGCGGCACCAAGCACCAAAGTTATGTAGAGGCCTGCGCCTCTACATAATTTTGTCGCACCCGCCGACTGCGCATGGGCATTAAGACCAGCGTATAAATCGCCAGTCTTAATAAATAACCCCCATAGTACATAGTATAAAAAAAAGACATATTAACATCTAGAGATCAACAAATTTCTTATAATTCGATTTGAGTCTTATTCAGCCGAAAAGGTCGTCCAATTCAATTTGGGTCCCAATAAATTTCACACAAATCAAAAGTGTTCCAATTGCCTGGAAAACTCGCTGTCTCATTTTATAAGAAGTGCTGGTTGATGCTATGCAGAATCATCCCCCTTAGAAGTGCTCTGTAAGCTGTACAGAACTTGGAGTAGAACAGCGTGTTCGGTCCTTGAAACACACTGCATGTGACGGCTGCATTTCTACAGTAAGGCCTCTTGCACATGACCGTATGGCTTTTTCAGATCGAGAGGTAACTTACAGCGTCATAAGTAATTAGGATTCTTTCCGTTCAGGTCAGAGTTTCCCAGACTGAACATGCTTGTGTGAGACTAGCCTAAGGTTAGTTTCGCACCATTGCTAGGGATTCAGCAGGCTTAGGGTCCATTCACACATCCGCAAAATAGGTCCGCATCCGTTTTTCAATTTTATTCATTTTCAAATCAATGCCAGATTATCCCCTTACTCTTGCTAACCACTTTCTTCTAGGGAGGGAGGGTGGGAGTTCCCGCTTCTGGTCAAATTAAAATAGCACCTCCGCCGGCCCCTTACGCTAACCCCCTTATAAAACCTAAATCCCACCCCCTCTAACTTATCCTTGAACTTTTTGCTGGCCGGCCCTTCACCCCAAAACCCATCATGTCGGCCTCCCCTTACTGAAGTCCTAGTCCGGCCTCACTTGATTAGGTTATTGGTTTTCTCAGGGCCTCTATAATCCCCTTAACTTCACCATGTTCCCACCTCACCCAAAAGAAAACACACACAGAGCCACCAGATTAAATCGGCCACAGCAGCCGTTTTATTAATAATAATAAATACAAAACATAAATAACAATAAATTAACCCTGACAAGGGAAGTCCTAGAAGCCCCAAAATTAGCATCCATGAAAACCAACATGGCTATTCCATCTTGCCTCCAGCCGTAGAACGCCAGCTCGGAGACACCAACTGATGGACGCCTCTCTAAACCAACCAAGTGCCCAACTATGAGAGTCCAGCCCCACCATTGAGGCCCTCCCATTCTCCAGTACCATCCCAAATGACCAGCTTCGAGGACCTTCCACCACCAACAACGCGCAGCTTGAACCCTACTACCCTCAAGCTTGGGCGTTCTTCCACAACCTTAACGCCCTCTCAATACCTCCCTGCAGACCCAGGGACCACAGGTTGATTCCCATTGTGTTAAGGTGCACTCCATCAGCTCTCCAAAATCCACCACTACCTGACTCCAACTCGGAATGCCTGACTGTCACAGCCCTGTTCCTGGCCATGAACCTCCCAATTGCCCTGTTTACCTTTATCCTCTCCTTATTAATGCGCTCCACTGATCGCACCTCCCGCCAACTCTTACGAGGCACTATATCCGACCACACTGTTACCAGAGCCGGGAAAAGGGACCACAAACGCAATAAATCAAATTTTATGCCCCTGATCAGCTCCCTACACGGCCACACTCCCAAGTCATTTCCCCCGACATCTAACACTAAGATGTAGGGGGGCCGACCCTAACGTGCAAAACGATGCATTTCCCGCAAGACACTACCCCATAACATACCTCTGGTCCCGAGCCACCTTACTACCGCAACATCCTTCTCAAAGCCCAATTGGCGCTCATTCGGCCACACATCCGCCCTCAGAGCCCCCCAAAAAACAAAAGAGTGCCCTAGAATCCAAGCCAGCGCTGCGGGGCCCCCTGAAACTCAAAAACTAAAGGAGAACCAGATTAAACAACAACACCACTTTATGATTACCATTCCCCTAACCTAACATATGACTTGAAATGGTCTGATTCCCACCTACCAATCCTTTTAATCACTTTTGCTATCAGTAGAGCCTCTGTAATCTTCCTATACTTTTAATCACTTTGTCGCTCATACCTAGCCTAGCTGCTTCCGTTGCTGCACTGATCCTGAAGGAATGACCCGTGATGTGAAATCCCTTGAATCCATTCCCAAAGCTCGCAAGCACTTCTTAAAAACCGCCATGAACTGGAAGCGCGACAAGAACGACCCATCTTCATGCCTAAACAGGGGGCCACCCACAGAACTTGAACCCCTCCTGTATTCCTGCAAACACCTAACTGGAAATAACAAGCACCCAGGAACCGCAAATAAACTAACGTTGCAACCTCTATCCTCCATATCTGTTTTAGATACTCAAATCCGTACCACGACCCTGTCATGATAAAGGTCTCCATCCTCTCCATACAAACCACCCGCACACCGAACATTTTTGCACACTAACTCACCCAATCGAAACACCCCGAAGAATGCCAGTGAAAACGCTAACTGAAACAACTGCACTTCGCTTGCTGACCTGCACACAAAACCCACCTGAAAACCAATCTGTAACAGCAGTGCAAATAACACATGCCATTAACTACTACAGGACCGCCGTACGCAGGATTGCATCCTGCCGGCGGCCCTGCTCTTCTGGGTGGACGCATATACGCGTCCTCCCGCGAGAGCCGAGATTTCCTGTGAACGCGCGCACACAGGCGCGCGCGCTCACAGGAACGGAAGGTAAGCGAGTGGATCTCCAGCCTGCCAGCGGCGATCGCTCGCTGGCAGGCTGGAGATCCGAATTTTTTAACCCCTAACAGGTATATTAGACGCTGTTTTCATAACAGCGTCTAATATACCTCCTACCTGGTCCTCTGGTGGTCCCTTTTGTTAGGATCGACCACCAGAGGACTCAGGTAGGTCAGTACAGTCGCACCAAACACCACACTACACTACACTACACCCCCCCCCCCCCGGTCACTTATTAACCCCTTATAAACCCCTGATCACCCATGATCACCCCATATAAACTCCCTGATCACCCCCCTGTCATTGATCACCGCCCTCTCATTGATCACCCCCCTGTCAGGCTCCGTTCAGACGTCCGTATGATTTTTACGGATCCACGGATACATGGATCGGATCCGCAAAAAGCATACGGACGTCTGAATGGAGCCTTACAGGGGGGTGATCAATGACAGGCGGGTGATCACCCATATACACTCCCTGATCACCCCCTGTCATTGATCACCCCCCTGTCATTGATCACTCCCCTGTAAGGCTCCATTCAGACGTCCGCATGATTTTTACGGATCCATGGATACATGGATCGGATCCGCAAAACACATGCGGACGTCTGAATGGAGCCTTACAGGGGGTGATCAATGACAGGCGGGTGATCACCCATATACACTCCCTGATCACCCCCCTGTCATTGATAACCCCCCTGTAAGGCTCCATTCAGACGTCCGCATGCGTTTTGTGGATCCGATCCATGTATCCATGGATCCGTAAAAAATCATGCGGATGTCTGAATGGAGCCTTACAGGGGGGGTGATCAGTGACAGGGGGGTGATCACCCTGATTACCCTGATCACCCCCTGTCATTGATAACCCCCCTGTAAGGCTCCATTCAGACGTCCGCATGCGTTTTGTGGATCCGATCCATGTATCCATGGATCCGTAAAAAATCATGCGGATGTCTGAATGGAGCCTTACAGGGGGGGTGATCAGTGACAGGGGGGTGATCACCCTGATTACCCTGATCACCCCCTGTCATTGATAACCCCCCTGTAAGGCTCCATTCAGACGTCCGCATGCGTTCTGTGGATCCGATCCATGTATCCATGGATCCGTAAAAAATCATGCGGATGTCTGAATGGAGCCTTACAGGGGGGGTGATCAGTGACAGGGGGGTGATCACCCTGATTACCCTGATCACCCCCTGTCATTGATAACCCCCCTGTAAGGCTCCATTCAGACGCCCGCATGTGTTTTGTGGATCCGATCCATGTATCCATGGATCCGTAAAAAATCATGCGGATGTCTGAATGGAGCCTTACAGGAGGGGTGATCATTGACAGGGGGGTGATCACCCTGATCACCCTGATCATCCCCTGTCATTGATAACCCCCCTGTAAGGCTCCATTCAGACGTCCGCATGCGTTTTGTGGATCCGATCCATGTATCCATGTATCCGTAAAAAATCATGCGGATGTCTGAATGGAACCTTACAGGAGGGGTGATCAGTGACAGGGGGGTGATCACCCTGATCACCCCCTGTCATTGATAACCCCCCTGTAAGGCTCCATTCAGACGTCCGCATGCATTTTGTGGATCCGATCCATGTATCCATGGATCCGTAAAAAATCATGCGGATGTCTGAATGGAGCCTTACAGGGGGGGTGATCAGTGACAGGGGGGTGATCACCCTGATCACCCCCTGTCATTGATAACCCCCCTGTAAGGCTCCATTCAGACGTCCGCATGTGTTTTGTGGATCCGATCCATGTATCCATGGATCCGTAAAAATCATGCGGACGTCTGAATGGAGCCTTACAGGGGGGTGATCAATGACAGGCGGGTGATCACCCATATACACTCCCTGATCACCCCCTGTCATTGATCACCCCCCTGTCATTGATAACCCCCCTGTAAGGCTCCATTCAGACGTCCGCATGCGTTTTGTGGATCCGATCCATGTATCCATGGATCCGTAAAAAATCATGCGGATGTCTGAATGGAGCCTTACAGGGGGGGTGATCAGTGACAGGGGGGTGATCACCCTGATTACCCTGATCACCCCCTGTCATTGATAACCCCCCTGTAAGGCTCCATTCAGACGTCCGCATGCGTTCTGTGGATCCGATCCATGTATCCATGGATCCGTAAAAAATCATGCGGATGTCTGAATGGAGCCTTACAGGGGGGGTGATCAGTGACAGGGGGGTGATCACCCTGATTACCCTGATCACCCCCTGTCATTGATAACCCCCCTGTAAGGCTCCATTCAGACGCCCGCATGTGTTTTGTGGATCCGATCCATGTATCCATGGATCCGTAAAAAATCATGCGGATGTCTGAATGGAGCCTTACAGGAGGGGTGATCATTGACAGGGGGGTGATCACCCTGATCACCCTGATCATCCCCTGTCATTGATAACCCCCCTGTAAGGCTCCATTCAGACGTCCGCATGCGTTTTGTGGATCCGATCCATGTATCCATGTATCCGTAAAAAATCATGCGGATGTCTGAATGGAACCTTACAGGAGGGGTGATCAGTGACAGGGGGGTGATCACCCTGATCACCCCCTGTCATTGATAACCCCCCTGTAAGGCTCCATTCAGACGTCCGCATGCATTTTGTGGATCCGATCCATGTATCCATGGATCCGTAAAAAATCATGCGGATGTCTGAATGGAGCCTTACAGGGGGGGTGATCAGTGACAGGGGGGTGATCACCCTGATCACCCCCTGTCATTGATAACCCCCCTGTAAGGCTCCATTCAGACGTCCGCATGTGTTTTGTGGATCCGATCCATGTATCCATGGATCCGTAAAAATCATGCGGACGTCTGAATGGAGCCTTACAGGGGGGTGATCAATGACAGGCGGGTGATCACCCATATACACTCCCTGATCACCCCCTGTCATTGATCACCCCCCTGTCATTGATCACCCCCCTGTAAGGCTCCATTCAGACGTCCGCATGATTTTTACGGATCCATGGATACATGGATCGGATCCACAAAACACATGCAGACTTTTGAATGGAGCCTTACAGGGAGGTGATCAGTGACAGGGGGGTGATCACCCTGATCACCCCCTGTCATTGATAACCCCCCTGTAAGGCTCCATTCAGACGTCCGCATGTGTTTTGTGGATCCGATCCATGTATCCATGGATCCGTAAAAAATCATGCGGATGTCTGAATGGAACCTTACAGGGGGGTGATCAATGACAGGGGGATGATCAGGGAGTCTATATGGGTGATCACCCCCCCCCCTGGTAAGGCTCCATTCAGACATTTTTTTGGGCACAAGTTAGCGGAAATTTTTTGTTTGTTTTTGTTTTTTCTTACAAAGTCTCATATTCTACTAACTTGTGTCAAAAAATAAAATCTCACATGGACGCACCATACCCCTCACGGAATCCAAATGCGTAAACATTTTTAGACATTTATATTCCAGACTTCTTCTCACGCTTTAGGGCCCCTAAAAAGCCAGGGCAGTATAAATACCCCACATGTGACCCCATTTCGGAAAGAAGACACCCCAAGGTATTCCGTGAGGGGCATATTGAGTCCATGAAAGATTGAAATTTTTTCCTAAGTTAGCGGAAAGTGAGACTTTGTGAGAAAAAAACAAACAAAAATCAATATCCGCTAACTTATGCAAAAAAAAAAAAATTCTAGGAACTCGCCATGCCCCTCATTGAATACCTTGGGGTGTCTTCTTTCCAAAGTGGGGTCACATGTGGGGTATTTGTACTGCCCTGGCTTTTTAGGGGCCCGAAAGTGTGAGAAGAAGTCTGGGATCCAAATGTCTAAAAATGCCCTCCTAAAAAGAATTTGGGCCCCTTTGCGCATCTAGGCTGCAAAAAAGTGTCACACATGTGGTATCGTCGTACTCAGGAGAAGTTGGGGAATGTGTTTTGGGGTGTCATTTTACATATACCCATGCTGGGTGAGAAAAATATCTTGGTCAAATGCCAACTTAAATAAAAAAAAAAAAAAAAAATGGGAAAAGTTGTCATTTTACATGGGTATATGTAAAATGACACCCCAAAACACATTCCCCAACTTCTCCTGAGTACGGCGATACCAGATGTGTGACACTTTTTTGCTGCCAAGGTGGGCAAAGGGGCACATATTCCAAAGTGCACCTTTTGGATTTCACCGGTCATTTTTTACACATTTTGATTGCAAAGTTCTTCTCACACATTTGGGCCCCTAAATTGCCAGGGCAGTATAACTACCCCACAAGTGACCCCATTTTGGAAAGAAGACACCCCAAGGTATTCTGTCATGGTGAGTTCCTAGAATTTTTTTTTTTTTGTCGCAAGTTAGTGGAATATGAGACTTTGTAAGAAAAAATAAAAAAAATAAAATCATCATCATTTTCCGCTAACTTGTGACAAAAAATAAAAAGTTCTATGAACTCACTATGCCCATCAGCGAATACCTTAGGGTGTCTACTTTCCGAAATGGGGTCATTTGTGGGGGTTTTCTACTGTTTTGGGCATTGTAGAACCTCAGGAAACATGACAGGTGCTCAGAAAGTCAGAGCTGTTTCAAAAAGCGGAAATTCACATTTTTGTACCATAGTTTGTAAATGCTATAACTTTTACCCAAACCATTTTTTTTTTTTGCCCAAACATTTTTTTTTATCAAAGACATGTAGAACAATAAATTTGGCGAAAAATTTATATATGGATGTCGTTTTTTTTGCAAAATTTTACAGCTGAAAGTGAAAAATGTCATTTTTTTGCAAAAAAATCGTTACATTTTGATTAATAACAAAAAAAGTAAAAATGCCAGCAGCAATGAAATACCACCAAATGAAAGCTCTATTAGTGAGAAGAAAAGGAGGTAAAATTCATTTGTATGGTAAGTTGCATGACCGAGCGATAAACGGTGAAAGTAGTGTAGTGCCGAAGTGTAAAAAGTGCTCTGGTCATGAAGGGGGTTTCACCTAGCGGGGCTGAAGTGGTTAAATTGCCTCAAAAAACCCTCCCACACCACTAAGTCACCCTTCAATTCCCGACCTAACCTAATAAAATGATGTAGAGCAACCACCCCCGCCGTGGCAGAAGCTAAACTCTGACAAAAAATACGACCCATCGGAAAAATCCGACAAGCAAAATTCAACTTCCCCAATAGCGATTGTAAATCCCTCAATCCTATTTTTGGTGAACCCAATGCTTTCTCCACCACGTCCCTCAAATCCTTCACCTTTTCCTCCGGCAGCCGGCACTCCATTTTCACTGAATCTATGACTATACCTAAAAAACTCAACTCCGTCGTCGGACCCACCATCTTCCCTTCCGCTATCGGCACCCCAAATGACTCAAAAAACGACTGTAACGTCAACAGCAATAACGAACAAACCCGCGAACCCGCCGGACTTGAACAGAGAAAATCACCTACTGTAGGTAATGTCTAATGGAAGAACACCCTGACACATCCACCACCACCCATTCCAGGAAGGAACTAAAAGCTTCAAAATATGCGCACGACACCGAGCAACCCATCGGCAAACACCTATCAACAAAATACCCGCCCTCCCAAAAACAACACAAGAAATGCAAACTATCTGGGTTAACGGGTAAAAGACGAAACGCCGCCTCAATGTCCCTTTTTGCCATCAAGGTCCCCGGACCCAATTTTCCAAAATGTATTTTTCTGCGACTGTCTTGTCACAGTCGCAGTATGTCGCAGTGCGACACCATAGACTATCGTTATAAAAATTGTTGCTAAACGTTGGTGCGACAAAATTTTGCGCGACAAATGTTGTTGTGTAGTTGTGCCCTATGTGTCGTGTAGCTCTAGCCTAAGAGTACATGCACACGTTCAGGATTCATGCGTGGAGAATCCGCACTGAAATCCGGAGGTGTTCGCAAGCAAATCCGTGCGGTCAATCTGCATCAATTGGTGCAGATTTTCCGCTTGCTTATTTTACTAAGTGAATGAAGAAAATCCGGTCAGGAAAAATAAAATAAATTGACATGCTGCGGATTTTAAAATCTGCATCGCAGGTCGAAATCCAATCCGCATTGTGTGCATTGAGAACTTCAAATTCTCATAGAATACAATGTACATGACCTACGGTGTGGACTTTCCGCACACAATCCTGATCGCGTGCATTTAGCCTTAATGTTATTGCTTAGTCTCAGGAGGAAACAGGACAACACACGTGATCCGCAATGAATAGATCGTTACTTACTTGACTGATCCCATGCCTCCACTCTGGTTTTCCCGGCTGGGTTCTGTTTACCCAGCTGCAACGGGTAAGTTATGTCACTTCAGCAACACATGCAGCCAAATAATTCTTTACTGTGTCATTTATTTAACCCCTTCAGGACCGGCCTTTTTCCGTTTTGTTCATTTATTTTTTTTTACTCCCTGCTTTTTTTATTTTTATTTTTGGAGAAGTTGTACCTTCTAATGGCATCATTTACGCTTGCATACAATGTAGTGGGAAGCGGGGAAAAAGATTCCAAATAGAGTGGAATTATAAAAAAACACAATTGCGCCACAGTTTTATGGGTTTGGTTTCACAGCGTTTCCTATGCGTAGTGAATAGGGATGAGCGAATCGACTTCGGATGAAACATTCAAAGTCGGTTCGCATAAAACTTCGTACAGTATTAGAATGTATTGGCTCCTATGAGCCGAAATGATTACTTTGCGAAGTCTCGCGAGACTTTGCATAAAAACTTCAGAAATCTATTTCTACCGTAAAAAAAACTTTTCCCGAACTCTGGCTCAGTTCCAAGTGGTACCTTGGAAGGCAGTATGGGATAAATATTTTTATATTTTAAAAGTTTGGGCAATCTGCACACAGCGATGCCCATGATGTTTATTTTTTTTATTTTAATTCTGGGGAAAGGGAGGTGATTTGAACTTTTATTGGATATGGCTCTGGCGAGCGGGCACCGTCTTTAAATACACTGACAGATGATGAAAATTTACATTAGATCGTCGGGAAGGGGTTAAAAAACTTTTTAAAATTGATGATATTTTTAGTCCCACTAGGGGAACCGTACCCATGTGATTATATTTACGAGGGGGCAGTCTGGACAAAGGTAACTTTCCCATATCATCTGTTTAATCATGAGATGCTGTGGTGGTTATTCACTAGTGTTGAGCGCGAATATTCGAATAGCGAATTTTAATCTCAAATATCGGCATTTTGAGAATTCGCGAATATTTAGAATATAGCGCTATATATTCGTAATGACGAAAATTCGTAATCTTTTTCCATCTGAACACATGATTCCTTGTTGCTTCTTGCTTGTGGACCAATAAGTAATTGGCCCACATGCAACTTAAGCAGGGAGAATCATGACTTCAGAAAAACAAATACAAATATTCGTCATTACGAATATATAGCTCTATATTGAATATAGTGCTATATATTCATTTTTTAGAATATTCGGATTTTTTTTCCATCTTAAGTCATGATTCCTCCCTGCTTAAGTTGCTTGGGGCCAATGACTCATTGGCCCACAAGCAAGAAGCAGCGAGGAATCATGACTTCAGATGGAAAAAATGACAAATATTCTAATAATGAAGGGATTCTATAGTGCTATATATTCGTTTTTGACCCACGCCTGTATTGAGCGTGCAATATTCGAGTATTAACCGATCATTACCTTGCCAATTTTCGAGTAAAAAAAAAAGAATGTAGAATATAACGAATATACGAATTCGCAAATATTCTACAAAATATTATTCACCTCAATATCTAGGGATGGTGTCAAAAGACCGGGATGGAAGATATCTATTATCAGACACAGCTCCTGTGCCCCCTGTAAGCTCCATGATGTAATACAAGTCTATCTATGATGTACAGTTATATCATGATGGCTTAACAGGTTAAGGAAATGTCCACACTAGTGTCTTTTTTGTTTGTTTTATCGGGGGTATGTCAGACTGCCTGATGCCCACAGATTGGCCAGCATTGCTCACGCGAGCTGCTGCCCAATCCAAGAGCAAGGCTGAACAATCAGGAGGCAGTGGTGTAGCGTGGGTTGCCAGCACCTGGGGCAAGCCAAGTATTGCGCCTCCCCCCCCCCCACCCAACCTTTGGCCACGTACCTTTTTACAGATTATGTAGTAGATATCACCTGCAGTCCTATGTAACACCACAGATAACACAGTAATAACTCTCTGAATACAGATAATGTAGTAGATGGGTGTGAGCCCCCAGAATTCAGAACACGCACAGTGTGACCTGAGGTCTGGGGTCGGGCTGAGGCAGTGTGAGCCAAATTCTATATCCACCCTCCCATCTCTACAGAACATACAGAGCAATACAGCGCACATACCTCTTACATCCAGTGATATCTCCTTTGATGTAGATGTTCTCTTTCCTCATCTATTCCTTTCAGACCAGACCACCATTTTTTTGCCATTTCTCGTCTCTGCAGTTTACTACTTTTCCATCATCCTCCCATCTTCTGGACAAATCATCCTACCATCCCTAATACTCTGCCTACCGTGCTCCCCAATATTATACTACAGAAACAGATAAACCCCCTGATAATAGTAGTACCATGCAGATAGTGCCCTTTAATAATTATTGGCACACAGTCCCCTAAAATAACTGCACCCAGCAAATAGTGCCCCTGACACTAATAGTGTAAACATAACGTCCCCCAAAAATAATTGTGGTAAGCTGATACTGTGCCAAGGTGCCCCCACAGTAATAGTGCTCGCAAAAGTCCCACTAATAGGAATAATTCTCTACTAGAGCACACATGGTAGTAATAGTGCTCCTACAGTGCCCCCAACATGTCTCCACTGTGCCCCAGAAATAATAATGCTACCATAGTGCCCATACTAGTAATCATGTTCCCCCTAGTAATAATTCTCCTTATAATGTGACAGTGCAAAAAATACCCCCTGTTAATGCCCCCAGTTGAGCTAATGTCCCCATAGTTCCCCCATAATGTGCCAGTATAAAATATCCCCATAGTGCTCCTCTTCCCCCTTCTTCCTAGTGCCCCCCATAATGTACCAGTATGAAATGCCCCATATATAGTGCCCCAGTAGATGCCCTCAGTTTCCCCCCTAATTTGCAAGTATAAAATACCCCTTCTTAGTGCCCCCGTAGGTGACCCCATAGTACTCCTCTCTCCCCTTCCTCATAGTACCCACCATAATGTTCCCCAGTATAAAATGCCCCTATATAGAGCCACCCATACAAAATACTCCTTCTTTGTGGCCTCAGTAGATGCCCCCAATAATGTGCCAGTAAGAAGTGGCCCCATAGTGCCACCCAATAATGTGCCAGTAAAAAGTGCCCCCAATAATGTGCCAGTAAGAAGTGCCCCCATAGATGCCCCCATAGTGCCCCCCAATAATGTGCCAGTAAGATGTGCCCCCATAGATGCCCCCCAATCATGTGCCAGTGAGAAGTGCCTCCCATAGATGGCCCCCCAATCATGTGCTAGTAAGAATTTCCCCCGATCATGTGCCAGTAACAAGTGCCCCCAATTGTGTGCCAGTAACAAGTACACCCCATAGATGGCCCCCCAATCATATGCCAGTAGCCAGTATTGTACCATATAAAAAAATAAACACTTATACTTACCTCCATGGCAGAGACGCGATGCAGGCCTCTTCCGGCCTGTGTCCCGCACTGTACGGCTCAGGCGGCGCGATGATGTCATTGCGCCGCCTGCATCGGCTTCTGATAGGCTGCAGGCACTAGGCCTGCAGCCTATCAGAGGAATGGGGAAGGGAGACGCCTCTCCCTGCCCCTCAGCACATCCATCTGTATCGCTGTCCTGAGGACGGCGATACAGATGACTATGGGGATGAGCGCTTCCACAATGGAAGCGCTCATCTCCCTGTGCCCTGCCGTCGCCCCCCACTTGTGAGCCGGGCTGCGCCACCTGGGATGATCACCTCACTTTGCCTAATTGGCAGTGTGGCCCTGCTAGCGCCCCCTAAAATTTTGCGCACGGTGCAACGGCCCCCCTCACGCTACGCCACTGCATACAACTGCTGCTGCTCATTATCCTCACCTCACCCTCCTCTCATGCCTCCTCATCTTCTCCATTCCCACAGAGATTCACCTGTATGCAGGATTATGATTCCTGACAAACAGAGCAGAGAGGTGGCGGCACTATTGAGGCTAATTGTCCTGCTGTGTGATTAGGACAGGCTTTGTGTGTACTGATAGGACGGCGGCCATTTTATTTCTCCTAATCATTGCTCCCTAGACGAAACAAGCCATTATTCATAATGAAATGTATTTGGGAATATATTTATTATAAAATAATATTTAAGTATTTTCATTTTTTTTTATTCCTGAAGAACACCTATAAGCTGGCCATACATTTAAAATATGATTGGCTGCATTGCGGCCAATCACTCATCCATGGGATCATACGTACGAACGATCTGACCAACTTACCTGGCTGCCCAGGGTGGACGACTTTTATCTTGTGTGTATGGCCACCTTAATTCCTTCTGCCAGAACATCTGCACTCTTGGCCATGTGTGCATCTGTAAGGAGATTGGGAAAGAGCTGATCGTTTGGCCAAGAGCAAGTGAAAGTGTCTGGTCACCTTGACAGAAACCTAGGGATCTGGTTGTTCAGGCCTGGTATGGACATCATGAGCAGGGATTTAGCATCAAACTATTCAGGAGGAGGGTTTACAGGGAAGGACACTGGCCATGAAAGACTATATGGTGGCCAATGTCTCCTTATATCAAGACAAGCAGTAGTTTACAAGTATGCTCCCCGAGAACTGCTTACTGGTCGACCAATTAGATTTTGCTGGGGACCCCACGGTTGTCCAAAAGTCAAACACTTTTATACAGGGTGTGATAAGGGGGATTTCTGGATAATCTGATATGTGGCAATACTGCTGCGGATTCACTGCTCGTTTAATGTCTCTGACAATAGCGCGCATCCTTATTTCTACCCATTAAATGGGAATAGTGTAGCGACCGCGCTGGACTATGTATCTGGAAGCATTAAAGACTTGGTATCAATTAATTGCATAAGTACTTAACATATCTAATTAAAGCATACTTATCTACCCACTGTAATTTGTATTGGTATACAGTAGATATTACCGCTACATTACAGTCAGTAATGCCCAATATGTAGACAGAGGCTGAATTCATCAATTAGAACATAAACACAAACATATTTTCTTTCCGTGTCTGTTCCGTTTTTTGTTCTTTTTTGCGGACTGCATCTGGAATTATTCACTTCAATGGGTCCACAAGAAAAAATGGAAGTTACTCCGTTTCCGTATGTCCGTATTTCCGTTCCACAAAAAAATAGAACATGTCCTATTATTGTCCGCATTATGGACAAGGACAGTACTGTTCTATTAGGGGCCAGCTGTTCCGTTCCACTAAATACGGAATGCACACGGATGTCATCTGTATTTTTTGCGGATCCGCTTTTTGCAGACCGAAAAATACATGCGGTTGTGTGCTTGAGGCCTTAACATCTACATGATAGATTGAAAGATAGATAGACCGACGGATGGACGGATGGACAGATAGAATAAATGTACAGCAGAAAGATGTATAGAAAAATAATAGTAAGAATATATCAATTAGAATATATAGTAGTTATAGATGTATATCTATATATATATATACATGCACAAGCTGTATATACATACTGTGTACAAATACAATACACACATGCTGTACACACATACACTGTATGCATCCTTTACACACACTGTACACATGCACACATATAAGCACACACTGTACAAATACAATACACACACATACACACTGTATGCACACTATACACACTGAATGCACACTATACACACACACTGTACAAATACAATACACACACATACACACTGTATGCACACTATACACACTGAATGCACACTATACACACACACTGTACAAATACAATACACACACATACACACTGAATGCACACTATACACACACACTGTACAAATACAATACACACACATACACACTGTATGCACACTATACACACTGAATGCACACTATACACACACACTGTACAAATACAATACACACACATACACACTGAATGCACACTATACACACACACTGTACAAATACAATACACACACATACACACTGTATGCACACTATACACACTGAATGCACACTATACACACACACTGTACACACATACACACTGTACACACATACACACTGTACACATACACACATGCACTGTATGCACACTATACATACACACTGTACACACATACACACTGTACACATACACACTGTACACACATACACACTGTACACACATACACACTGTACACATACATACATACACACTGTACACACATACACACTGTACACATACACACACTGTACGCACATACACACTGTACACATACACACTGTACACATACACACTGTACACATACACACACACTGTACACATACACACTGTACACATACACACACTGTACACATACACACACACTGTACACATACATACACACTGTACACATACACACACACTGTACACACATACACACTGTACACACATACACACTGTACACATACACACTGTACACACATACACACTGTACACATACACACTGTACACACATACACACTGTACACATACACACTGTACACATACACACACACTGTACACACATACACACTGTACACACATACACACTGTACACATACACACACACTGTACACATACACACTGTACACACACACTGTACACACATACACACTGTACACATACACACTGTACACATACACACACACTGTACACATACACACTGTACACATACACACACACTGTACACACATACACACTGTACACATACACACACACTGTACACACATACACACTGTACACA